>NW_022280093.1:1893393-1915965 GCF_004355925.1 Anarrhichthys ocellatus
CCCCCCCCCCCACCCCTCCATATCGAGCCAGGCCGGACGGCAGACGCGCTCTCTTTGCTCCGCAGCCTCCTCTTTCCGTTTTTTTTTTGGGGGGGGGGGGGTTATATCGCTGTAAATGATGGGTGGCCGTCGTTAAAGTGAGTGGGTCACCAAGGGCCAGTCTATCAAGGTCAGGGTGGAGGGTGGAACTGAGAGGAGCTTAGGACGGAAGACTCAACACACACACACACACACACACACACACACACTCTGCTGCAGTCTTATAGTGATCCCCTGGATACTCTTCTTGTCCTCTGTCACACTCATTTTGCAGCCTCCCATTACTTTTTTATTTCCACTCTTCCTTCAGTTCCTGCACATAATTATAGTTAGTTCAGCCTTGACCATAAGGGATTTTAGGATCTTTGCTCTTATCGTAAACATTTTTTGATAATGGGCAATGTCTCACCCCATCATTGATTCACCGGTGTGTTTTCTTAAGCCAGGCCCTACGAAGGCGCCTTTGCTAATATTTGATTTGAAGTCCACAGCTGGATTTAATTGAGGGGCCTAAATGGCTTTCACATAACGATGATGTTCTCCATTCCACTGCAGTTTTATGCAGATGAACATTACTTTAATGGTCTGCGTTTACCGGGGGAGGGAAGAAAGGATAGATGTAGAGAGAGAGAGAGAGAGAGAGAGAGAGAGAGAGAGAGAGAGAGAGAAGTCTCACCCCTCCTCTCTTTAAATGCACACACCCAAGCCAGATGGCTGTCTTTTCTTGCATGAGATTAGAAGATGTTTCTGATTCACGGTGTCGCTTTCTGGGTAAATTAATATTTCAGGCTAAACTATTTCTATTTCGGTGGAGCACTGGGTTGGTGTGTGAGCACGTGTGCTTTTTTGAAACAAAGCTCCTCCTCTCTGTTTGAGAGGGAAGGACAGATCTCGCCGACAGATTGCAGGTAAAGCGGCGGCAGCAGGTTCGGTGATTCCCAGAAAGCCGTTGATGTTGATTGACTGCTCGGGAAGCCGCAATGAGTGATTATTAAGTCGGCGAGAAAACAAGGAGCCGCTGTAATTGCATCCGTGATAAAGAGACATTGATTAACAAAAAGAACAATGATCTTAAAATGAGTGGCATAATGTGGAGCCTTTGATTGTGGCTCGCATAAGTTCATTAGTCCAGTGAACAGCTCAGGCACACAGCAGGCTTTCTCTCTCTCTCTCCATGAAGGGCAGGAATGATAATAAACAAGGTAATTATCATTTTCCATCCATAAATTAGCATCTGCTGGTTAAATACTGTAGAGTGGGCTTCAGCAGTAGGTGGCACATGACCAGCTGGCTACAGTATCGGGCGTCGGTGCGCCTGGCAGGATTAGCCCTGCAGTGATTTTGTGTCACACGTGGATCCCCCTAAACAAATCCGGAGGCGATTGCCCCTCCTCGCGTTGAGCAATCGACGGAAGCTTGCCTGCAGCCCCGTGCAGTGCATTAACCTCGATGGCACTGATGAATGCACACATGGTAATGTGTTGTTCCATGTGGTGAATGCTGATGGACTGACCTTTGGCTGTGTTGTTGTAGGTGGCGGTGATGGTTTGTGTCGCTGAACCAGGGAAAGTGGGAGAGGAGGACGAGTGGGTCCGTCAGATTGTGTGTATGTGTGTGTGTGTGTGTGTGTGTGTATGTGTGTGTGTTGTCGGTCCAGCAGCTGTTATTCATCACGTCCCACATCAAGATAATGATCAAATTGTCTCTACCTGTCATTTAAGCTCTCACATGTCTCTCTCTATCTCTCTCTTTTTACCCTTCCTCTCTCTACCCATCTCTCCTCCTTTCCTGCCCTGATTCTATCTCTCTTCCCACGTATTCCCCCCCCCAACTGTTGCCTTCCCTCCTTCTTTCCTATATTATTTCCTCGACACCCTCCTCTCTCACCCTTCCTTTCTCATCTACTTTTCAAACCATCACACCGCTGTCTCTCCCTGACTTCCTCTCTCTTTGCTCCCTCCCCTCAGATGGAACATCCTGGGCCTGCAGGGGGCGTTGCTGAGCCACTTTGTGGAGCCGGTGTACCTGCATAGCGTGACCGTCGGCAGCTTGCGCCACACGGGCTATCTGGGCAGAGTCCTGAACCAGCGGCAGGAGCGCCTCGGGCCGCTGCCCGCCACGCACAAACGCAACCAGCCCCTGCTCAGCGGTACGACCACAACACAGACCGTCAGACTCGTCTCAGTGTGATTTAGTCAAATTCCATTTAGAAATGCATCTTTTCAATATAGAAAAGATGTAGGTTTTTGGTCTCAGTTTCGGAGTGGTTTCTGAGCCGTCAAGATGGTGAAATTGTGCAAATTTGCATGTCAAAATTCACACAAAAAACGTGTTAAACTTTGTAAAAGACCTGAACAAATTGACTTGACTTCTTTGAGCATATCTACTGATCACCGCAATTCCTCTGAAATGACGTTATTTCTGCCTGCACTGTTAAGTGATCCCCAGATTACCCACGTGACCCTGCTGCAGTAGACCATGGTTGGTCTCAAAAGTGATACAGCAGTTGATTTGAGGAGTGATTTTATACTACCCGTTTTGATATTTTAAAAAGGCAGTGCAGTAGATCTGAATACGAGATGCAATTTCATATCTGAAGTCAAATTATATGCTGTGTTGAACCAAAAAAACAACAATTTTCCCCTTATTTGGTCAATTACATTTTTTCTTTTTGAATATGTTTGGATACTTGGGGGCAGCAGAAACAAGCTGTGAACAAGCATTGATATACGATCACTTTTTAAACAGTCGCCAATTTACATATCCAGCCGATACGGAGCAACATTATCGTTCATGAGGACTCGTGTTTGTGTCCACCTGATGAATGCAAGTCCAATATTCACTTTACTGTTATCCCTGTCTACCAAGTTAGATGAAAAACAGTATTTAAACACACTTCACCAGGAATTCACAGGTTAAATGATGATTTTGTTTCGGCTCTCAAGTGGTCGAGTAAAAGTTTTTTATTTTCCTAGTCTTTCATATACTCCTACTAAATGACAGACTGTGCTTTCTATCGTCTACCCTGCATTTAAACAGTAAAATAACAGCATTTTTGTATTTTCAGATGGGGACATAATAATTTATATAATCAATCACAACAGATCGACCCCCCCACAAACACACACACACACACACACACACACACGTACGTGCTTGACAAACTCGTGTACCCCTGCTTCTCTACAGTTACATTGTGCCAGCCAGACAAGCAACAGCTATGAAGTTGTCTGGCACGTCTGCCTCCAGGGCTCCACTGAGACCCGAGGCGTTCGTTTGTAGCGAAGATGAATGCTGGATGAGGATCTGAATGACACCCAACTTGTAGAAGCCATCACTTCAGATCTAGGCCAGCCGGAGTGGCTGAGCGACAGAGACGCACAAAGATGTAGGGCACATTTTGTTTCTAGGGATCTCTAATGAGAACATATGTCTGTGTGTGTGTGTGTGTGTATATGTATATATATATATATATATATATATATATATTCTGGTTTTGCTCTCTTAGGGCGGAGCCTCCCCTATCAATTTAATGTAATTAGTTTTTTAAATGAATATCTTTGATGGGCCACAAACATGTAAATCAACAACTCTCTACCACTGTATGTACCTCAGGAGCTGGCAGCAAATCCATCTAGCATATTAGAAAATTAGCACATTTTATTCAGGCCTATTTCATTTATCTATCATGCAGTGTCGTGCCAACGCAATGGACCCGTGCAGCAACCTTCACGAGGCTATATGACATACACAAGAACATGAGAGCACATATATTAAGCAGTACTGAGCTCATTAGTTAAATGGAGGTGCAAAATAAGAGAAAGAACTAAATGAGATAACATGATGCCTTGTGTTGCCTTTCCTCCCGTCCTCTCCATTTATTTTGAGTCCCCAGCGTCCGATACATTCTCCATACCTACCATACTTTTATCAGCTTTCAAGTATGCTTCTTGAAGGGCATAGGAGCTCTTTGCATTGCGGGGCTGCGCTCCGGGTAATAGGGTGCCATGAGGATGAATATTTTGTGAGGCCTATCCTCATCAAGATTGATAAATGTACTGAATTGTCCTCTGGTGATGATAGGACAAATTTATCATTGAATCTTCCGACCACGGCCTCGGCGAGCATTTCTCATGATTTGTTCAATAGCTTTTGAATGGAGTCATCTGAGTTGTCTGGAATGGAGTTTTTGGTTTTGGATATTATGAGCTGCAGTTAATATTTGGAGAATTGTGCTCAGGTAAAGATCCATTTGTTAATTAATCATACTTATAGTATTACCTTATTCCTTCTAACTATAATAAGCCATGCAGTAAGTACTACACATAATTTTTTTAATGATTATATCGCTTATTTTCATTCAAGAATGATGCTGCAGAATGTCCTTTACATATTTCTTGAGCCTCTTCTTCACTCAAAACAGAGGTGGCCTCCTCCTGAAAATGCCCTGCCCTCCCCTCTAACATGCCTCACAATGAGGCTTTCTGTCTGTACGCACATCGCAAACTGCACCTGCAGTACCTCGAGTTGCTACGGTCTATTGAAGGGTAGAAGGGCGAAGGAAAGGGGGGAGAGGAGGAACGATGGACCCTACACCAAATCAATGTAATCACAGCCCTTATCAGACAGCCATTCAATCTGAAGGGAGCTCGGACAGAGCGAGAGAGAGACATGCTGAGGGGAAGAGAGGGAGACAGCAAGGCAGGATGGGAATAAAGAAAAAGAGCTCTTCGGTTGCATTCAGATGTCTGTGTGTGTACCTTACCCCACCCACCCCCCCCCCACCACCTCTCATCTCCTCCTCCGTCCTTTCATTGGCTCTGATGAGCTCCCCGGCTATTGTGTGTCCAGGGTTATTTAAAAGAAACACCCCTGGAGGAAATTCCCAGGGATCGCAGGGCCCGGTCTTATCACACTCAGACAAAGCAGCTACACCTGAACCCCGAGGGCCAAACACATCGACGGGCTGACTTGTCCTTCACTCTCGTCCTGCTGTTCACTTCCACCACAGCGTGAACGGAATCTGTGGCAGGGCTTTGGCCTTTCGGGATAAGAAGAACCCCGACAACAGCAGACGCAAGAAACGTGAATACAGGTCGTCCACCAGCGGTTTTGCCGTTTATTGAGGATACATGCTTCTTTCCTAGCTACACCCTGCTTCGTTCACATTTCACAATTTTTAATTGTAACTAACCTTATACTACTCGTTACTGAAAAAACTCAAAACGTGTAGCGTATTACAAAGTAATGCATTACCGCCTAAATACTTGCATCAGACCCATGCTCCAATCTTGCTGCTATTGAGCTAAGAATAGAGGTAGGCCTGTTGGTTTTATATGATGGAAGGTTGCGTCAAGATTTTTTATGAACTTCTATAGGATGTAATAGATCAGATCTAGATCCTTACGGACTTGGGTTGATTGTTGAATTATCCATTGGCCTTGTATGACTATGTTGAGGAGCTGCACACCCGTTAGGGCAGAAAGTAAATATCCTACATATTGTATACATTTGTGATTGATTGTAAGTGATAATGGAGGCGAATAGAGATCACTCTTAACAAAGTCTTTCAGAGATTTGAACTGGCAACCTCTCAGGCTACATCCACACTACTACATTTCCATTTTAAAACGCATATCTTTTGCTACGTTTGCACTGAGCGTCCACACTAATCCAGACGTTTAAAAATGCACCCGAGGCCGGATAAGTTTGGAAACTCCTAGGTTACCTCAAAGTGTGGACAGGCCGAACGTCGATGATGGAAGCGATGACGAGGCATTCGCTACTTGATTGGGTCTTCGCAGTCACGACGTGTCCTTCCCTGATTCGTCACGCCCTTATCACATCAGCCTTTTCTGGAAGAAAACAAACAGCCAGGTCTACCAGTGATTCGTTTCAACATGGATAACATGGATAGCTATAACATGGATAGGTTACTGGCCTTGTTGTCTATGCTAGCAGCTGTTGTGCAATAAATTCTGTATTTTATAATTCTACTAATGATGACGTGTATGATGCAGCTGTTATTGGAGCAATCAGCAAGCGGCGTGTCCAGCGGCGTTATCGGACCTACGGAGCGGACGTCTGAAGTCACGGTTTGCGGCTTCGAGGAAGACGATGGACACAAAGCGGAGGACTTTCCTTTTCTTATTAATGCTTATTTTGTTCTGCACAACTATTGTGAAGTTAACAAAGAAACTGTAAACGAACACAAGCTTAAATGCTCTCCAGTAAGACAGGGACTTCAGCCACCAGCAGAGCTATGAGTGTGAGAACAGAAAACGAAACCAAGAAAATGAGTGAGAGACGTGTGCTGACCAAATTTATTGACATGTAATCTAGTAAACTTCGATTTATAAATATTCATTTTACAGTAAATTTGATGCGTGTGAGAGACAGATAGAGCAAGACCTGCAACCTTGTAAATAAGTTAGAAAAATACAACTTTTCAATATTTGTCTGTGAGTATAAAGGGGACGATTATGGAGGAAGAACTGAAGTACCAAGCACAACCTTTTATTATTAAAGAGTACTATAATACTCTGTCGTATTTTCAACTGATCTACTTCCTGTTTACATCGGCACCCGCATGCCCAGTCTACGTGAATAGTCATGTGATATTCGTTTTCAGGCGGGCTAGTGAGGACGGAAATCATTTTGAAAGCGGTGCTGAAATGCCCGTGTGGACGTAGATTGCTTTCATTTAAAAACCATGTTTCAAAACAGAAACATATTAGTGTGTATGTAGCCTCAGTCACATCTCATGCCTCACTCATTAATGAATTGCTGCCCCTTACACTAACATTGAAGAAGGCCATCCTACTCCTCTGCTGCTCCACCCCCACGAGGAACGCTTTAGAAACCCCTGCAGTACTAAAGTGAGGCAGAATAGATGCAATGTGTACACATAAACACACAGGCGGTGCTGTATTGTGGCTCTACAGAAGCCTCACATATAAAGCCACGACGGCCACGTGTACTGTACAGTTATGAATCCCATAACCACAGGCTCTAATTCTGCCTCTTTCATGTCTGTCAAACACTTCTCAGAAGAGAAATTGATCAAGTCTTCATTGAGGGAAAAAATCAAATTGGCTATTACAGAAACAGAGGAGTCAAGTCCATTGAAGGGATGAAATGAGCCATGAATGGAGCGGGAGAAAGGGAAAAGGCCGGATGGATAGGGGGGTCTTTTGTTCAAAGAGGTGTGTCTCCACAAGAGAGAAGAGATGGGTAATAAGAGACTTGGAGGATTGTTACTGTGGCAGGCAATTCATTCCAACTCCAAGGAGCTACAGAAAAGAAGAGCTGAGATTGGTGAATGGAAGAGTGAAGACAGGAAAATGAGCGTGGCGAGGAGGGAGATGATCTGCAGGCATGTATTGTGATATTGTACATCAGGTATTGTACTATAACAAGCTGTCTGTCAGACGGTGAGATCAGAGGCAACTGTTGTTCACCCGTCGCACAGAATCTGTCTGCTGATTTTCTGCAAAGGTACCTTTCAGATATAATGATATAATAAATATCTGGGTTGGAAGTCGAGATAAAATTCAAGACAGCGATTCCTTTCTGAAGACAGCTTTACAGATTTAGAGTGGATATGGTGTTCAAGCAGATGTTCACTCAGCTGTTATCTACCTAACCTATCCTGGCAAACAGATGAGCAATTTGCACTCGTCATTTCTTTTCATTGGTATTATTAAATAGTACGACATTTTGGGAAAAACGCTTATTTGCTGGCCAAGAGTTAGATGAAAAGATCCCGCTCTCTTGCTAAATATGGACATATCCCCCCCCCCCCGCACATATACATGGTGATCTATTTTGCATCGTCCCTGTAAAAATGCTTAAAAATGTGCCTCTTCCAACGCCTCTCCTGGTAACGTCTGGCAGGCCTGTTTTCTCACTCCATCCCCAAGTAGCATGCCTTTCAGCATCTTCTACTGCCTCAGGCCATACAGTCGAGTGTTTTTTTAAACTTCAAACACTGAATCACAACTTCTTCATTTTCCTTATTCAGAATATAACTAAAAATATAAAATAAACTGGCTTATATGAAGCATCCACGGTGGCCCCTAAAGGACATTTTTTTTCGTTTCTCACCCTGTTGTCAGCTCTGTTTCCACCATAGGCACCGCACCTAATTATACATGTGGAACCCAATGTGACAGTCACCTCCACTTTCCCTCTACCTCTGTCTCTCTTTCTCCTTCCTCGACTGAGCGCTTTTGTGTGCTTTGCTAGCGGGGCTAATTATTTCAGAGAGAGAGAGAGAGAGAGAGAGAGAGAGAGAGGGCGGGACAGAGAGACAGACAGTCCAGTGTATGGGAGGCTTCGTCTTTTTGACTGGAGATAATGTTTATGGCGTACATAGCTGGTAACACTCAAACGCTTAACTGCTGGGACTCAAGAGCCGACAAGCATTCACACAAAGGCAGGAACATGTTTCTTATATGCTCAAGAGCCCGTCCCGCTCCCACCTCGCTCCCCCCTCTCTCCCACCTCGCTCCCCCCTCTCTCCCACCTCTCTCCCCCTCTCTCTGAGGGTAAATGAAAGCTTCGCCATGATGTTTCAGGCCCAGGTTGACTTGGCTTTTTGCAGTGCGGCAAAACTTTATGTCTGCCCTTAGCCTCAGGGAGAGACTGAGGGAAGGGTGATGGAAGGTTAAACGACACAACAAAGTGGAGGTTTGACAGAAAAGAAATTGCTAATTTCCACACTTGTTTTACTCATATGTGCATTACATTTTGAAACACTCTTAAGAAGTGTTTTGTTTTACAGATTTAATGTAATTTGGAGCAGCTATTGGGGAATACCTTGAACGTTACGGAGATTAAACCAGTCACCAGTCTTAAATCAGTCTCCCTCCCCCTGTGCTGTCATCTCTGTAGGGCTGAGCACTGATCAGCAGCCGGGGAAGGCCTCGTGTGTGAGTGTCAACTGGACGCTGGGTGATGCACAGTTGGAGGTGGTCAACACAGCAACGGGACGGAGACGGGACTCAGGGACACCCTCTCGTCTCTGCAAACACGCCCTCTTCACCCGCTGGAACAGACTTTACCGCAAGGTGAGGGCATCCACAGGCAAGGTAACGTCGGGGCAGCATGGGTTTAGCTAAATGTATAAATGGGGAGAGAGAGAATATGTGAGAGGCATGCTTCCTTTAAGATCAGAGGCTTAATTATATTCTAGGCTCTTGTGAAATACATGGACAATGTGATGGGTCATGGGTATCGTAGTATTTATCGTAGTATCTGCTAGACCACACTTACAAGATTTCTCACAAACAAAGTTCTTTGATTTGTTTTTTGGGGGGAGGAGCGTTGTTTTTGTCTTTACTAGTAGAAAGTGGAAAGTTTAGAGATGAAATGAGGGCGACAAAGGTTGCAGGCAGGGCACGAACCAGAGATGTTGTTTAACCCCTAAACTACGGATATGTCTCAAAAACAAAGCTGAGATAATGAAAAACGATGGCCATAACACAGTTAAATGATCCACGTTATTCCTGTTCTTTCTATATTGTATGTACATTGACGACGACATTACAAGAAATGAGGCTTTCCAGTGGTCAAAATATTGACAAAAGCAGTGGCTCCTCTCCCGCGATGGGCTTTTTTTTCTCAGCAGACATTTTGACTTTTGTGTTCTGGTAGATAAAGCACAGGTGTGACATTAATGAGAGCTCTTTTCCATTTAAGGATACCGGCATGCACAATACAAAGAGCACTGACACAACCCAACAGAATACAGCCATTATTAAATATTATTAATTACACCGTGCTTTGCTTGTTATGACTTGTTGAAATATCTGCTGTGGAAATGTCCTACTAATTTAAATGTTAATTAAAAACCACCTTCCACAGTGTATCTTTTACTCGCTGGGAAAAAAAAAATATTATGATGTACTATTTAATTAATCTGAGTCGGAACAATAGTCACATTTTCATATGAATAAATGTCTGTGTCACCACTCTGCTCCACTTGCTCTTTCACGTAAATGCTCCTCTGCTGGAGAGCAAGAGGAGCATTACTCAGTTGTCGTCGAAAAACAATGTGCCATCAGGAATCACAGGCAAGCACATACACACAGTAATGCAGAGACGGTAACTGCAGGTAGGCCTATGCATGCCAACAAAAGAGCACAGACACATGTATTAACATCAGAGTCACAGCGCTGCTGTGGCTGCAGGTGAGCGCTCTGCGGAGAACGTGTGGAATTTCCTCTCCGCCGTGGATAGATGTGTCGGCCCCGCCAACATCTGCTCTGTACGCGGCTTATCAGAAACTGGCAGCTCGGATCTTTAGCGTCAGCACACAGACCCGCTGCACTTTCATTTCCATCCCGAAACTTTATGCAACAGACAGTGCCTGCATCGCCAAATGGCGGCCGTTAAAGCATAATGACTATGAAACCATAATTATTTGGAGAAGCACTCGAGGAGGCCCCCACCCTAAGTGCTCCCTGCGCGCAGTATATAAGGGCCACGGAAGAGCAGTCGCACTAATCTCCAAAAGAAACTTTTGCTCTCTCTCCCTCTCTCTCTCTCTCTCTCTCTCTCTCTCCCTCTCCCTCTCTCTCTCTCTCTCTCTCTCTCTCTCTCTCTCTCTCTCTCTCTCTCTCTCTCCCCCCACTTGTCTCTCCGTGGATCTTCATTGTTTCCCTTCGCGACAATAGGAATGCACAAAAAGCACAGAGAATGTTCAATTGCTTGTGAAATTTAAATGGGGAGATTACACAGCTGTTGAAGCCCCCCCACCACCCCACCACCTCCCAACCCCACCCAAATGCATTTGTGCCGGCTCATTCGTTTTGTTTTGCTCGCTCTTCTTCTTGTCTCTCCCCCCTCTGTGAAACCTTTAGCCTCTCTGCCCCGATTTTATACCCCTCTATTTCTTTTCCCTTTCTATCTATCTTGATGTCCGTCTCTGTGTGGTTTTTATCTGACTCCCAATTGCTCTCTTCCTCTCTCCCCCTCTCTGTCTGTCTCTCCTCTTCTCTTTCTCTCTCCCCCTCTCTGTCCGTCTCTCCTCTTCTCTTTCTCCCTTTGCTCGCTTGCCCTCTTCAGTCGGGGATCCACGTCTTCAGCTCGGCGGACTGCCAGCTCATGTACTGCGACGCCAAGATGGCGGCACGTCCTTACCAGACAGTGAAGCAGCAGTGGTTCAGATCTCTGCAGGAAACGGGCCTCGGGACCTGGGTCAAGAAACCGCCAGAGCAGGAACAGTTCCTGCTGTCGGTCTAAGGAAGAGAGAGAGAGTGTGTGTGTGTGTGTGTGTGTGTGTGTGTGTGTGTGTGTGTGTGTGTTTAACCTTTATTTTTTAGGGTAAGATGACTCCATGCTCTTTACCAACATCCTGCTTCACACCTTCATACCTGGAAGTTTACCAGTGTAACCTCTAAAGTCAAGGCACACATCACCACTGTGTGTGTGTGTGTGTGTGTGTGTGTGTGTGTGTGTGTGTGTGTGTGTGTGTGTGTGTGTGCGCACCCGCGCATGTGTGCGTCATCCTGGATGTGCCGCCCATCCACCCGACAGAAACACGACAAGAGGAAGGTCAGCAGGACGGGCTGAAAGGAAAACGGACATAAAAAGATGGACCCTTTCTTTTTCTTGCCCTTCTTCAAACGCACAAACACACACGTTTAAGCAAACACACACCTAAATACCCCCTCTTCGGCTGTCAAGGAAGGGTGGGGTAACCTTGAGCAGAATGAAAGGCAGCCGCTATCTTGTCATCAGCTATTTCCGGGCCCCAAGGCTCCCGCTGAGGAGCCGAGCCATGGGGGAGAGAGAGACAGAGAAAGGGAAAAAAGCGCGCGCGAGAGAAAGAGGTCCACGTCCAATTACCGGCCCTGTCAGGGTGACGGGTGATAGAGGAAGGGAAGAGTGAGAAAAAGAGAGAGACACACCATTGCATTCAGCCCGCCTCACCTTCCCTCTCTCATCTCTATCTTTGTCCTCCATCTCTGACTCACCCTTTGACTCCTGACTTCTTCCTCCTTTTGTCTCCATCTCTCCCTCCTTGCCCCCTTTACATTTTCTTCAGTCCTCTACCTATTTCCCCTCACGTCCTCTTTGTCACTCTCTCTTCTTCGCTTGCGTCTCCCCCCACCCCTGCCTTTCAAGCGCGGTGGAGGTTAACACGACACGACTACAGGTTAATACACCCTCTTTTTTTCCCCCAACCTCAACCCAATGCGGGGAGAGAAAGAGAAGAACTGAGGTGCATAAACGCATAAACCCATTACTGCTTGCCTAAGTCCAGGTGGAGGTGATGATGGAGGAAGGGGAGTATTTTTCTCTATTCCCCAACCCTCTCTTTCATACAAATTTGATTTCCTTTCTCTTTCTGTCTTGTGACCTGGCTGACCTCAGGTTTCAGCCCGCTGGAGCCGGTTTCCGTAGATCTGAATGGAAGCTTGTTGTCACCAATCATAGTGACTTTAAGTCGTGACTCATTAGCAGGGCCTTGTTGACCTGATCGACTTGCGCTTTCTCTCTGTGGTTATGACCGCCCTGAACAAGATAGTCACGGTGGCGAAAAGTTTTGTAAACCCGCGCCCCCCTGACTGTGAGCGCTGTGGTTGACTTTATTTTGAAACAGCTGTTTTCCACACACCAGTTGTGTATGAATTAAAGATTAAAAATCAGCGAGGTAAATACAGACATCCCTGATCTCTACCATGTACATTTGTACCTCACACATTTTTCTGTCTCTACATATTTCATGATGTAAACATCAAACTTTTTTTTCTTTAATGCAGCCAAGTGTTTATATTCATTGTGATCATGACTGTGTTTTTCTGTCATTGCTGTATTATCTTTAATTTTAGAGGAGGGATCCACACCAGCCGCCAGCTCAGTCAGCAGTAAAGATCCAAGTAATGAGAGGGACATCTAGTGGTGGTTTTCGGTTGTTGTTTCCCTGTCCTGCTCTTACTGAGCCCCCCCCCCCCCCTGTTGTGGCTGCATCGAGTGCTCCAGTGAGGATACAGTGCCAAACCAAATTGTTGACTGCACACAAGAGAGAACTTGAGCCACGTGTGACCTGCGTCTGGCTTCCCATTCACTAGGCCGATGTTTCCATATGTCGAGGATGTTGGCCAGTTCTGCATCAGAGGTGTGTACGTGATATTCTTTGTTTTATGACAGTTTTGAAGCCCTTGGAATCTTATTTTTTTGTTATATTTCTCTGTAGCTTTACTTATTTGTGACTTATTTATCAAAAGTTAAAGTTCGGAGAAAAAAACCTGTCTTTCTGATTATTTATTGAGTTTAACGGTCTCAATCTCAGCTAACCTGCTTCATCACGGCTGTGTGGCTGATGTGGTTGTGTTGACAAAGACCAAGCAACCCAACTGTGATCAGATTCTGATTCAAATGTTGCCAAATATGACGTGACCTTTTTCTCAATGAAGCCCCACCCACTTTAAACCAGTGAGATAAAATACAGACATTTCACAAAGATAGAAAATTCTCATGTGAAATAAACAAAGTAAGGCCTCATTACTCGTAGTAAGACGCTGATTGAGAAAACGGGGCCTTTGGATGTCACGATGTTATTGGTTTAAATGAATTGATTCTAGCTTATGTAGGCACACGCCATACTTTGTTTCACAGGATGAAAAGGTTAATGGGTTTTCATATATCCATTTTGTTAAATAGGTGCACAATTTGACGGGATGTGATGTAAAAGGGTTTTAAAAAAAAGGCATTATTCATTTCACCTAAAGGCTTTAGAGGCATCATGACGAGGTTAACACTTGCCTGTCTGTGTGTTCGAGGCGTAGCCAGATGAACCTTTTTCGGGCCCCCTGTTGATCTCCGCCCCCGATTTCAGGAACTCATATTATCTGATACGTTGTTTACACTTTAAGATCAGATTTAGTGAAAATCTTGACTGTGTGTATCCGAACAGAGATTTTGTGTGTGTTTTTCACCAACATGTGTTGCAGATTTTCATTGTTTGAGTGGTCATCGTCAGCCCACACTCCATAACTTCAGAGTTGACATGGTTTGTCGACAGAGGTAACAGCATTCCTCATTGCTTCACACCACGTTTCATAATGGCTGTATTAGCCCGAAAAAAACCCATTTATTTTGAGAGACAATAAATATAAGGCATGTCTGAATGGCAATACTGTATCTAATAGTGTACATATGTATAAAAGATGTTGACAAAGATGTGAACGAGATCCTAAAATGTCTAATTATCATGTAAATTAAAGTATATGAAGAATTGCTGCTACGGTCTGTAAATTGCACTTCAGTAACAAAAAGTGAATGTTTGTACTGTATATGTGAATAAAACCACAAAATCTTGTAATTTTACCTTTTTTTGATCGTTTTTTTTTGTTTAGTCCGATTTTGATGTCGGAACATTCAATGTATAACATTAAATCTGTCATTACAAATACACAAAATTCAAATAACGAGCACTGATATTGGGCCATTTCCACATGTCCATAGCCAGCACTGGCCCTCAGGAGCATCCAGAAAAAATATGAAAGAGGCCTCCCTCCCTCCTCCTGTCTCTCCCAGGGGAAATCCGTGGGGAAATGGTTATCTCTATTTGGCTCGGTGGCAGGTGTCACACAGACCAGCCACCAAATTAGCCTGGAGGAAGAATGAAGCGAGGAAGAAGGCGAGAGGAGAGGAGGGGATCGAGGTATGCCTCCTCAGCAGCATCCACCCTTCCCCCTAAGGCCATGGAGTCGACTGTGTGCTCGACAATAAACATCATAATTGACAATTTGCTCCAGTGGCTGGTCACGGCCAGCCAGCTATAATCTAATGGACGAGGACAGAGAGGTAAAACTCCACAGAATATTCTCTTTCCCAGTGTCATGCTGTGTCTCTATGAAATCTAAGAGCCATAACACACTGAGGATGACACCATTTCAACATGTCGTGTTCCAGACGACCCGGAGGTCGGACTTTTCCCCGGTTTCCTTTGTGCAGAGAAGATAACTTTCAGAGATTGTTTACCGTAACCAGCTACCTAATAACGTTGGCAACATATTTTGACATCAATTTACACGCAGAACAAGTTTACTACATGATAGTATGTATTATCTTTGATTAAATGCAGACAAATATACTTTATGTTGCATTTTAGTTGGTTTACCATTCACAACGTGTGCTTCCGTTGTGTGACGTCAGAAAGCCGCTTCTTCTTGACGTCAGGGTAGATGAAGTTTACAAGTAAGAACTTTGGCCCAAACCTCAATGTCCCCCTAAGGCCCTAAACCCTAAACCCTCAGGGACTTACTGACTTTCTTTGACACGCTATACTATTACTTTTTATTACTTCTTTTTTTTACTATATAAAACGGTTATGACCTTTTCTTTTGACATTCTATACTTTTATTTTTATGTTATTTCAGTATACTACACTATTACTTCTTTTACATACAATATTATGAATTTGTATAACTTCTTTTCAACTTGCTATACTATCAATATTTTAACATGCTCCTTTATAACTTTTTTTCGACATTCTATCCTATACATTTTGATGACCTTATATTTGCCATACAGTATTATTACTTTTTTTGACATATATTACAAGATAATATAAGATATTAGAGAGAAATATCCATTGTTGGTTATGCCTGGAATTTGAACCCATGCAGGTTAAGAACCAAACATGGTTTACAGCCTGACTCACTACCAGTTGAGCTAGTTAAATCCTTTGATGTAGTAATTTTTCCGACATACATATAATACCATTACTTTTTACGACATACAATAGTATGACTTTTTAAAATTCTTTCGATATACCATTACTTTTTTCGACATGCAATACTATGACTTTTTTGACATACTATACTATGACTTTTTTCGACATACTATACTATGACTATTTTCATGTTTTTCAACATATAATACCATTACTTTTTTCGATATACTATACAATGACGTATTTCAACATACTATATGGCTTTTTTCACGTTTTTCGATATACAATACTATGACTTTTTTTTTCGACATACAATACTATGACTTTTTTCGACATACTATAAGATGACTTTTTTTCATGTTTTTCAATATATAATACCATTACTTTTTTCGATATACTATACTATAACTTATTTCAACATACAATATGGCTTTTTTCACATTTTTCAACATAGTATACTATGACTTTTTTGACATACTATACCATGACTTTTTTCGACATACTATACTATGACTATTTTCATGTTTTTCAACATATACCATTACTTTTTTCGACATACTATATGGCTTTTTTTTTTAATTTATTGGACATAATATGGCTTTTTTTTCAATTCTTTCGACACAGTATACTATGACTTTTTTCGACATACAATAGTATGACTACTAGGACTTTTTTCAACATATACTAGGACTTTTTATTACTTTGTTTTGACATGTTATAACCTTTAATTAAGATATTAGAGAGAAATATCCATTGTTAGTTATGCCTGGGATTTGAACCCATGCAGGTTAAGAACCAAACATGGTTTACAGCCTGACTCTCTACCAGTTGAGATAGTTAAACCTTTGGATGTAATAATTTTTCCGACATACAATACTATGACTTATTTCGGCATACTTTTTTTCGACCTTTAAAAAATCAAATAGATCAAAGCCATCATTAAAGTTTTTAGTAACGCCTGTGATTTTCCTAACATGACAAGTCCAAATGTCTGCTGTGAAAAAGGCCCATAGAAACCAAGTTTTGCTTGACACTATATCTTAAAAAACATAAGATAAAACCTATCATGCATTGATAACTCGCATCAAAGTGAGTAGAAAGCAGATATGTGACAAATACATCTCACATGCCGTTTGTATGCAACGCTGTAGCTGCCATGTGGACTTCCCTTAAGCCTGAAGACCATTTAGCTACAAATCTTCATACAAATGAAACATATGAAATGTCATATCAGCCATGGGTAATGGGTACTGTTTGCACTGAGTACAAATATTCATACACCTTATGGTTCCCCTTTCATTAACAGTAGACTTCATTATTCCAACCTACCAGATTTACATCCAGATGAATGTAATTTCAAAATGATATACATCTTATTGAACTGAATAAAAGGCTGAGGGGGGGGTTTTGTTGAAGAAGAGGAAAAAGGAGATGAGAGACTGGGAAAGGAAATCACACATTTTAATGGAAAGTGTCAGAGAGCACGTAGCTATCACAATAAAGTATGCAAAGTAGACCACATAACGAACTTTGAGGAATACGATTCGCTACAATGAGGCAAAGCCTATCCACTTTTTACCCACCCCTACAATCTGGCACGCGATAATTTAATGCATCAGTTCAAAATAATTTTCCTTCAATTTGGAATTCATATGTGGGGCGAAAATAGGACTTGCCTTTCTACCTGCAGATTAAAATGACATTGACATCAGTGGCCGCGAGATTGAGTTCCCTAACTGAAACAGGAATAAAAATGCTATCTGCCCAGTGCAGTGGAACACAACTAGTTATTCAACAAGCATTTGGAAAAGTGCATTGATGCTGAGGTGGATGAGGCTAATACACCATTTTCAAAAGGCATTTCAATATACGTCATTACATTTTCACCTTCATGCTGCCTCAAAATCTAAGACGATTGTTGGTAGAAACAGCAGTAAAATGTGAAGTCTGAAGCTAACTTTGGGGTAAGTTATGCATAACTACGTACACTGAGCTACATCTACACCAGTCACACAAGCACATCAAATCTTGTCATGGGGTTTACAGCACTAGAATAAGTTAAACGCCTGAAGATCAAAAACTACAGCACGACTTCATGTTTAGGGATATTGCACGAGTGTAACAGTAAAGGATTTCGGTCAAGCCCAATTCCAGTTCTACTAGTTCTTAAACTGAGATTCAGTTTGGATTACAAGCCATATTCACTGATTTCCAAGACAGAAATGGGCTTCACTCTGAGCACCAGACACACAAAGGAGCTGGGTTATTGCTTCTGAATTTGGATAGAGTGCACGCGACATCAACAACAAAACGTCAGAGAGGTCACACAAGACTAAGGGTTCAATGCAAATACACTATAAATTCATATTGACAGGCTGTTACTGAAGCACAGACATGACCAGTAAACCTAAAAGTTCACATGGGGGACGACACATTACAGCAAAACAGGGCTCTTCGTTGGCTGAAGAGGATGGATCTATATTTTACTAACACTGAAGAAATACAAATGCTTAATATGGCGAAAAGTAGTGACTCCTAAACCTGCAACATAAAGGGAATACTCAATTATGATAATGTTATGACACACTTCCCATTCACAGACCTCAGAAATGCAGTCGTTTTTATTGCTATGCTCTTGACACTTTGCAGTCTGACAGAGAGACAGAGTAGAGCAACACTTTACACAATAAATCCTACTGTAAACATGGAACAAGGCAGAGTTACAGAAACATTTGAAAAATTGAAGACAAAATGTGGAAATATGGAGGCTGGCTGTGAATTGAAAGCAACACAGGTAAAGGCATGGACTCAAATCTGAAATCGGTGACACGACAGCAGTTACTGAAACATTTGAATACAAACTGCAGGTAATCTGGCAGGCCTGAACATTATATGTTTTGTTCCATGATAAGAATATTTCAAGTCGGACTAAAAGGATAAAAACATTTCACAGAACCTCACTATCTCTGCCAAACCACACCTTTAAAAAGGTAGATCACCGTAAGACACTTAATCCATGAAGTGGCAACAAACCTGCAACACAGGTCACTTAATCCGGCCACAACATAATATATACACATACCGTCTTCATATCATATTCTACTAACTCTCCTGGCCTTATCACGGTTCTCTCACATCTAGTCAAGTAACATTTGCAAACCGAGATTATCTACATGCAAGAGCAACCACTCAGCAGCAACTAAACAACAGTGATGTGAACAGCAGCCTGTGACTGTGGAGTCAAGTATATACTTTTACACTTTAAAAACAGGAAAAGACTGAGAACGAAAGAGTCAGCGTTTCACGATTCACAACGCATGCTAAATATGTGAGAGGGTCAAATACAGGAGAGCAGCTCTTTGGCCTCACACACACTTGGACTTTAAAATGCTGGAACCATGTCAGTCATTTAACAAATGAGTGGCATATCAATTTTGAGTTATCAATAGCTGCATCCTCAAAAGTCACTCCCCCCCATAACAACTAAAGTGCTTCTCTGTGTAAACACTTTAAACATGCAAGCATGTGCGAGGCCAAAGATGTACAGTGTTTGTGTGTACCGTCTCCTGCTTTTCCGTGTGTTTTTGTTGTGAGTGCGTGTGTGTGTGGGTCAGTGGCATCACTTCTCCTGCAGCAGGGCGGGGATGTTGATGTTCCAGCCGATGGCCTGTCGGTCGAAGCCACAGCTGAACAGGTTGCACGACTGGTTCTCTTCATTCCACGCCGTACAACACACCATCCGCCTGTGACCCTGCAGACACACACAGATGTCTAAAATGTAGGTTTTACCAACGCTGATTGATCGAACACACATCTTTGTTCCCTTCCTTACCATTCTGTTGCTGCGCGGGAGCCTGGCCAGCCTCACTCCGCTCATGTCAAACAGTCGGACTTGTCGATTGTCGTGTGGCAGAGCAATGATCCTCTGGTTGGCAGAGACGCTTATCCTGAAAGGTCAGATCAAGTCCACTTTGAATCTAGGTCACATTTGTCTTAATACTTCCAGATAAACTCTTCACCTGAACAACCTCAGTCTTGACTTTTATTCTCCACTATGTCAGCGTTTGAGTTATCGTGTATTTTATTAGATTTAAAACATATATTAAGCACAAATTCACTTTCTAGTTAACACTGACTGAACCTGTGTTCAAGATATTTACCGACTTGTAGATTGAGACATTTTCAGCAATTGAGGAGACAAAAATGTATCTGCTGTTTTGGCCTTCGGTATGCTGAACAGCTGATACTGGTGTCTAACTGATCATGAACCCTAAAGGTGAGGAGCAGCCTGGCCATATTCAAAAAATATTTATAAGGATTTTATTCTTTAGAAGTTTAAAACAGCATTTAGTTTTTACTATCAAGGAACACGTTCAATCAGAAGTAGGTACTGATCCCATTCTATTCTCCAGATCCCAATTGAGCAGCTACCAATACTTCAGCGACAGTAAGTGGACATCACAATAACTAAAACAATTTAGATATTGGAGCTCCAAAGTTTGTTTTCTAACCCTAAAGTCGATTAAGTAGTGGTTCTGGAGCTTTTGATCACGTCACATGATCATACGTCAAAGGAAGTGTGGACTCATCTCGTTGCTTCTTCTTTCACCTACCTGTTCACAGCTGAGTCAGTGCGGATGGTCGCTATAGGCGACCTCATGTTCTTCAGATCCCACACCTTGACGGTGCGGTCGTCGCTCCCTGACACCACATTGTCACCCACCGTGAACACTGCCGACGTCACCGTGCTGCGAAAGATGGACACACAAAAAGAAGTCTGTTGTTACACAAAGAACGTAACACTCTCTCTGATAGGAAAGCTCCACTTCATCCAACTCAGGAAAGCTCAGGAGTGAATATTATTCAGTGTGGTCCCCCTCTCCCACAGATAGGACCGATCCACACCTGCGTCACAGTGTGTGTTAAGATACGTTATGAGTGTTGACGCTACTAGAACCTTTGAGGATGCATCAGGTACAACATGCTCTTTGATTTTAAATGTGAGGTATCACCTTCCACTTCCCACTGGAAAAGAAATGAACGTTGGCAGGATCACACTCGTGCTGCCTCCAAAGGTGTAGCTGTCGGAAAAACCTGATGGGTTAAATAACGACCTGAACGTGTTCAAACCATCGAACGCGTTCGAGCTGTTAAGATGGCGTGAAAGATGGTTTCCGCTTTGCACTCTCATCTTTACTGTAATGCAGCCTTTAAAACCAGGAAAACACTCGTGCCATATTACTATATTTACAATCTAAGAAGATGTTTAGTCTCGTATCATGATATTGATGCAATATCGATATAAAGCCCGGCCCCTACTTCTGGCAACTACGAACGTACACCCGGCTTGAAAATAACTGGATTAGACTATTGTGGGTATTGCTGTAAATCAATCAGCAGGACTGATTTATGGCAATAGTGGATTTGTGGATTTTTGCAGATGAGCTACTGTGATGTGACAGCATTTAATTCTGCCAAAAACAAACATTTCCACTTCTTCTTTTAGCTATTTTTCTTGCTCATTCTCAACTGAACTTCCAGTTGTTGTTTTTTTGCAATTATATATTAAATGTACCATTTAAATGATCCATATCATCCACTCCTTCCATCCAATCAGCACCAAACCCCAATTTCCATGAGAGGCGTTTACCAACTTAAAGCTAAGAGCAAACCATGAGCCATGGTATCCCGTTTCATTATTTCAGGATAATTACTAAAGGTCTGACGGCAGCAGGAAATGTTGATTTTGCTCACCTCCAGTAGTTGATGCTGGGTGTGGTAAGAGGTGCAAAAGACTTGAAACTTTATATGATAAGGAGTCAGTTTAAAAGAAAAGAAAACGTTACTCTTGTACTCTTTAAGTCTAATGCAGCCCAACTCAAGCCTATCAGGAGAGAACTGATCAAATTGATTGATGATGCCAAATAAACGACATCATACCACCGGCTATATTGGGCACGATGGAGGCAGAACCGTTCTCTGTATGCATATAGCGTCACCCTCCTCCAACACCCTTCACCCAGCCAGCCGTGATGCACTGCTCCACATGGTAGCACTAGCTCAGGCCTAGCCATTCATTTAATAGACCTTTAATATTTCCAATCAATTACTGTACGTCAGTCGCTCCTGTGAGGATTTTTTTCTTCTTTCCTCTCCGATTCATGATTAAGATTAGCGTTGAGCAGTGTCTAGAGCTCAACATCTAGTTTTTCTTTCTAAAACTGGCTCACCTCTTAATTTAAATTGACACAGCGTTAAGGGCTAATTAGGGGACTAAACTTTGTCCTATTAGAGGGTCGGGGCTCAAGGAAACTGCTGTATCGTTACCGGCACCTTCTGACATTGCAGGGTACAGCCCACCTGGGAATACAAGCACTGGAGTGAGAGACGGAGGGAGAGGGAGAGGCAGGAGGTGTGCTAGGTGGGAGTGTAATCAGACAAGGTAATTGATTAAAAGCTTGATTAAGGTTAAAGGGTTTTTAGAATGGGTGGTGAGGAGGGAGGGCATTATTCAGTGTCGCTTAATGGCATCTCTGCAGTGTGTCTGACAGCCAAGGTCAAGACTGCCTGCGATCCGAGACTTAGGGAGTTGGGAAGGAAGGAAGGAAGGGGGAGAGAGAGAGAGAGAGAGAGAGAGAGAGAGAGAGAGAGAGAGAGAGAGAGAGAGAGAGAGAGAGAGAGAGAGAGAGAGAGAGAGGGAGAGAGAGAGAGAGAGAGAGAGAGAGAGAGAGAGAGAGAGAGAGAGAGAAAGAGAGAGAGAGAGAGAGAGAGAGAGAGAGAGAGAGAGAGAGAGAGAGAGAGAGAGAGAGAGAGAGAGAGAGAGAGAGAGAGAGGGAGAGAGAGAG
>NW_022280093.1:1916065-1929356 GCF_004355925.1 Anarrhichthys ocellatus
GAGAGAGAGAGAGAGAGAGAGAGAGAGAGAGAGAGAGAGAGGGGATCTCTCTACAGTTGAATGAATCCCTAACCATGAAGAGCAGAGCTCCCTGAGCCCCATCAAGGTGGCGCACATGAGGTCAGATTTGTATTATCTGCCTCACAACACGCATTTGTATGCATTTCACACTGCTTCTATGCACACATTAACACAAGTGAGTTAATGAATGCAACTATCTTCAATTGGCAAATATCAGGTGCGAGGTCAATGAAATGCTGTGTTCAGACAGGAGATTTATATTTGGACAATTTGAGACATTTGTCCAAATACATTTTTTTTGTTTTTATTCTCCTCATTAAGCCCTTTAAATGTCTATGACACCCTTACTTTTTGAAAGCACAAGGGCTGTCATTGCAAAGGTGCCAATCTTAGTCTTTAGAGTCTGCTGAGGAAACTGCTGTCAGTACATTATTGTAACTTTAAGCTACTTATTGTGGAAATGTGCACCCTGGCAGTGAGGAACCTTTAAATGTCAAACTTGATAAATACTATTTTAATACTATTCAGTTGTCTCTAAGGGACTTTACATTGTGGGTTAATGTATGTATGAGACAATAAACAATGAACTGTCGAAACATCATTTCTCTCTCAGAAAGGCCTTTTGTAGGACAAATACAGTGCTATTCTGCACAGTGTGATGTGATAATTGCAGTGCTCTAAATTCTACGGGTTTCAGAAAGTGTACTTATAAATTGAGAGAAATTACTGACTTTGACGAATATCCAACAAGGGACAAATAGCGCATCTCATAAACACGGGTAAACAATCAACGATGAAGAAAACAAAGAGATTGCAGGCATTAGCTCTGTAGGACAGTTCTTTGGCATGTCTCTATGCCACACTCCCTGCCTGCTTGTTATTTCTTCACCTATCAGACGTAAATCTGAGAGGCTTTGATCCTTATCCTCCTTCCCAGTGTGAGTGCTTTTAATGACTGATGTTTGAATTCATGAAAATCTAAAGGAATATTACAATATACGTATTTGTGAGAAGATGAGCGTGTAAGCCAAATGACTAAAAAGGTAAAATGTAAACGAAACAATTCAGGTACAGACGACTAAGAGGTTTTAGAGCACCCCTGTTATTTCGCTGAGAACCTGTTAAGTGCTGGTATATTCCTCCAGAGACGGAATGTCAGATCTGCATACAGACACCACACACACACACACACAAATGTGGGTTTCTATCAACTGCAATCAAGTGCCCCCTAAAGCCGTCGATGTCAGGAGAGACAAACGTGACATGGCATTCCGTTTGCAGAGCAAGACCGCTGTCACTTCTCGTTTGCTCGCGGCTGTTTTGTTAGCTCACGGGCAGTTGTCATTACTCTGCAATTACGGCGGGGTGGAGGGACAGAGGGTGTGTGCTGCACTTTTAGCTGCCGCGGTTCACTGACAGGAAGCGTTAGCTGGAAGTGCCAGGGAAGACTGTGGAAACAAGAGGCCATCTCCCCTCCAGCGCTCAACCTCTGCTGCCTATTGAAGCGCTCACAACGGCCGCTCCTCTGCTCCTTCTCTGAGAACAATGTGGAGATTGTGCCGCTTATGCCATGTTGGAGATTATGGAAAATTAGCGAGAGCGATGGCAGGGAGACAGCAACATGCTATGGTTTCTAGGATCTGGTTAGTAAAAATATGGATTTTTGCTGGTTTAACTAAAAACTGTTTTTTTAGCTTTTGGTTGGACAAAACAAGACATTTGAAGGTGCCACCGTGGTACATTAATTGATAATATTTGATAATTAGTCACTAGTTGCAGCCCAATCACACACCCTTCATGCACAAGAATGCATACCCATGTCCAGTGTCCAACAGCATAACTGCTAATATATATGTTAATATATACATTATATGAGGAGCTGTTTTACATTATGGTTATGGCAGCATCACTGCATTTGGAAAAAGATCAAAATGATGACACTACAGCTGCAATGAGTCATCGATGTCGTCATTTGTTTAACAACTGATTAATCTCTGTAGTTTATTTTATTTTTAAGCTAACGATGTCGCACATTTAATGTTCCCAAGGTGTCAAATGAGGGAATTTGCTGCTTTAGTAAATTGAATATCTTAGACTTATTGGACTGTGGGTTGAACAAAAGACATTAGAGGACGTCATCTATGGCTGGATTATACGAAGGCACTTATTTTGATATTCTGTAGAGCAACAGATAAATTGTAAATAATCCTTAGTTGCAGCCCTAGATGTAGAACAATAAATCCAGTTCAGGTTAGTTACTCATTAGTGTCCGTTGACAGCACGACTCTTTCTTCAGAATACTGCAGCTTGTTGTTACGTCTTTCTAAAAACAGTTATCGGTTTCTAGGCTAGACAGCAGTCTGTGAAAGTTTGCTGCTTTAAATGCATCACCGAATGGAGAGTGAGAAAGTTCTTACTTGAAAGACCATCGATGGCCATTCACAAAGAGAAGAAGAATGGAGGCAGGGAACGGAGAGGAGGAGGGCTGCTGTTAACTGTGAAACACTGGTGCTTAATCTCATTATACCAATTGTCTATCGGAGAGAATTAGAGCGGGATCTGCAGGAATTATACATGTTGGGGTCGTACATAATGAGCTCTTTGTAATCCCCCCACTTGCAATCAAAAGGCTGCCAGAGAGTGCCAGCCAGCCAGCACACACATGTAGACATGCACATAAAAACACACACACACACACACACACACACACACACACACACACACACACACACACACACACACACAAACACAAACACAAACACAAGAGCGCTGCCGTTGAAAGCCACAGGCAAGCCTGACAGTCATCATTTTGAAATGAGCGTCTGCAATTGAGTGTTAACAGCGAGTGAAGTGCCAAGTTATACAGAGTGGTGGATTAATGCAGAAACTGACAGATAAATGAATAGGAGAGCGAGGGAGAGAGAGAGAGAGAGGTAGGAAGAGAAAGAGAAGAAAAACCACCGAAGTGGGGAGAAGTGCTCGGTAATGAATGAGAGGCAAGTGGAGGATTTGGCTTAGAGCAATCGGGTTTTGTAAATTAATGTGGCACTGAAAAGGAAAAAAGGAGAAAAAGCTGAAAGTTCTGGAGGGATCCACAGACCAGAGAGATGTTACAGCACCACCCTGTGGGCAACAGAAAGACCGCAGCAACTCAAACGGTTGAAACTTTTCAGTTTCGATTAAAGAGCGCGTTCATAAGAGAGACAGACTCACTCAGTGTGGCCCTGAAAGACGTTGACAGAGTGTATGGACGGGTCTCTGAAGTCCCACAGTCTGAAGGTGGTGTCTCTGGATGAAGTGACCACCAGCCGCTGGGTGGGATGGGTACAGCAGTGGGTCAGCTCCTGGTCGTGTCCTGCAGACACATACGAGTAAGCAAACTCAACTCTGTGGGTTCGTACATCTTTAAATGAGACACACGGTTGCTACAGTAAGACAGCAAGAAGAGCACTAGAGTCTGAGGTCCACTTCATGACGCATTTCCTTTTAAAGTGTTGAAAATAATGATGTTTAGAGTAGCAGAAGAGACACAATCTGCTCATTAAAATTCTCTAACCAAGTCCTGCTTGGACGTGATTCAATTGTGTAGTCACATGAAGTAAGAGGAAGCAGTGGCTTCTTCCTGTTTAGTCTGGGAACCAAGAAAACAACCGCTCCATAAAATGAACAGAAAGCCCATTTTGTCTGCCATTTAAGCTCAGCTACTCGTTACCTCTTCAAGACAAATATAATAAAAACACACAAGTTACAAAATATATGTCTGCTGTGCAATGAACAATACATAAATACTCAAATATTTAAAATATGAAAAACCTAAAAATAAACTCCAAATGTATCTGTACCATAAGATACCCGAGGATATGTGCCACAAGATGAAGATAAAAGACACCATATTGTGCTAAATATATATAAACTGCGATATAATTTGTCAGTTTACATACCAGTGAGTGCATGAACCAGTTCAGATGTCTCCACCTCGTACAGGTTGGCAGCACGATCCCAGGAAGCGGTCACCACCTGTCGGCCTCCCACCAGCCAATCAGCTGCAATCACTACACCCTGGTGGCTCTTCAGGGTTGCCGTAGCAAGCCGGACGGTGGGGACCTCGCAAGGGCCCTCGCCATCCACCTCACCTTCTTCCCTGTCTGACGAGTCCTGGTCGTCGTCACATGGAGCCTATGGGTGAAAAACACAGTAGTTCAGTCAATAAAACTGTGACAGCTAGGAGTTAGTTTTGGTGTTCATGGGACATTCAGTGACCAATTTGTGAATTCATTTAATATTCATTCAGAATATACAACTCTCAAAACTCCATGAAATTCCAGGAGGTTTCAGTAGAAGCTCAGAGAAGAGAGCAACACAAAGCTACTCACACTGACATCTGGTGGTGGCTGGGGGGCAGGAAGCTGCACCATGTAGCGCCAGATGTGAGCCGTCTGGTCCCCAGAGGCTGTGGAAACATCAGTACACATCAGCAAAATACACATTCAGATCTCCAGGAACGTAACGGCCGGAGACTACAGCGGCAGGGAGAAGACGGTCAAATAGTCACGAAAAGAGTTAAGGTGTTGAGACGAGAAATCTAGCTAATTCAACAAAAACAAAAAAAATCACATGTATTGAAATACATACCTGTGAGGGCCATCTGCTCTGTGGGGTGGAACTTAATGGAGTTGACTGCGGGCAAGAGAACAATGGTGAGCATCTGTTACATCACTTATTACAATTTGAGAAAAAGCCAAGTGCACAAATGTTGACACACTGTTGTATTTAACAGTTACATGCAGCATACGTTTTAGATAATCCCATCATGCACTGTAAAATGTCTGCATGGTTGAGGACATTTTTACTAATTATTACCTGATCCTGCATGGCCGGCATACCTCAGCAGACATTTCCCCGTCTCTATACTCCAAAGTAAAGCCGAGTGATCTGTGAAGGACGACATGAAACCATCGGCTCTTTAGTAGTCGGGTAGTAGTAGTAGTCGGGTAATGATTTAACATAGTAATGTAAAGCATTTACATGGCGGGCTCCTTAATTAGATTCAGTTCAAGGCCACTTTATGGTGAAATTGTGTCTGATACAAGTTAACATTTTGCTAACTGCACCAAGGATTCCCAGTAAATGCAACAAACAATAATGATTATGACTTTTTTTTCTTGTTGGAAACCACTCTATGGCATGTAGGCTGTGTATAGAACAACGATGCAATGATTGACGTATTCAAATAGTCGGTAAAGTGACTTGGTATACCTGCGGAGGCGGTGCCCAGGACCACTGGCTGAGTTCGGGTGATGCTGAGATCCCAGATCCCGTCCCGGTGGCCCACGTACTCCTTGAGCAACTGACACAACGCTCGAGAGCCTGCGGTGGCTTTAAAACTGGACACAATCTGAACAGGGAGGGAGGAGACGCGGCCATGATGGACAAATACGAGATGGATGAGCATTCCTCCTGGTGCTGAACCAATGTTAAACCAATTCAGAGCAGGTGGACTTCAGAGGATCAGATCAAAAACTGTCATAATGACGCAAGTTTACAATTAAGTGAGAAGTAATAAAAAAGCAAGAGAGACGTCTGTTATAAATCGGTGGAATCATCTTTGCTTTCCATGGTAATTATGTCAGAGATAGAAGAAACATTTGTCTGCATAATGATGTGTCCGCTCTAGATTTAAAACAAACAGAGAGATGGTTTACCACAGACTAATGAATGGCAATTATAGCTGCATATTAATTGTGCAGTTATATGGCTCATCATTATTAATAGTCAGCCTGCAAGCACTGGTCTCATATTCGAGGATGTTTCTGGAACTGCCGAAAGGTTTATAGTTTCAAATTTCACCAAACTGTGTCATTTGAGTATTAATATTAAGACTGCTCTGTGTCAGTGTGAGGAAGATAGATCATCACTCTGCACCGAGTGGTATGGTTACACATGGCCTTTAATAAAACAACATAAAAGGTCAATAGTAGTTTCAATTGTCACAGAGCGGTCACAATCTGTACGGTGCATGCAGCTGCAAGCAGACAGCGGACCACAGCAACGAGCTGACATCACTGGTAGTCATTAGATGCAGCAGCGAAGCATCTGGTCCCCTTTGTGTGAGACTGTGTTAATGTATCGTCTCATCGTGCATTCACATTATAGTACAATACAATCGGATTTGTTTCCTGTCATTGAAACACAACAAACAATAATAAAAAGGTCCACCCAGTAGTTAACCAAGGATAAAGTTAGTGAAGATCATTAGTTTCAAGTACGGTCAGTCTGAAAAAAGTTAGTTTTCGGTCATGTTTCTTAGCCGGCTGATGGGTTAGCTGTACATTATAGAGCAGCTAGTTCTGTTAGTCTAAGTCCTCCCTTGATCCTGTGTATCCTCTCTTTCACTAAGTTACCTACATGACACTTCCCAAAATACAGTGTTCTCTTGTGAGAAACTGCAAAAAACATGTTTTGTTTTTTTGTTTTTTTTTACAAATGCAGCCGTTCACCCAAATGCCTTCTGACAGGAAGCAGAGAAGAGATGAGGAGTCAAGGTCGGACTGTAGTTAAAAACAGACAGCAGCCGTCCCCCACAATGCCTAGTGACAAAACAAGAGCATTCAGGAAGTTACCCATGAATCTCCTCCCCACAACTCCCATGTGGCCACACTGAAGTTGCGAGGTCCACCTATTTTACCATGGAAAGTGTACAAGCGCTGCATCAGCAAGAGATTAAAAAGGAAGAAGTCAAGGGAGATGTCACATTGTGATAAATACTTGAAATCAAGTTAACTGCAGTTGGAAAATCTTTAAATAAACGCATCAGCACTTCAAAAACAGCAACTTATCATGACCTCAGAGGAAGAGAAAAATACTTCCTTCTCCTCTCTCTCAGCAATAAAGGGGCTTTTGGTTTTGTCTGTTACCATTTACCCCCACAGCTCAAAGAATTACACAGATGACAGACCTTATGGGCTCTATAGAATAATAGCTGGAGCCGGGTACCTTGCTGGTAGAGGCTTTGTAGGTCGTCTTCAGCTTCTGTGACAGTTGACTGGTGCTGTGGCTGGCTGTGTGATGGAAAGACAAAGAACAATGACTGAAAGTCTCCACTGAGTGACAAACTCACCGCTTGGTTTCACTGCAGCACTAACGGCCTAATAAAGTGTCAAAGCTGTTAATCACGCACGCAGTACCGGAGGGTTGTTTCATAAAAACAAGATCACCTGTTTAACCAGACTTACATCTGCAAACCAGGCTTATTTTCAGGAAATGATGTTCAATAAAGGAGGTTTAATATGACTGACTCGTATTTTTTTTTGTGAACAGTATTCCAGTCAACACGATGTGCTTTTAAATACACTGCAATTTAAATTAAGCTAGTTGTTGGTGCTTAAAATCGGTGAAAACTGTTTATCCTTCTTATATTTTTAATACAAGAAGGATCAGTCAGTCTGAAGCTTATTAAATTGTGTCAAACTCTGTATGGAGGTTTCTCTATATTGCAACTTGAGCCACCATGGAATGAGATATCTGCTTTCACTTTAAACCCACACAATCAATTTCAGCAATGTTTTTCCATTTCAATTTCCAAAGACGCAGAAGCATCTGTTACCTCTATTGAGGCCTGCAACACATTGTGAAGGGAATACAGTACCTTTTGTTTTCAAAGCTCCCTTGGTGGGGTCTCCTCCCTCAATAGTCTGTCCATCTCCGGTCAGACGCTCGTTCAGAGAGTCAATTTCCCGGCGTACTGTAATGTTAGCACATGGTTAGTCAATCAGCAGCTGAGGATCAATACCGTACGGTATATGTGCCCAACAAATCTCAATGCATGTGCTCGACTCTTTCGTTCCGTTACTCACGTTCAACGTTTTCAATGTAGAGATTTTCAAACTCGCGCTCAATCTGCCCAAAAAGGTCCAGAAGGTTGTTCCGTAAGGAGGGGGGCAGCTTGGAGTCCTGGACAGACCACAAAGAAATGACAACGCTCTAATAAACCTGATGGTAAGCTGACAAAGGCCTACAAATCAGGGATCACATTGGCGTAGGGAGCAGGAGTCACACCTTGAATTCCCTCCAGACCAGACTCCAGTGTGGTCTTCTCTTTTACATGTAATGTCACGTATACAGGATGTTGTGCTTAAAAATCAGAACTAGACCATTTCAATATATGTTCACAAATGAATATATTTAAACCAAAGCAAGAAATGCTGCAGACCGGCACAAATACATTTTTACAATAACAAACAAGTATGTCATATATTATCACTATTGTAAGAGAAGTTTGAGTGACTCACTAAATACACGCCACTGAAACAAATCAAAAGCAAGCCAAATACATCTCAAATCTCAAACACAGCCTGCATGTTTACCTGATCTAATCAAACACTAATTAGGTTTGCGTAAACGCTCAGCTACATATCTACAACAACTCTGTACTAACTACACAACAGCCGGGGTCCGAGCACTCAGACTCATTTCAACCGACTTACCTCCATGGTGAGCTCCTAGAAGTACCCAGTAACCAGGTGACCAGCAGTCTATAGCAGACTAGCATGCAAAGAGACGTAAGAAGCTGCCATGGAAACAAAGGACTCAAAAGGCTGCGTTTGACAGCCTGCTGCTTTCTCTAGCTGTCTGAAAGACGAGGAAACCAAACACTCGAGTGTGTCTCTTTCTTCTGGCACGCGTTCAAAACCAATAGTTTGTCACAGTGGCGTTAACCGCCTGACCAGTCTGTCTGCGCCCCATGACAACACAAGAAAGAAAAAAAAGGTCAATTAGCAAACAACAAGCAGTCTTTATGAATTCAAAGCTGCTTAGTTGTGGCCCTAAAACCGGCACCATACCCTGGCAAATAATGACAGCATTGAAAGTTGGAGTAAATTGCTTTCTTTGTGTTATATATGTGTTTACAAAGGTGTGTGTGTGTGTGTGTGTGTGTGTGTGTGTGTGTGTGTGTGTGTGTGTGTGTGTGTGTGGGGAACTTGTGCAGTGGGGGGTAGACTAGGTACATAAACAGAGCCAGCACGTCTTGGCAATAGACAAAAAGGCCTGGTGAAAAGACTAATCAGGCCTGGACAAGCGGCCCATATTAAAACTTGATGAGATGACAGGACAGTGCTAGCTGAGCTCTAGTTTTAGTGGCTGATAATTCAAGGACATTGTCAAGCAGAGAAAGTAAACGCTGAAGGACTTCTACGGCCAAAACTTGGGCTGGGCAATACTGAAAATAAATGAAAATAAAGCATTGCATTATTTCAGACTGAATACTTTGATCCAAAATGTGGATCATGAAAAAGGCAAAGACAATAATTTGTCTTTCATTTGACCAGTTTGATCTCCATGACAGAAATACATGATACAAGACTTGACAGTCACTTCGCAGAGATGACTCTAAAGAGGGTCATTCAACAGCCAACTCCCAAAAGTTAACAACCAGGAGGTTCTCTTCTTGATCAAATAAGCAGATTTTATTATGTCAGTAGTGAAGTAGCTTGACGGTTTGGCACAACTAGATTGCATGAGGAAATGACTGCTCATGTAAAGGCTTACAGTCCTCTCTTTCTGGGGGAAATAAATCAATTGTAGCTCTAATTTAAAGACCCTGTTGGTTGGGAGATAGTTAATCACTAACGTGATGGGCTTAAGTCACAGTAGATCCCTTTGTTTCAACAAGAAGCAATCAGTAACCCACATGCACATCCACAGCAGGCAGTTCAGAAAGGTTTAGAGAATGTAAAATATAGGCAGCATTAACACAAGTTTATGCTAAAGTAAAATCATGTAGCTCCATAAAATGTCTCCCCCAGGGGTAGAAACTACATCTCACAATTACATAAAAGCAATGCTGCTCAACTGGCTGGTTCTGTAGTCTCAAGACTGACTAAAAAAGCATCCTCAACCCCCAACAAAATAACATTAAAAAATCGAACTGATAAAAAATTACTTCCTGGTATGTATTTTTGAGCAGATCCACAAGAATTTTGAAGGCCATGTCTACAGATCATGATATTACATGTCGTATACGCTTGTATGTTTGCCAAAGTGCTGGTCTGCAGCTGTCAGCTGTGCATGTGAGAACGAGAGGAAAAAAAAAAAAAGCACGGATGTCTGTGCATATCCCTCACCTGTCCCTCCAGCATGTCTCCTCTTTGGAAGCCTGGAGGCCTGTCCTCTATGCTGTTGGTGCGCCGGATAGACAAACTGTGAGCCTTGCGCTTCTGCTTGGGGTGACGGGCAGCCGAAGCCGAGCCGCTGCTGCTGCCACCCTCCACAGGCATCCCTCCTACCGCGCGGGTGGCCCTGCCCCCTGCTCACCTCTTAACCTGAGAAGCAGGTAAACAAAGGGCCAGGCTCGCTAGTTGGCTGGTGGGTGGAATAGGTCGGTCTGTTATCACCACCGTTTCTGCGGGTAAAAAGGAAGAGAAGTTCAGGTTCACAGCCATTGCAGGAACTGCTCAAAGGGAAGGGTATCCTTCCCCGCATTGATCCAAACTTCTACAAATAGATATTCAGAGTTATAGTGCTTGTTGGTGCAGCATTGTCCCGTTACCTGCTGCTCTAAAACAACATAATTCCAAAACCAATTTCAAAAAAAATTCCAGTAATTGAATGCTGATTTGCTTAGCAGCAAAATGTATAACGTTACTTTGTAGAGCCTGACAAGACATTTTGTTTAAAAGCAACATTTTTCAATAAAATTCTCCTTTCAAGGTACTTCCTCTTACCGACTTCGTTGTTGGAAGGCTATGGTGTAAAAAAAAGAAGCAATTAGCAACCCACGAAACCTGACAGACCTACATCTTCTATACTAAATGTACATTTTCCAACAGGCTTTCTGACATTATATTCACAATATTAATGACTTTCAGCGTCACGGACGACACGTTTGGGAATTGTGCAGGCTTCGTGTTATCGTTATGCATCGCAGAATTAAGCTAGCTTAGCTTTATACATGTAAAAAGGAAAAACTTGCATTTATTCAACGTTATACCAAATACCCAAAGCAAAATTAACAATTCTGCTATCAAGATTCATATTCGGCTTGTGACCCATGGCACAATAACAAGCACACTCACCTCTGTCACTGCCTCACTGAACTTATTAGGCAGTACGGAAGTCTAGAAACGAGATGAACTACACGCTACGAGCTAGCTGTCACTACCACATTCATTGCGACATCTAACAGCTAACGTCTGTGCACCAGCAGCAGCTAAACCTCACGGGCTAGAAGATAGCATGAAATGTAGCATTAAACCTGTCACTTTGTAACTGTGGACATGTAGTCGACTTTTGACACGTTACACTTTGACACCGATCTGATTTTTTTTTTTTTTTTTTTTTGTTATCCAAATTTTGACACATCACGTATTTTATTGACGCACTGACTTCCGTATCACGTGGTTAATGTTTGTACTCGGTGAGCCAATGAGCTGTCACGTTGTTGCTGAGGCAGCCAATGAAAACCCGTGACCTCAGAAGCAGAGGGAGTGAAGCTAGGCGGTTCGACCACAGCTCTGAAATATCGTCGTAAACAAACGCAAAATACGATAAAAGACGAGATTCACCCCCTTGAAAAAGGAAAATTGTTTTGTAAGTAATTTAGCGTTGCAGTGCTTTCTCTGTAGGTTGTGTATGTAACAGACAATGCTTACTTCTGTTCAGCTGTCAGAGGCCTGGTGGTGCAGCGGTCTGATGGCGTGTTGACTGTCGGTGTGAACACGGAAACACGAAGTGTATTCAGCGGGAACGGGATTCTAATGTACCACTGTATGCTCTCATGTTAATGAGTGATAGATCATAATTTAATGATGTACTATACAGTAGTATCACACTGACAGGGGACGTTTCGCTGCTTTGAGTAATTAATTTATAGCACATTAAGTAGGCTAATAATACAAAAGTAAAACAGCTCATTTAGTTGGAAATATATCTATGACTTCAACAATTATTAAATGATTGTATTTATTTGGTCAATTAATTGATAAATCATTAAATTGACAACAAGTTTTATAATTGATTCGCTGCATCAAGCAAAGATCTACTTGTATGACACGTGGTAGACACTTTTCTCTTTGACATAGTTGGAAGAACAGAACAAGCTTTTCTGAAAACCTGTGTTTTATAGATCAGTCATGAAGGTACTGCTTAGTTACAGTCCTAAACTGTACAGTAAAGCATGTGTGTAAGGGTTGAATGTGTTATATAATTCAATCTATGTACAACCTTGAAACACTTAAATTGTATGGGCATTAATTTCACTGTCGAGGGCGCAGCGTATCTTCCGATCCTGACTCATTGGACTCCTGTCCAGTTTTTACCATCGCCCACACCGTCAGACCTTGTGATTGGTTTTCTGTGTAGGTCAGGCGATGGTGCGGGCTGTGTGGGCGGTGCTCCGGGTGGTGTCTTGCGAGGGAGCCGCTGTGCTGAAATCAAACAAACCTCGCGCTGGTGGAATTGCTGCACTACGGCACCGGTGTACCCACGAGCCCATCACTTCCGGCTACAGAGCTCTATCAAGGTAAGCTAGGGGTCTTAATGCTTGAAGTCGTGGTTTGAGTTTAAAGAAGGCAAAGCCAGAGATAAGCCTGTTGACCTGAAGCCGAGGAATGGCGTCTGTCCGTGCTATTGATAGCCGAGCTCCAGCGACTCATGTCTCTTCCAGTTAAATGTTGTTGTTTCGAGTCATAAATACTAACGTTACTTTTAAAAAAGTACTTAATGTGGCCTTGCGTATTGGTTAAATTGCACGGTTTTTAAATAGCAACTCAAACTCTGAGTATATGCTCTTTAATTCGACTACTTTATCAAAACTATTACTCCAGTACGTGATTAGCAGTAACGTTAGTCCAAAATAATTTAGATAGTTAATTGTTGATGTCCTGCATTAAAATATACTATCTTCTCAAATGGAACTATTTGCTCTTTTTGTATTTTATATTATTTTAATTTTTGGACTTTGTGTCAGACAAATCCAGCATCGTTTTTTTTTTTATTGTATTGTTAATTAATAATAGACAGATTATTCAATAATTTAAACGTGTATAACTTATTTAAAAACAGTAAGACATACAGTGCATCCGGAAAGTATTCACAGCGCTTCACTTTTTCCACATTTTGTTATGTTACAGCCTTATTCCAAAATGGATTAAATTCATTATTTTCCTCAACATTCTATACACAACAACCCATAATGACAAAGTGAAAACTGTTTTTTGCAAATTTTAGCAAATCTATTAAAAATAAAGAACGAAAACATAACATGTACATAAGT
>NW_022280093.1:1929756-1930911 GCF_004355925.1 Anarrhichthys ocellatus
ACTTATGTACATGTTATGTTTTCGTTCTTTATTTTTAATAGATTTGCAAAAATTTGCAAAAAACTGTTTTCACTTTGTCATTATGGGTTGTTGTGTATAGAATGTTGAGGAAAATAATGAATTTAATCCATTTTGGAATAAGGCTGTAACAACAAAATGTGGAAAAAGTGAAGTGCTGTGAATACTTTCCGGATGCACTGTATGTCCAGGGTAGGCACAACACACCATAACATATTTTACTTTTGAGTATGTTAGTTTGTAAAATGTACGTTGTTACAGCTGTTTCTAGTGCTTTAAACCGCATCTCGTTATTTTCCTCAGCAGGTGGAGTTTGTTTTCCATCCACTAGAAAAAGCTAATAGCAGCAGAATTGTTTTTCAGAATTTCCTATTGAAAGTGTCGACTCCTGTTTTGGGAATATGCACTAAATCATCGGCTGTTGTCCCTGCAGCGAGGCGAGACGCCTACAGTCTGCAGTCAGAATGCCCGAGATATCGACAGATAACCTGGACGAGAAGCAGGTCCGGCTGCTGTCGGAGATGTGCATTGTCATCGACGAGAACGACGCAAAGATTGGAGCGGACACAAAGAAAAACTGCCACCTAAACTCAAACATCGACAAAGGTACCCTTTTGTCCTGTTAAACTGCACACACACACACCTTGCTTCGAGTGCACATCTCTTTATTTCCGCTTTGTCGTTATGGTAAATTGTTTGTTTGCTTTTCCCAGGTTTATTACACAGAGCTTTCAGCGTATTCATTTTCAACAGCGAGGAGAAGCTGCTCTTACAACAGAGGTCTGACGCCAAAATCACGTTTCCGGGTCAGTGACAGATCCTTCCACCACTCAGTTTAACCATTATCCAAAAATAGTCCTGTGGTCCACACTACATGTAGCATAACTAGAGAACTAAACACTAACGGTAGGCACTGGCAATGTGTTTAATCATCTCGTGTCTGTGTGCACAGGCTGTTTCACAAACACATGCTGCAGTCACCCTTTACACACAGACAGTGAGCTGGAGGAGAAGGAAGCAATCGGAGTGAGGAGAGCTGCTCAGAGGAGACTCGAAGCTGAATTGGGTATCCCCATAGAGCAGGTAGAGAGTGTGTGTGTGTGTGTGTGTGTGTGTGTGTGTGTGTGTGTGTGTGTG
>NW_022280093.1:1930921-2070680 GCF_004355925.1 Anarrhichthys ocellatus
TGTGTGTGTGTGTGTGTGTGTGTGTGTGTGTGTGTGTGTGTGTGTGTTTTGAGTCCTGGCTTCTGCATTTAATGGAAGAGGATTATGAAGGATTGTGGTGGTTCTGTCTCCTCAGGTGACTCCAGATGAAATGACGTACCTGACAAGGATCCACTACAAGGCCCAGTCAGACGGTGTGTGGGGAGAACACGAGATTGACTACATCCTCTTCATGCAGAAGGTTTGTGCTTTAGTGTGTGTTGGACTTAAGAGTTGAGTTACATATCAGGATATATATGTAATGTGTATCTGGACCCCCCCGTTTGTATGCCTGCATTATGTCTCTCAGCTTTACATTGTGGACAATAACATATTTTTCTCTCTGAAGAACGTGGAGTTGAGCCCAGACCCCAATGAGATCAAAAGCCACTGCTACGTGAGCAAGGAGGAGATGAAGGAGATGTTGGAGAAGGCCAAGCGCAAAGAACTGGAGATCACGCCCTGGTTCAGCCTCATCGCAGAGACCTTCCTCTTCGAGTGGTGGGACGATCTGCAGAACCTTAAGAAGTTCATGGATCACAAAAATATCCACCGCATGTAGCCAAAGCCAGGATCGGGCTCTACCTTCAGTCATGTCAAACCTGTGGTTGTAGTAGTTCTTGCTTCACATACAAGCATAGCCAGCTGAGCTGCTAGAAAACACCAGGCACGCTGAAATATGAGTATCACTGGCTACTTTTCCCCAGGAAGTAGTACGTGTAGGACTTCTACACCTAAAGAGGAGGCGGAGAATGTCTTGCTAAACAGGGTGATGTGGTTCATAGTGGATTTGTAGCTCTTGAGTTGCATTCATCTACACAAGTTGATGCACGTAGGGCTGGTAGGGTGACTCTTAGTCTTAAGTATTTAGTTCACAAATAGATTATGAATCAGTTCTGGTAAGCTGCACACTGGATTTACAGAGTGAACTGCAGTAAAGACATTTCACATCTTACGCTACTAGGAGGCAAAATGCAATCTCGTTATCGACAACTAAATGAAGAGAATGGCCTATTTTTATATAAAAACTTAAAAGTGCCCGAGTACAGGTTATTAGGTTGGGATGTATAGTGTCTCCAAGTAGTGATGTCACAACAACCAATGTCGCCTCTGTGTATTGTAATTATATCAATGAACAAGCTGCTTTTGCACTCTTTTACACAAAGTGTTTGATTGTGGTCTGATGGCTGTATTTACATGTGTGTATAAAAGAACGGCTTGATGTCAATAATGTGACAATATTAGAGATCAAAATATCACCTCATTCAATAATAATTTGGTCAAATAGATGGCGCTTTTGACTTGGTGTAACACACATCAGTTCACAATAATAAGTGTACACGTACTAAAGGTGTCCCCATTAGGCCACTGCATTAACACTTCTCTACAACTTCACATTATCAAAACACAATCACAAATATTGTCTCTTATGCAATGACAAAGAATAGTACACAAAGGGCTGTTTAATTGCTGAAAGTTGTTAAAGAAATGTTGAATTAAACTTGTGTTGAATAAGAGATGCTTTAATAGAACTGTGATGTACTTTATATTGACACAAAGGCACATTTCTATTATAGCACCAAAGCTGATACGTCAGAAGCATGCTTTCATCGTGCAACCATAAAAACTATCCGTGACCAGATGTCAGTAAGCAGTACTGTATCTCGTTTCTGTGGTGACAGCATGTGTAATACTGATATACATAGTCATATCTATGGAATTGACAGTCCTTGTCCAGGAACAACAGCGAAGTAACTGGCACAATGGTAGACCACAGTAAATGTACACACATACAAGTCATGAGACTGGCACAATACCACCGAATCAATGAGACCACTTTCTAGTCGTCACAATATTTCATACTTAAGGTACAAACCGCTCTGGGGCTACACAGGTTTATAACCGACACACACAGTTTGGCATTTCATTGAGTAATGAGTAAAACGTTAGAGTGCATAAAGAAGCAGGTGCATCCATTAATATTAACAAAGCTACTTGGCTATTTGTACATAATTATGCTACTAGCAGCGCTGCAGCTATTCCACTGAGGATGTAAACAGCGTATATGGGGGGGGGTCCACTACCCTATGATATATATACTGAGTCACACCAGTTTCTCATAATTAAAAGATCCCCTTTGTTATCTTAATGCCTAAAAGACGTTTACAAAACTATTGTAACTGCACACTCCGAATTAAAGAGCCTGCAGCCGACTAGTGAACACACAGTGCAATGTTTGAGTGATTACTTCTGAAACAATGAATGCTTAAATGTGTATTTTTAATACTTTCTTTAAAAAAAAAAAAAAATCTTAAAAGTGCAATTCCCTGCCTATCAAGTTATATTTTCAACAATGGCGGAATGATTATGCTTGTTTCCTATTTCTAATATGCAGTAGCACTGAATAACAGCTAAAATGAACACACAATGCTAAGATATAACAAAAGCTATTTTGACACTTAAAAATACACAGGTTGGTCATGAGTGTGGATGCATTGTGTGTTTGGGGTGGTTGTTTTGGACTAAGCTGCATGCTGGTATTTCCTTGAGGTGGTGAAATAAAGGTTTGAGTAAGGCAAGTGTAGGAAGGACTTTTGTCTAATTGTGTGATGATCTGCTTTATATGTGCAGCAGATGAGATGGGTCTGTGTCTGGGTTCTTCCTCATGTCATCAGATGGTACCTGCAGGCTTTGGGGCAGCATTGGCTTTGGGTGGACTCAGCTTCGTGGTATTGCAAAAGTCCACCAGCTGACCTGGTACTTCTGCCAACACGCTCTTTGCTAACGCTTCTCGGGGACCCTGAAGTGCAAAAGGAAGAGAAAAAACGTTTTAAAAAAAAAGATTTTGTCACCGATTTAATGAAATGAATTCATGAATGAGAAGTAGAACGTCATGCAGATGAAGACAGCTAAAGGGAAAATTCCAACCACCTTTGCTTTTCACTATATTTCGAGAGTTAATTTGTCACAATACCACTTTTTCTGGCAACCTCCAGAGGAGTTACTTGTACTTGTTGCATTTATAGATGGAGTGGGCAGCAACAGTGACAACAATTACAGCAATACTATTGTTTTGTCACTTCCTCTTAGTTTTGTCTCGCTTCCACCCTATTCTCTTTGGAAAAGAGCTGAAGATGCAAGTGTTGATGACAGATTGTTGACTCTGGTGACTATAGTACTATGTACTACAGAACAATGGATTAATCTGCACAAAGTGCTTTTGAGCAGAGGAATTTTCCCTTTAATGTAAACAAGAATGTGTTTCTGAGATCGGTCACCAGTGCTTCATATCCTCACACAGAATGTATTGTACCATCTCTCTCACTCAGCACTGGTGGTGGATCTTTAGCAAAACAAAGTTGGAAAAGAATGAAAACATGAGGATAGCAATCACTACATGCGATGACTCGTGCAGGGAGGCAGTTATTCATATCGGCCAAGCACAGGCTAGGGTGGTGGGGAATTTTATGAAGAAATATTTGGGGTACCCCTATGAAGTATTTGGATCATTGGGAGGCTTCAGTTTGAATATACTGAAGAAGGAGGCCACTTGTTGAGGTAACTCGGCCAATACGCTTTGGGCAAGAGCCTGGCTGGGTGCCTGAAAAGAGATGAATACACAATGCACAGACGTAAGCTAAGTGAGGGCTGAGCTGATGGGCTGGGTTGCCTGGGTTTGGGCATGTATACTGGTTTTAGATCGGGACACTATATATGTTATGTTTGGATTTGAAATTTTGAAGCCAGTTAAACCAAAAATGACGCAGTGAAATGCTCAGAAAAAAGTTTGAAAGGCATGCAGTTTTGTAAAGATATGAATTGGCTTATTAAAGACATATTTCATGAAATTAAAGCAAACCCTATTCACAAACACATAGCTTCTATAAAAGCAATCAGTGCTATAAAAAGGTGATTTTTTTCCACTCCGACTTACATTTTGGAACTGCCGGTATGGCACGAACTGGACGATGTCTCGCATGGCAGTCTCGCCGGTCTGAGAGCGCAGACGTCCATCGTCTCCATCCAGAAACTCCATGGCGCTGAAGTCGGCCCCGCCCACTCCGACGATGATGATGGACATGGGCAGACGAGAGGCGTTGACGATGGCGCTCCGCGTCTCATCCATGTCAGTGATCACTCCGTCAGTGATGATCAGCAGGACATAGTATTGCTTCGGGGAGACGGCAACAACAGAGGTTGTAGATCAATTATTAAATGGCTGAACTGTGTGCAAGTTTTGATAAAGACCCAAATGCTTATTTTTATAGTCTGACAGGATCAATGTCTACTAGGACTTAAATCCAAACCAAATCAAGGGGTTCAGAGACTTCCACATATATTCAGCTATTGACAGGCATACAAGTCAAGGTAATGCCTCTCCGGGGCATTAAATCTAGAAACCATGGGCCTGGCATCTGGAAATAGCTTGAACAGGCAATCACTGTGGTATCATCTAAAAACTCCTGTTGCTCTGGATCAAGCCATTTCCGAATCCTCTTGCACCATTTTGAAATGTGTGCACAAAGAATTAAAAAACGAGTACCTATCCAATGTGGCACATCGGGATGTTTTCTGCAAGTGTTAATGAATTGTGCAACAGCCAGTGGGGGTGCAAGGGTAAATATGACTATTGGACTTTCTACTCAGGATGGTTTCAGCCAAAATACTAATAATGATGAACTGGAAGGACAGTCTTCCTTTGCAAATCATTTATGGTTTCATGTTACTTCATCTGTCAAATATTGAGTCTCTGTGCATGCAGACCTGTGAGCCTGTGATTTACTTATTACTCCAGTTAGAGAGAATATCCTCATGCAAAGGTCCAGAACACCACAATGATCTAAGTGCGCTATGATTTAGTTCCATATATATGGAAGTAGCCAACAGTTGTATTGACGTCTGACTGTCAAATCAAATCAATAAAGTTCAATTGAATTATATCTCAACAATATTTATTGTCAGATTGCAAATTGAACTGGATGAATTATAAATAATACATACTCTAATAATAAATAAATGTTCTTCTCTCATTTCAAGTAAAATAAGGGCAGCATATAAGAATAAAATAAATAACAGAAATCTTTTGAAAAATGTGAAATTCAGTGAAATTAATTGAACTGAATTGTCCTTGCAGCTTTAAATTCAGTTCATTCAGGTGTGAAGTGACATTATATTTTTTACATCTTTTAAAACGAGTAATTTCAGTGCAGGGACTTTATCTGTGGTTATTAAATCACTTGTTTCAGCTCTATTCTCTCTGTTAACGTCATTGTTGGGCGGTGAATAAATGTGTTAGGATTCTGATCATATTGGGCTCTTAGATCGTTTATTTTCTGCGACTTCATGTCGGATGTGAGTGGATACTTTTGCTCAAAAGATTTGTGCTTTTTCTCGTAGTGACGCTTCACATTACCGCTTTTAATAATCGTCACGTTCTCTGAACATATGAGACTTACTGGTTTTGAACTGATGTGGGAAGAATGAATATATAAGAGTCTGTCTATTCTTGGTTAAAGTGTCTGGTCTCGCTGTCAACTTTTCTCTTTTTGGAGAACGTCATGTGAAATAACTTCTGACTTACATATTATTCTCCTACTCTTCGTTCTCTCGCCCCGTCTCTCTCGTGTGTAAATCTCACTTGAGCTAGAAAATGTATTAGAATACACGTATTTGATTGGCTGAGCAGCATCACGTGATGGGATTGACATGCATGTAATTGGTCGTTGTGTTTCCTGCGCTGCTGAACGAGTGCCGTAAAGGCTGGAAAAGCTGTGCCGGTTAAAATAGAAGTGCTCCATTAAAATTGAATAATTCTCAATCATCTATCGGTTTTAGGTCCAGGGTCCGGATACAGCGCGCTCTGGGTCCGGATCCGGACTGCGGTCCGCCTACTAGTGACCACTGATGTAAACAGGCAAATACTCACCGATGCAGTGGTCTGCTGGAGGGCTTGCTTAGCAAAGCAGGCTACATGGTTGATGATAGGGGAGAAGTTGGTGGGACCGTAGAGTTTGACCTGGGGCAGACACGCCCTGTAGGCCTCCACCACACCTTCAATGCCTACACACACACACACACACAGTAGGGATCATGCTTGTGTCAACACACTACACATTGTCTACAATTGCATATGTAAAGAACTGTCTAAATGTACATTCTGTGCAATGATTTATATACATACCTGTACAAAAGGGATTTGCTGGGTTGAAGTTGAGAGGAAACTCATGGGAAACCTAAAGAAACACAACACCATCAGATTTCAGTTCCTGTGTCAAACTACTGTATGACTTTTCAATCTGATTCAAACAGCAGTCAAATCTTTTTTGTGCGTTTCGTAGTTTTAATAAGTCTTACCTGCCATGTGGGAGGGGTTTGTGCTCCAAAGCCAAAGGCAGGAAACATCTTGTCGCTGCACAGGAAGGAAAGAAACATCATTAGTACATTAGTGACAGATTATTATGTATATTAAAGGCAAACCATTCCAGCCATAAAGAAATGCAAGCTACGTTGCAAATACAGTTGTGTCATCGGGTCATCTCACGTTAGGAAAATCTTTACATATAAATGATGGGGAACTTTGGTGACGTGGTATTTCTTCACATGACGTTTAGAGTGCGTTTCATGTGTTATACATACGTGTCATAGTCTTGGATGACGTTGCCCACAGACCAGATAGCAGAGAGGTACTCGTTGACCCCCTGAGGACTAATGTAATGCAGAGACTGAGGAGACCTGGGGTCCCCGTTGGAGCCTGTGAAGTCAATAGCCACCTGCAAAAAGCATTCATGGAGCCGGCAGACATGCGGAGCTTATTAGTGGTCCAAGAATACAAGTTAATAACAAAGAGGCATTTATAGAGAGACAAGACTTACAGTGAAGTTGATTTGACAGCCTCCCATAATATAATCGAGGAAGGTATACTCCTTCACCACCTGAAAGATAAAATATAAGTTTTATAAAAGAGTATTCGAGAGCATGCAATCTAATCACACAAGAGAACAATGCAACAGTCTATACCTGGCATATCTTCACGCTCACAACACCAGAGTTCTTGTAGCTTTTCTTCTTCTCTTTCTTTTTACTGTTGACACATTCAAACTCTGCCTGAGGACAAAACACAAAAGCGTGGGTGTGAATGCGTGAGGCGCCCTTAAAAGTCAAAGTTGTGTGTTTGAAATTTACATTTTACTTGGAACTACACTAGTCGGGGCTCTTAGCGAGACTAATTCACAAGGACTTTCCCCAAAACCCAAACTAATTACAATAACACCAAATATAAGTACAATAAGCAGCTCCAAGCTGCTTGAGAATGTTGAAATAATGTTTGAAATATTGGCTGTTGCACATCCAAACAAACAATGTAAACACACACACACACACACACACACACACACACACACACACACACACACACACACACAAACACACAAACACACATACATACCGGAGACGTTCGTGATGCTTGCTGGAAGCGTGTCATTGTGGTGTCAAAGGCACCAATAAGATCGTGGGAGCCATCGTTGTCATAGTCATAACACTCAACCTGGAAAAAGGTGAAGAAAATATGATCCAAACTATCTGGACAGCAGTGATACATGGTATTTTTTATGAGTGAACATAGCTTATTAGTTTTTTTGTTGTTTTTTTTTTTTTTAAACCGGAGATGTAGAAAACAGAAGAAACAAAAACATGCAAAAGTGAGATTCAGAACAGAACTCTTTGTAACACTAGCGTACTAGACAGACGACTGAAAGAGGAATGCGTGGTTTCAGACAAATCCGTTTCATGAGACGATCGTGTTGGATGAAGGAAACTTGGAGGGCCTGCGACTTTACTCAGGCATCGTCGTGTGTACCCCCCCCCCCCCTCTACTCCATTCACAAACTTCACCCGTTAAGTGATGGCAGGATGAAAGAAGACAAACACTGTAACACACTGGGTAACTCACTTGTACTGTAAACTTGAAAACAGCTTCCTTCCTGACATGTGCGCTTCAGAAGTTCAAGAAATATATATCATCAAGCTAGTACTAAATACACTCCAACAATGCTTTGAGATATCTGAGAGAGACTATTCACGCATTCCAGATGGGTTGTATTATGTCATGACAGTGAAAACACAGAGTTCCACTCAACCACAAGGATCACGGTTAGGAAGTGTATTTCGGGTACCTTTATCGGTTTCTCCAGGTCTCCTCCGCAGAGAGACTGCAGGGGGATGCGAAAGGGTTTCCATGTTGGGTTCAAGTTGTTGTTCACCACCTGAAGACAGAATTCATGACAATCATACCGGTGCAGACTACTCCATCCAGAACTAATTTATATGGAACTGACGCAGATTCTTAAAAAGGCAACTGAAATCATATTTAGTTGTCGTTTCTGCAGTCAGAAATATTGTCCAGATGTTTGTAAACCTATTGTTAATCTACTTTAACATTAAAAAGGGGAAAAGGGGATTAATTAGCTTAATCAGCGCACTTTTCCCTGGTCAATGTGTATTTGGCATGCGGCAGGAAAGGAATGAAAGGTTAATATGACAACGCTTGTTTAGGATTTGTAACTTTCTTTCCACAGCTCTCTGTCATTCGTACCTCGGTCCTGTGAGCGAGTTGCCATCCAGTTGCTGTCTGCTTGTAGAATTCTAGGTACGGGTCGGACTTCCCAAAGAAATCCTGTAAACAAATAAAGTAATGAAACACATCAATAAGTATAATGTGCCTGAATATTTAAAAATGAATAACAGCCTGTTATACTTCTAAAAGAATCACACTTACCTTGTTATCTAGTTTCCTTGCTTCAACTTCAAAGTTGGCCACCCGGCTATCTTTTATTTCTTCAGCACTGATCTGTGAAGAGAAGAGAAGATAAACAACAGAGGACAAAGCAAACAACACCGCCACCTTTCTCTCTGGCTCTCTCCATCACTCACTGTGATGGTCCCTTTTCCTGCAGGGGACTTGTTCTTCAAGACGAGTGGCCGGGTCAGTTTCTTACTGGACACAACCTAAAAGCAGATACAAGAGCAAGTTAACAAAAGAAGAAGCAAAAGCAAAAGCAGTGGATGAGTGCAACACAGCGGCCTCCTAACCATGAGGCAAGCATGCAAAACAAGCAGGCAGTGAACATCTGGGGTCAGATTACACTGAGAGCCGAAACAGCAACTGTTTATCAGGGACGTTAGTTCTTGATGTGTAACAGTTGTGTTATTACAGCACACAATATGTCCGGCACCCGTCTGATTGACAGTTTTACAGATCTGTCGATTAAATTAACTAATTCATTAGAGTGTTAGTTGACTAAGAATTTCTTTGGTCAGGGACAGCCATAGTTACGTCAGTTTATAATGAATCTTTATACTGATTGGTTTACCAAAAATGTACAAACTTTGTTGGGTGAAACTTAAAGTAAGGAATTGAAACCTTCAACCCAACATGGAGCCAAACACTTACCTGGCCCAAGGTGCACTCCAGTTGCCCCAGGAAGTCGTCATCACTCAGGTCAACAGTTTTGTTGTCGATGTCGTAAATCCCAAACTTCAGTTTCTGCACTATTTCAAAGTAGTAGTCGATGACAAATTTCTTCGCAAACTTTGGGCAGAGGCAATTCTGGACTTTCTCTGTGCGGTCCACCTGTTGTGAAAGGTCGGATTGCTTTATGCTTCGCTACGTGCACACATTTAAACAGTAGAATGTATTGGCCCACATGCACTGATGAAACAGGAAATGGACATGATGTGACTGCTGCTGCTTTACACAACTGACTTTTCTATTTGGGGGTTAACGATTAACACTGCTCTGAGATTTTCTCTTACAGGTGCAGCAGTGACATAACTGCCACACCTACGTAAAACCTATTATTTAAAATATCCCACATTATCTGTTTCTCAGAGCAGGGGAAGATGCTTAAGAATAATTGTTTAACACCGACTGATTACAATGTGTTTGATGTTCAAAATTAAATCAAGCAGAATTAGGCAGCATGGTTATGATTAGGGCAACAGTTCACGAATAGAAACTATAAATCTGTGAGCTCCCGGATGTTGAATGAATCCAGATCCAGACATCCTACTGACCTCGTACCACTGGGATTCAGAGCTGCTCGTTTGAAGCACACACAGAGGGTCAGACTTGGAGCCGATGTCTTTATCCAGGAGATTCTCACAGGACACCGTCAGCTCCACCTTGGTCACACACTGGGTCGCCATGTCTGTCCACAGACTGTCTGACTAGTAACGAGCTGGAGAAGGACAGGCAGAGAGGGACATTACTGTATGAACGTCACATGTTATTCAAATGCATTTCTTTAGGTCTGTGTAAGACAAGATTTAACAGCCTAGAAAGGGGTGTAACCGTTCAACACTGACGTTACCACTAGAAGGGAACTTCCATTAATACAATATTTTGTTTTGGGGGCGGTAACTTCACGCGAGCTGGCAACACAGTGACAAGGAGTGACGTTGTGATAACGTACGTTACGCCACAAATATCAATTGTAGAGTTTTGAGGCTTCAAATTGACACTAAACCCGCGGTGCCTCACTCAAACATGTGTGGTGAACCAGCAACCGTCTCGCGGGAAGTGTAACACAATACCTCAGCATTAATGAGGTTCAGCCGGAAGGAAAAAGCGGACGGGCTGACGTTACAATAAGAGAAAGTACAACGACGAACGCTAGCGAGCTAACCAGGCTGGTTATTGATAACTTAGTAAATTGATAAACAGCTGGTTTGGCTCGTTAACTTTGACCCAAATAGTAGTTGGTGATTTAAATTCAAACTTACCGTTAAAAGTGTTTGGATTCACAATTGGAAAATACTTTGTTGGGTGGTTCTAGTTGCTCGACATGAACGTGACAGCTTAGCAGGATGGTTTCGCCCTCTCAAAGTGACGCAATGACGTGTGTCTGGGCTCTCCTCCTCGAGCTCTGACGTCAACACGACAAAGTTACGCCCACAAAGACGTACAACAACAATCCAGCTTCAAATAGTCACGGCGTGAATTTACCACCTGATTGTTTTTTACTTTTATCTTGGATTTCTTCACCGGTAGTTGTAGTAAACTATTATATCCGCCATGACGCTCTTATAATTAGAGTTGATGTGTAATGAACGTTCCCCATACTCTGATGGTCACTGAGCGAGTTGCATCGCTGTCAGGTTTGAACGTTTTATTTTGAAATGATCACCGGAAGATTCAGTAGTGTGCACATAACCGGAAGTCTTACTGTATTACTCATAGTCACTTTTGCATGGACGGGAACTTGATCAATTTAATATTGGTCTGCAGTTACACACTGTGGCCATCAGAGGACAGAAACGCCCCTTTGCAGGGCTGTTTATCGGATCGCTCCAGGGCTTTATTTCATTGGTAAACAAGGTACACATTGTATTAGCATCAGTATGAACATGACTGTACTTACGCACATGATGGTACAATCATGACAACCTTCAGCTAAAAGTAAAGTCAAAGCTAATATTTTACCAACACTTCCGGTTAAAACTTTCACAATAAATTGGAGGCGAGGCCTCTTACATAGGTATAGCTGCATCGTGACTACAGTGTCGCTCAATAAACGTGTGTGTGCGCTCGCGCGCGTGCGTGCGCACATTAAGAACCGACAAGGAAGTGTGTTCATTGTCTTTAGATGCTCATCCAAGGACAAAGTCCAGTGTTACAACACTTTGGTTGTGTTACACAATGTGTCATTAATATAAATCACTACTTTGTTAAAATACATACAGTACTTCTTTAATGTCATGACAGGAAGGCAGTGGTAAACAAAACGCACAAAAAATATTTTTAAATGATCTAATATCTTTATTTAAAAAATACTGAAATAGAAGCTGGCTATTTTGTAGGTTGACTTACATTTTGTTTTGTTTCTTGCATTGCATATATTTACATAAAATATCAATAAAACAAATTCAATGACAAAGTATATTAAGGCAATGGCACAGTGATCAGTGCATATTAAATATACATGTACACTTATTGAAATGTATTAGGCCATTTTCCTGACAGTCAGTAAAGTGATAAGTTTTACGATCTCTTAAGATGGAGTGAACTTCTAATGTACATCGGTGCAAACATGCATTATAGCTGCATGCATGAACCTTACTGATGTAATCAATCACTTCTAGGGATTCTCATTGTTAACACTCAAACAATATGTTAGCATCAAATGGTGGAACAGAATTTTTAAAAAACAGACTGACATACAAAACAGCAAGTGTACAAAAGAATTGTTTTGGTAGCGTAAAACCTACAAAAGTTAAGAATTTAGGCAAACTTATTCATCCATTATGTAAACATTACTGAATTGTATTTGATATACAGTATATATTTTGATCTGTCCAAAAAATCCATGATTTCAAAGGAAACATTAAAGTGTGAGAAGCAACATACAGGTGGTTATTATATAATATGTCGATCTGGAGGAAATACAAGCATAAGCACGGAGAACACATTAAGTACTCCAGCCCTTTCATGTACACGTTCAGACAGACTGATGAGATGGTTGGACCAAGGACCTTAAATCAAGTCACATTAGTTGAAATCAATGCAGATCAATCAAACAATTAACAATCCTGGCACTTGAGTCACATAGAAGTCTCACAATAAATGTTTAAGTTAAGTACATGTTAGTAAATGTTAGAAAATGTACACAATATCTGTGTACTATGGCTTTATACTACTGTTGCATAGTATTTACAAGTCGTAGCATGACTGCCAGACTGGATGCTGCATGCTCATGTGGTATCCTGAGGGGAGAAGTTGGTCACTGGGGGGGTGCTGATGCTGAGAGGTCAGGGAGCGTGTCGCCGTGGGGGGGCTTCAGACTCACAGTGTTGAAGAAGCTCGTCACCTGACCCGGGACTTCTGCCAAGACGCTCTGAGCGAGCAGTTCTTGAGGACCCTAAAGAGAAGCAGCAGAGGAGAGAACCAAATAAGAGAAGCGGTGAGCGGCGGAGATGAGCTGCAGGCGTCTGTGTGTTGCACTGATTGGATGAATATTCAAGTATGATCAGGATATGAATGTTTCCTAGAGGTCAGTTCCACAAGTGAGGAGCTCAGGACTACGCAGGTGAACGCTGAACATCTCTGTTTCTACACTGACAGTGGCAAATAACCTGCCCAAATAAATTATGCTAATGAGGTGAGTGACTACACTAGCACAGATTATACAAGTGTAATATCAACATACTTCCCCCAACATATAAATGGTATTGGTATGTATTCTGTATGCAATAGTTGGACATTATGGGAAATATGTTTTATTACTTATAACCAGAGAGTTAGATGAGAAGATTAATACTGCTCTCTAACGTCTGAACACTAACTACATGGCCGGTTAATTTAGCTTCACATAGCACAGGAAATAGGTGGAAAAAGCTTATACAATATGCTGTGTTAATGTTATATCTTGTTTGATCCGTACAAAATCAATGTGTAACAACACCTATTGCAGTAGAGACTACAGGAAGTTATGAAAACACCAGAAAAAGAAAAACAGGGTGGTTAATTAAGCAAACTAGGTTGTATAATTACGCTCCTACTGAAATGCATGCAGCTTTGGATCAAATGCGGGTAAGACGGAGAGGAATGGGGGGGCTGGGGGTGCTCCTACATTTCTAGGAAGGACTGGGATCGATGGGGGGCTTCAGGTGAAATAAATTGAAGAAGGAGGCCACTTGGTCAGGCAACTCTGCCAGTACGCTTTGGGCAAGGGCTGCACTGCCTGCCTGAAATAAGATGTATAACACATTCAAATGTATGCATTACTTCATTCATTTTTAAAGAAGCTTATGCGGTGCATGCCTACAAAGACGTCGCTTCATGATGTAGCTTACATTTTGGAACTGCCTGAATGGCACGAACTGCACGATGTCCCGCATGGCAGCCTCGCCCGCAGCAGAGCGTAGATTCCCATCGTCTCCGTCCAGGAACTCCATGGCACTGAAGTCGGCCCCGCCCACTCCGACGATGATGATGGACATGGGCAGGCGAGAGGCGTTGACGATGGCGCTGCGAGTCTGATCCATGTCAGTGATCACTCCGTCAGTGATGATCAGCAGAACAAAGTATTGCTGTGAAACGTTGACATGAGAGGGAACAACACAAGAAACAGAACAGTTGGTATTGTGTGGAAAAGAAGAAGCGATCGAGATTACTTTGTCTCAGTTTAGTAGCTACTTCAAAACCACAGTGACAAACATTTGCACACAACAGACACAATTATAATATTACTTCCAGCAACTCACAGAGGCAGTTTTCTGCTGCATGGCTTGCATTCCAAACTGGGCTACGTGGTTGATGATCGGGGAAAAGTTTGTGGGGCCGTAAAGCTTCACCTGGGGCAGACACTTCTGGTAGGCCTGGACCACACCCTCTATACCTAAAAATCACACACACACGTGATCAGAACTTCAGTCTTATGGGACGTATTGATTATTATTATATACATATTTGCCTGAAATTCAGCATGATCGTATATGGACAGCACGCTGCCACATGGCGATCAAATGTATGGGACAAGGACAAACTGCTGAGCAATGCAACTTACTGGTGAAAAGGTGACACTTTTTGATATATACTATTGAAAATCAAAATTTCTGCTGTAGAAGTTACATGTATGATTTGAACATCCCATACCACGTTTCTGCGGAAGAACAAATTATGCCAATCTCAAGTCATATTGTGATAAACCAAATCTGTGAACAGCTAATGTCCCGTTCGGTCTCATTGAACACACAGCAGTGTGAGTTCACGTTAGCTTCAGTCTACCATCACCTGCACAAAACGGATCTGATGGGTTGAAGTTGATGGGAAACTCGTGGCTGACCTGCGAACACAAACAGTTTTTATATGCATCAGAGAATGTATTGAAAACATATCCAACGTCCAAGTATGTTTGAACTGACACAAACAATCACCTGCCACGAAGGAGGGATCTGGGCTCCAAATCCAAACGCAGGGAACATCTTGTCACTACAGGAAGTGAAAGAAAACAGGTGTTGTTGTCATAGTAAGTTTAGATAAACAAAGGATTAGACTAGAGCCCTTAGGAACCTTTTACATTCATGCTCCTCACAGATTCATTCAGACATGACGGGACGTTTACGGTAAGAGCCGTGTGCTCTGAATGCTTGTCCCTGCATTCTTATATTAAATAGGCCGACACATTTTCACATCGATTGTATCATTTAACTTCATGAGAGAGCAAATTATGTTGATTGTTGTACGATAAACAATAATACACAAACATGGAATACTAGGATATTAAGGTGGGACATCTCCCTTCCTATTAGCTCATGTGCTGCAGAAAGCTGGTCTGTGCTGGTCTGATCACTGTAGTTGTACAGGATTTTTACTTTATCTGCCCGGGATACACTGTAAGGAGAGAATAGTTCGTGTAGACTGATCTGGTCTGACTAAAAAACAGATTTTGTGCCTGAGAGATGATGATTACTGTTAAACCTTGTGCTGCTGCAGTCTTTAGAATTAATCTGACAACTTCAGTGAATCCACAAAAAACTCACATTCACTGTTGGTGTTTTGACTAAATTTGCTACAGGAAATAAAACATGATTTATGGTGTATTGTTCCACTACTTTGTTTACCAACGTAAAACTTTATGTATAATGTATAACATGTATTATGTATAACAATCCATGTACCTGTCATAGTCCTGGATGACATTCCCCACTGTCCAGATAGCAGCCAGGTACTCATTGTAGCCTCCGGGGTTGATATAGTGGAGGGATTGAGGAGAGCTGGGGTTCCCGTTAGAGCCTGTGAAGTCGATGGCAATCTGCCCCGGGGGATGGATTAAAAACAGAGCTAATCAAATAGGATAATGCTTTCACAACATCATAATAAATGCTTCATGAAAACATTAAATCCTCAATATACAATGTCATTAAAAGAAAAAAACGTAAGATGTAGATATCAGGGATATTTCTTTCAGTGTTTCTTCAAAGATTCATAAAAAGATGCAGCACTCACGGTGAAGTTAATCTGACAGCCGCCCATTATGTAATCCAGAAACGTGTAATCCTTCACTATCTGAAAATAAATATTGTTGACAGAAATCATAGAACTGTTGCAAAAAACGTATGTAACAACATGCATGCTGAGGTACTGCATTGTAGTGGTGTTTGAATGTTATAACATAATATTGTGCACGTCTGAATACGATGTTTTTGATGTACAGGTAGCATCTACTGTCATCTGAACATCTCTACGTCACACAACTGACTTCATGTGGAGTACGCATGTACTGAACAAAAACAACTATTCGTTCAGAAAGAAAAAGAATATTCAAACCACAGTACCTTGCACTGCGTTACAACGATAACACCAGAGTTTTTGTATCCTTTCTTCTTCTGTTTCTTCTTGCTATTGATGCATTGAAACTCAGCCTGAGAGGAGCACACACACACAAGGGTACATAAGCATCACTGCCAAGCTTCATATAATGCTTGTTATGAGAAAGAACATGTGGGAGAAGCCTTTTTTTTTTGTTTATGGTTCAGGAAAATGCCAACACTAACAACCATGTACACATGAACACACAGACAGACAGAGGGAGAGAGAGAGAGAGCTCACCGCATATGTTTGTGATGCCTGCTGTATTTGGGAGAGTGTGGTCTCAAATGAGCCGATAAAGTCGTGAGATCCACTGTTGTTGTAGTCATAACACTCTACCTAGGAAACACAGATAGTCAGGAGAAACAAGACAAATCCAGTTAATTCTCTTGAGGGGGAAAGAATTAATAATAGATTAGCATCACTGTGTGAAAATCAAAGCAAATGAGTCAAAAAAAAAAAGCATGCTATGGGGTGAAGCTTCGATTGTAAGACGACACCCTGATATCGAAGAAATGTAACAGAAACACACACACGCAAGCCTTCTAATTGGCTAAAAAAGAGAGGGGGAAGGACCAACTACCTCCTTTAGAGCAAGTCACACAGAGTACCTGCTCAGAATCTGCACCCTGCAGCTTCTGAGCACCTTCAGTGTTAAAGGAAACATGTCTACACACAGCATGGAGCAACCATCTCATATGCTACAGTCTACGAGATGATTAGCTAAGAATGGTAATGGATAACTAAAGAAGGAATCCATCTTAACAGAAAGCATCTACATTTTGGGGATTTTTCCCTTTGGTCAACTTACCTGTTGAAACATAATGTTAATGTAACATTAAATACTGAATGGAGCCAGGTTTATTGTGATCAACAGCACATTAGCTCACAGTGTTCTAGCACACATTAGCTTCATATATCATATGTAAACAGGGACATTAGTACACGTTGATGTGTTGTATTTTGGTATTATTTGTTAACTGAGAAAAACTACCAGTTTGACTTATATATCTTGACTTATAATTTAGCTTTACAAATACTTCCTGTTCTTGTTTAATCCATTTTTAATGAACGCTAGTTACCTGTTAAATGATGCTCTGATCATTTAACAGGTAAGTTGACCAATGAGCCAAACTCCTGAAATTGTTGACGTACTCCTTTAAGACAGACGTAGATGCGTTAAGGACTTGGGCCTGTCCCGTTAAAGACACGGCATCCTTCACGTGAAGAGCACTCACAGTGGAGACAGTGAACTCACTTGCACCGTAGACTGGAAAGCATCCCTTCCTGACAAGTGTGCTTTTTACAGGGTTTGAGGATTGGAAACAAAAAACAACACACATAAACTAATGCTAACATACAGTTTCCTTATTTGTGCCAAGATTATCAGACCCTTAGGTGTGCACACGAGGCAATCAATAAAACATGGGCAGGCTCCTCATTGTGGCCTTGATTCAGTCGGTCTGTGACAACATGAAAAGAAACCAGAAACCATTTTTATTGTCATATACACATACACATACACGAAATTTGCCTTCTGCATTTGACCCATCCCTGTATATAGGGAGCAGTGGGCTACCAATGACAGGTGCCCGGGGAGCCAGGGGTTCAGTGTCTTGCTCAGGGACACTACCACACGTGCCACGGTCGCTGAGCCAAGGCTTCAGGGATCAAAAATGTGTGCTTTTTATTGTTGAGGTTTAGCTGGGCAGAAAGATTATCCTATTTGTAATGTTCCCTGTATCAGTTCTGCTGAATCTCACAGGGCCTTTGCTTCTGCACGGAAGGGAAAACAACTTTGGAAAATTCTAATTTATTCAGTAAAGCTAATCCGTCACTGAACGAGTTCCAGTCACCATTTCATTTACACATTAGGTAACACTACTTAAGACAGGATGAGACAGGAAGGATTGTAAAATGTCCCCCCAATAGAAAGCCTGCATATTACGACACGCAGCGTGAAAGAACACAAACAGTAAAAAGGTCAACATTGTGCCATCAGTCACCATGTCTTACAGTCAACGCGTGTGTGTGTGTGTGTACCTTTATAGATTTCTCCACATCACCTCCACAGAGCGACTGCAGTGGGATTCTGAATGGTCTCCATATTGGGTTTAGGTTGTTTTTCACCACCTGCACCGATCAAAAATCATTTGGACAGTTGACATGCATTCACCGCTTACACTTCAAACTGTCAATACAAATTTAGTCACGACTTCACTTGCCCACGCACTGTCCAAGGATCCTTGGACCACATGAGGACACCATGATTATATCCGTACCTCTGTCCGGTGAGCGAGCTGCCATCCAGTCTCTGCCTGCTTGTAGAATTCCAGGAACGGGTCGGACTTGCCAAAGAAATCCTGGAAATAAGTAAGAAAACATGAAGTCAGTTAAATCAACTCTGAGTATTTTCACTGAGCCTTCATTTTAATCCAGTGGACGTAGAGATATTAATGCATGTATATGCGGATTGTGCACATTTATCAGCCATAGTCAGAGCGGAGAAAAGTGTCAATAACTTAACACGAGAAAGTTCTCTTTAGTTAATCGTTTGCCAGACTTGTATTTCCTTAATGGATGATGAAGTGGTGGAATCGGACTGTGTTTAAAAGCTAGATTTTCGGCTTTAATCGCATGGGAACAAAAACATGTCGACCAGCAACTGAGTCCCTTTCAAACTACATTCTCCAGCTGCACCACAATCCTGCTCACTCAGAAATATTAATATATAATCTCCAGTATTATGGGAATTATGTTCCCTCAGTGCAACCAATCACATCACGAGATGATAGAGAGAATGATTCATTAATCCTACGTATCCAAGCTATCTTAATATTTCTGAATTTCTAAAAAAACAATACAAATGTGCAGTAGCAATCAATACCTTTTTATCCAGTTTTCTTCCCGCAGCTTCAAATTCCACCACCCTGTTGTCTGTTCTTTCTTCAGCACATATCTACAGAACATGAAACAGCTTTGTGTCAAAAATATCAAAGAAGTGCAAATACAGTACGCCAAGGACCACATCAGACATCTCGTAATGTCATTGTCAATCTGAACGACAGGGACTCACAGAGATGGTTCCCTTCCCTGCAGGTGTCTTGTTCTTCATGACAAGCGGTCTTGTGAGTTTCCTTGAGGACACAACCTGGACAGAAAAAAAAAATCAAAAGAGTTATCTTTTCTACCCAGACCACGGCCATGACACCACTTTATGCTCAACTCTAGTGAAAAGAAAGAAGCATGCCGATTAAGCATGTGTGATGATGACTTTTTGTGCTAAACAAAGTGTGCTAACCTGTCCCAAGGTACACTCCAGTTCTCCCAGGAAGTCAGCATCTTGCAGACTGCCGTTTTCGCTGTCAATGTCGTACACTTCGAACTTCAGTTTCTGCACCATCTCAAAGTAGTAGTCAATGACAAAAGTCTTGGAAAATTTGGGATTAAGGCAGTTCTGGATATTCTCCGTCCGGCCGATCTGACACAGATACACGTTTCAGAGTCAACGCCTATTTCTGCACATAGTCAAGACACTCTTTTGACTCACAGCAGGTGTTTGACTTTTCAAAAGGGACAGCAAATGTACGTTGCGGTATCAATATAAAATGAGATTAGATTCTTACCTCACACCAGTGAGGCCCTGAACTGTTCATGTGAAGCACACACAGAGGGTCAGACTTTGAGAAGGCATCCATGTCCAGCAGATTGTCACAGGAGATGCTCAGTGCCACCTTGGTCACACAGTCAGGGGCCCTTGGCCCCGGGGGTCCGCCTGCTGCCATCACAGCCTGGAGGACACACACTCACAAGAACTGACGAACACAAACACAGTTACACACTTTATAGACCACACCCACCCGACTGAGCGACGGCTTTATACTGAGAGCAGCAGCCATCTGTACTTTGTAAAACATGTGCTCCATCGCCGTCTGTTTAGCGGACGTTAATAATGTTTACTTGTCAAGTTTAACTTTGTCTCAATGTAGTTTTACAACGTTTGCCAGTTGACACGCCCAAAATACGTGGAGCCTATGAAGACCCAGTAAAGACGCCAAAGCTTGTTATACATATGTTTATTAACAGTTAATAGAAATGTATCGCGAATAGAGCACATTGTATGATTCCTTTTGTAAATTCGGCAAACACATGATGGACTTACAGCCCCTTTAGTTGTAATAAAACGTAGCTGCTGGAATCTATAATACGCCACATAGCGGTGAATCACAGTAAAACATTCGCCGTTGCATCATGTGGTCTATCCATTATAAAGAGAATTGATTTACGTTTACGTAATTTCATTAACGTAACGTTAGCGTTAATGGAAAAAAACAAACTGACCGAGCTGTGGCTAACGTTGCCGTTAACGTTACTAACGTTGGCTAACGACGCAGGACGTCCGTAAGACACTTCACTCACGTTTGCTGTTAAATCGATGAAATATAATGGGTATTAACGAGCATTACTAACGTTACCTAACGTTGACTTAGCAATACTTAACTTGAACGAGTTGACGCCTTTTTTGTTTCAGCTAAAGATCCCGTGATACCAATAAAAGTTTAACATGGTAGCAGTCCTGTAGCTTTAAGTAACGTTATTACATAAAACCTTTGTCTAACGTCATATTTACTTTTATGACAAAAAAAACTGCATATTGTCAAAAGGAGTGTTCACTTTATACGTCCTACCTTGTGAGCTAGCTAGCTGAAGTGGTTTGGTGTTAGCTGTCAGTAGCAGATAGACAGAGGAGCTCGCGCTGTGTGGGCGGGGCCCACTGCGCTCGTTTCCAGCCAGCCAGAGGGGCACCCATCAGTCACCCATCAGCCCGCTGCAGAGGAAAGCGATGCACCCACCGTTTTGTCAACTTAAACAAAATATAGTAAAGCTGGTAAACCACTTGGCTACATACAATACATAATTAGGTTTAGACAATCGTTACAAACACCACCAAAAAAGTGGAAATTTGATAAAATATTACAGCTGTGGAAAGACTTCCTATATAGATATACTTTAAGAAAGTCATGCAGAAAACCCAAAAGCCTACATTTGCCAGTCATGAAAGCCTTCAGTCAGACAACAACTGGAGCATCAACAGCATAAAGACACCTCAAACACCCACTATGAGAGAACTGTGGTTCAGTGTTGTGGACATTCATAGACACAGCGTCCAGATTCAATTAAATCAAGAGTTGTTTTTGTTGTTGATCATCTTTAGTCCTTTCTTCCTTCCAGCCATCCAACTGGAACCCCCAACAGTTTTGATAAAAGAATCCAAAAGACTACACTAAACTAAGTAATGTCACTGAATGAACAGCTTGAAGAAATTCATGATTCACAAATGCAGCGTTTCTTAACCTTTTTCTGAACTGTGTGGCTAGTTTACAAAGCAGTTATTAGTCTTCTCCAATGACCCGCACTCGTATCAAGTGACACGAGGGTTGAAAAACTCTGTATTAATGACTAACATGGATACATGAATTCATTATTAGTATGCATGTTATTTCTTACTGACAGTTGCATACATTGTGAAATATATTTTAGTTGTAAAGTTAGATAAACCTAAATATAGATCACTGTACCGTGATGCGACGTATGTCTGCCAGTGGCAAAATGTTTCCCTCAGCAGAACAATGCCACAGTGCCAGAAGAGGCAACATCTTCAACTCAGTGTCTTTGTTGTGAACATAAATAATCTGAAAACACTGATGCAGGTGAAAAAAAAGATACATTTGGCTACAAACTGTTTTCACAGCAGGGGGCAGAGGATGTTTATCTAATTGATCTCCAATGTTACAATAGCTGAAACTGAGATTACACTTTTTATGCTTACACACATTCCCTCAAAATAAGTCAACATGTTCCACAATATCAGACAAAAAGCTCAAACTTTGTACTAAATTAAACAGACAGAAAACACCCTACACACTATATTTCTCAAATAGTCTGGTGATTAAGACACAAAACGTGTCTCTAAGAATTGCAGCATAGAGAGGTTGTGCAAAGTAACAGCAGAGAAGAGCAGAAAAGAAAGAAAAATAATGACATGAAATCAACAAAGCGATACCACCATGTCAAGCGTTACATTTGCAGGGTTACATGCACTTTACAAGCTGTCGTGTCTCTTGGACACAACAAATCTACTTCTATGAACTTTAAAATCAAGTCAAATCATATATGCTTGTCTTTGTTACCCACATTCATTTAATGGCATTCATTTGTGCCATTCTATACAGGATATGCAGAAAGAGGGTGCAGGAGAAGCAGATAAGTAGGGAGGATGTGGTATTTGGGTTACTTTAACCCAACTGTCTATTACGGGTCAGAAGCACGGAGTATATTCGGGGGTTTCAGCTTGTAGGAATTGAAGAAGGAGGCCACTTGATCAGGCAGCTCCGCCAGGACGCTCTGGGCAAGGGCCACGCTGTTCCCCTGCAATGGCAATGTTACAAGAATAAAAGCTAGTCTTAGCCATGTTTGGGACAATGCTATCTGTACTGTTGACAGCTCATGTTGATCAATGACATCAAAAGAAGGCAAGCGGTGGTACATTATTGTGAAGGGTAATTAGCAGGGAGGAGCAGTAGGAGCTGCCCGTCAAGAACAAACGTAATACAAAACTGAATTGTGTAATGTGTGATATTAAATATATTACATTTACTTCTAAATCAGTAAACACCCGTTATACAAAGTGATAATTAAGTGGATTAAGAAATATTCTCCAATTAAGACATTAAAGGTGCAATGTACAGGATTGGGAGCATTTCTATACGTCTCTCAACATGGCTACAGCTGAGCCGGCAGCTTGCAGTGCTAAATATATCTGACAGAGCCAACAGTGCTTACCTGAGGGGGGAACCAGAGGGTGGGTGCGTATGAGCACAGTGCAGAGCTAGCCAGAGAAACTTCATTCTCTGCTCCGGTAGACATTACTCCACTATATCTTTACATTGATAATAGTTGTTTGCTGCTATATTAATGCTCTGAATTATATATATTGCCCCTTTAAAAATCCCTTATATGTACATACAATAACTCTGTTGTGGCAGTATAAAGGTATGGGCTGCTGCTTACTTGAAAATATCTGAAGGGCACAAACTGGACGATGTCTCTTGAGGCGACATCACCCCTGGGTGAACACAGCAATTTGTCATCACTGTCTAGGAACTCCATTTCGCTGAAGTCCGCCCCTCCCACACCCACTATAATGATAGACATGGGCAGACGAGAGGCCTCCACAATAGCAGTGCGTGTCTGGTCCATGTCTGTGATCACTCCATCTGTGATGATGAGCAGCACAAAGTATTGCTGCAGATGGACAGAGTGAAAAAAAAAAGACAATGCCAGATATGAAGTTTACCATTATTAAGTATCAGGATATTATTTGTTTCCTGGTTTGTTTAACTAAGAACTTATATTATCGCTTTCAATTTGAAGTTTGTTTGGACCATTAGGACACATCTTATTACTACATACTGCCTGAACAACATGTTTTAATCACAGATGAGTGATCAGAAGTTCTCTCTGACAAAGACAACATTGAATCCTATAATGTGAGATTTACATAACTAATTGTGCAAGTTTGTTTACCTTTTTATGAACCAGATTTGACAAAATAAATCAGATATTCTTCTCATGGAGAATGTTTTTGAAATAACATAACATTTGAAGGTATCAAGGTATCAAAAAGTGAAATATGTTATTACAATATATGCAAGATGAACTGAAAAAAATGTTTTGTGGTAATAAAGGGAACAAAAGCAGTAAAACAACAGGTATTACCTATTAATTAAGGTATTGTTTTTCTATCAGCTGGTCTTGCTCTCAAAACTGAATGTAAAAACGGTTTGATTTAGGAGTGTCCTCAGATTTCTCTCTTTTCTGCTGGGAAAGGAATGTGTCTACTTACTGAGGCCATGCTCTGACGGAGAGCTTGTCTGGCGAAGCAGGCTACATGGTTGATAACCGGAGAGAAGTTGGTGGGGCCCCAGAGCTTCAACCGGGGTAGACACTGCTGGTAGGCCGCCACCACACCCTCTATGCCTGCAACACACGCACGCACGCACGCACACACGCACACACACACGCGCACACACACACACACACACACACGCAGCACTAATGCTGCATTACTGAACAACTTATACAAACCAAACACTTCACATCCTGTGATAAAGTTTGACTTACCTGCGCAGAATGGATTTGCTGGATTGAAATTGATAGGAAACTCATGGGAAACCTGTAAGCATGAATTAAAGATAAATAAATAAATAAATAAGAGCTTTACAAGACAGTCCATGACAATTTTGCATCAACTTCTGAATTTTAAAATGGAACAAGTCAGAAAACACATTATTCGTATGCCCCTTAATGTTTATCTTGTTAGAAACAAGTAGTTTCTAATCCTTACCAACTTTATAAAATGTCATCCTCCTGATTGAGTATCAGAACAGTTTGTGACATCACAATTCAATCAAAAGTCTTGTGGGTGTTATTAAAGGGTTCAGAACCAAAAGTCGTTCATGAAGCAGTTTGTGCCTTCTGCTAATGACGATAAGGACTTTTAAGGACTTCTAGCATGTTTTCACACCTGCCAGGAGGGAGGAAGCTGGGCTCCAAAACCAAAGACAGGAAACATCTTGTTACTACAAAAAAAGGACAGAACAAATACAGGTATAGGTATAACATTAATGAGACTACACAAGGCACATCAGTCAGTAGAATAAAGCTGTAAAACTAAGTCCTGTGGAGCGTGACCATTGTTATTAATCAAACTTAATCCTATACAAGTTTTCAAATCAGAAGTCAGAAAACAACCAGTTGCATTTGCATCTGACTGGCTGAACTGTTGCATGGATCTGCTTCAACATCTTTTGTTTTTTCCAAACTCTGCAACAGAGAATTGAAGTGGTAGTTTTATGTAGGATGAAGCCGAGTTTGTGTTTACCTGTCATAGTCCTGGATGACATTACCCACCGCCCAGATGGCTGTCAGGTATTCATTATAGCCTTCAGGGTTGATGTAGTGGAGGGACTGGGGAGAGCTGGGATCCCCGTTAGAGCCTGTGAAGTCAATGGCAATCTGGCCGGAGTCCAAGAGAGGATAAGAATCAAGATATGAGGATCTGCTCAATGGCCAAATGCAAATGAGAGTATATATATATATATATATATATATATATATATATATATATATATAAAGCTGTCAGAGAGGCACACTACCTGGAAGTAATTACTAAAAAATAGAAAGAATTAATTTTACGAATAGGACAGCACAGTCAGTCAGTACGTGTGGTCTGCTGATTAAAAATTGTGAAGATAAATAAAAGTAATAACATCTTGTGTCTGACATTTCCAAACTCACGGTGAAGTTGATTTGACAACCACCCATGATATAATCCAGGAAGGTATACTCCTTCACCACCTGAAAGAAGGTAAACAATACGTTAACTGTGTGCAGCAGTGCACAATGTACAGTGATGCATTGAAGACTGTAGTAAGAAATATATTGAAATCAATTAAGAATCATTTAAATTGTCTTCAATTTCATTTTTTTCTAAATCATTACCTGGCAGTTATTGATGTAAATGATTCCAGAGTTTTTATAGTTTCTCTTCTTTAGCTTTTTTGGGGTGATGCACTCAAATTCAGCCTGCAAGTGAAACCATGAGTCATATTTATGCCAGTTAAACTTAAAAACAACAAGGCTTTTATTGATAGAGCTGGAATCTAACACACACACACACACACACACACACACACACACACACACACACACACACACACACATTTATACAAAAGTCTCACAGGAGAAAAGTGTGTTCCCATTTGCATCTCAGCCAGTGTGGCTTTAAAGCTCCCAATAAGGTCATGGGCGCCGCTGACATGGTTGTCATAACAGTCAACCTGAAGATAAAAAACAGAGATTTTCTGTAAGAGGTGACAAAATAAAAGCCCATAAAAAAGTTCTAAAGAGAGACTAACTAAGCATCAAGACATGTTAGTAACGACTTCAGAAAATCAACCTTAATTTATTCATCCTGTCTTTTTGAGACTGTAACGGCGAATCCCCGTAGATGTGATATAAACATTATTAAAACATAAAAGTATTCACTATTGGTGGTCAGCGAAGAAGCTTCATCTTATTTTCAATGTATATTTAGTCCAAAACCAATCAAACCTTACAATAAACTACAACGGTCACACCTCACATGCTCAAATAATCAATCACATGTCACTCCTAGTTATCACTGTAAATACAGTAAAGGCAATGGGAGTAACTCAATTGAGTAAAAAGAACGTAGCAAAAATGCACACCTTCAGGTGAGGACACACATCGCTTATCCAGCTGGAGGTGCAGCATGTTTTAAGTTTGGGAGCATTGCAAGATGAAGAAGAAAATGCAATTACAAAATGAATCATTAGTATGTTAGAGTAAGATAAGATAAGCGTAACATGGTCAATCAAGCTGATCTAAAAACAATTAAAAAAGGAAAAACAAATACTGTTAGGGGAGGAGGTTGTGTTATCGGGCTGCATTTTACAAGGCTTATTAAGTGAGACAAATAACTGAAACGAAAAACAAAATTACCTTTATAGGTCTCTCCACATCTCCTCCACAGAGAGACCGCAATGAGATGCGGAAGGGTCTCCATATTGGGTTTAAGTTGCTGTTTACCACCTACATGAATGGGTCACAATGAGCCACAGGTCAGTGATGACTCTGAGCCAGCAGAGGAAAGGAGCTGCTGGTGAACATGTTTACCTCTGTCCTGTGAGCCAGCTGCCATCCAGTTTCTGTTTGCTTGTAGAATTCCAGGAAAGGGTCGGACCACCACAAAAACTATACATCCATATTCAAATAATAATCAACGGTACTTCAGGGCAGTTGAAATAATAAAGATATCAGACTTAACTATTTAAAATGACCTATGTTACCTTTTTGTCCAGCCTGCGGGCTGACACCTCAATGTCTGCCACTCTGTTGTCTGTAATCTCTTCAGCACATATCTATTTTGAAAAAAATAAATAAACAAAATAAATCAAAACTCTTAAATGTTTGGGGATTTAGTACTTTGAACAGTGATGGATAACTCTTTTAGACTTAGCTGTGTCCCCCTTAATCATATTATACCAAAGAGAGAGAAGCAATAAATCAAAAGATCACTATAAGCATCACCAGACGCAATTATGCAATATGTAATATAATTCCAGAAAGATGGCTAATACCTGAACATAACATATACACCCCAGTATTTGTTGGTGCTTTAACTAAACTTTACAGTATCAAACCTCCAATTGGAGTTTTGTGCATAAAACGACGGTGAGAAACTTTCTGTTATCAGATACGTAGATACCGTCTATCTGATAACGCGTGTGTCACAACTGCCTGAGCACAATGCAGCCCTTCTGTCTAGTGTGTCAGTGTCAGCAAAGAGAGGGCCTCATACGGCATGGCTCGTCATATGTTTTACAAATGAGAAAAAGAGTGCACTCACTGTGATGGTCCCATGACCTGCAGGCCTCTTGTCCTTCAGCAACAAAGAGCGAGTCAGCTGCCTGCTCGAAACAATCTGGACACAGAATACTGGCAGCGTCACAGAACGGTGAAAAGGTGGCGGATCGCCCAAACTGTTCTTTCAAAACTGCACAAGGCGAAGCTCACCTGGCCCAGAGTACATTCAAGCTCCCCCAGAAAATCATCATCACCCAGGTCATAGGTGTCATTGTCAATATCATACACGCTAAACTTCAGCCTCTGCACCGTCTCAAAATAGTAATCGATCACAAACTTCTTGGCGAACTTTGGATTCAGGCAGTTCAGGATCATCTCTGTGCGTCCAAACTGATTCACAAAGAAAAACAACACACTTATAATCCATAATGTCAAGAGGACTTGTGCTAAATCCGAAGCCAAATACATACATTGAAATATAAAACAGTGATCATCAACAACTACTGTGGCAACAATGCATTCAGGTACGTCTTTGTTAGATGTAAAGGTTTATATAATTGCTCATCAAAACAAGTCGTATCCATAACATGTGACATTTAACCCCCCCGTGTCCTCATACAGACCTCATACCAGTGGGAGCCTGAAGTGTTGATGTACAAGGCACACAGAGGGTCAGACTTAGAGAAGATGTCCATGTCCATGAGGTTCTCGCAGGAGATGGTCAGCTCCACCTTGGTGGCACAATGGGTGGCCCCTGGCACTGGGGCCCCACCTGAGGCCATGGCTGCTGGTTGTACTAAGATGATAACCACAGATAATTAGAATGATTAAGTACATTTCCTCAAGGTAGGCCTACTTGTATTTTATTTAAATATCTCAATTTTCTGTTACTTTATACTTCTACTCTACTACATTTAGGAGGAAAATATTTTTTGACAGGACCCACTCAGCAAAATGACAGAAAAAAAACGCGTCAGCTTCCGTTGGTCAAACTGTACCTTTAAGCAGTTATCACAGAATAACTTACGTTACCTTTAACATAAATAAAGACAACAATAAGAAAATGTGTAGCGTAAAATATTGTAAAATCTTGCTCTTAGTGTCAATTAATGAGGACATGCATGCAGTGACAGTTAGTGGGTGTGGCGATGCCTGGTGCACCAAAACTAATGCTAACCTAAAGTCTCCACCTAGCTAGTTAGTTAAGTTACACATAGTGTTTCCTCATATCACTTGAAAGCTTACGTTGATTTATTTACCTGTTTAGCTGTTAAAAAATAACCAATTTTGCCTGTCTCTGGTGGTCAAACATGAATACGTGTTTATCTGACAAGAACAGCTGGGCAGCCCGAGGGTGGAGGGGCGGAGCCGACTCTCAGCAGTGCTCCGCTAACTAGTTTAGTAGCTAACATAGCTAACTTCTTCTGTTCTCTTAAATCGTGCGACACGCAAAAAAATATGTTTGTCTGGTATAGTTGTGCTAAAATTAAATCTAACCATAGAGTGTAAAAAAGATGGAAACGTTGTTGTGAAACTGTCTGATACAATCCCCGCAGTAAAATATGACGGAACTGTCGGGAGTTTTGGTTGTTTCTTGTCGACTACATATCTAGGGTACCGACTCCCCGGGGGTGCATTCAGGAAATACCGTTCGTAGCAATATTTCAATGCAGATAATTTAAAATACTGTGAAAGCTAACGTATGATGGCCTGTGTAGATATATATCTAGATATCTAAGCGTTTATTGTGTTATTTTTTTCCCTCAAACTAATTTCAAGTATTTTGGGGTTGACATTCAATTTATTTATTTGTTAAATACACAAACGTATCAGTGTGGCGACATGCAATGTAGCATACTGAGGTTGTGCTAAACGACGAACGTTAGTGTGGAAAAAAGTGTGTGGGGGTGTGTGTGTTAAAATATAACTACATAAGTAACACTTTTAAGGCAAGGCAAGTTTATTTGTATAGCACATTTCAACAACAAGGTAATTGAAAATGCTTCACATAAAAGCATTAAAAGCATCAAACCATAAGGCAAAAGAAAAGGAGATTTAAAAACAAGAACAGTCATTAAAACACTAAAAAGCAGTGTAAGAAGTAAAATGCAGAAATGCAGGAAATTGATTAATATCCTTGAATATGGTTTAATTAAAAGCAGCAGCAAACAGAAAAGTCTTCAATCTTGATTTAAAGGAGCTGAGGGTCTCAGCAGACCTGCAGCTTTCTGGGACTTTGTTCCAGATATTTGGAGCCGAAAAACTGAACGCTGCTTCTCCATGTTTAGTTCTGACTCTGGGAACAGAAGGTAGACCAGTCCCAGACGACCTAAGGGAAAGGAATTATACAATAAAATATAACCAATGCGTTGGTGTTAGAGACAACCCTCCCCAAGTATTGGCCTTTTGCAACGTTTTCTGATTGGGCTCTTGAACGTTTCCTGTTTGTATTTGCAGGACCAGCCTCTAAGTTTGCGATGGCTATTCATTTTTTTGATCATTGAGCGTCTGAGTTAACACAATGGCTGGAATTGTGCTGAGACGATGTTGGAGCAGAACTTTGGTGGCAGCACCTTCTGCAAAAGGTGTCAGGATCAGGGGGACAAACCGGAACTACTGGACAACTTTAAGAAGGACAACCGCTGCTCTGACTGTAAATAACTATGCCTTTTTTATTCGTACTCATCGGATAGTGTTGTTATCTACGTTGGAAGAACAATTGTGCCATTGTAAAAACAATTGCTTATGTGCCTATGTAGGTAAAAGGTCAGCAGGGCTTTCCCTGTCAGAGAGCTGCTTAGCCGCAGCTCTGTGTCTGGATATATGTGTGACAAGTGTAGTACGATGATGAGGAAGACTGTGTATAGTTGAACATAATTTAATATAAATTGAACTAATAATAGTCCAATTCAGACTGCACAATGCATGTGGCCGAGTGCAATAACCTGATATTGACACACTGCTTCTCTGGTAGTGGTGGGTCACCTTGGATCAACAGAGACTGATCATTGTGAATGATAACCATCAGCTTTAATCCTCTTAACTATGAAGTAGTCCCTTGCATTGTGTTCTTTATGTCACTCACTTTCTTGTGCACAGAGTGGAAGAGGCGCATTCCTCCTGGGGCTCCCCACGCTATCCTGTCTGGCTTTCGAAGCTTATCACAGAGTGCAAAGTTCAGCCGTGGTCTACGCTTTAGAGAAAGGTAGTTGGCAAACTGCTAGATGTGAGATAACAAACATGTTTTTACCAAACAAATGTGTGTTTTTCTTTTCAGGAATTAGGTGTAGAATACCACAGTCGTGTCACAATCCTAACCAAACTGTCATTAATAAACACATACTGGAGTTCTTTTAATGAGAGCGTGGAGGAAAAAGAGAGCGAGTTGAAGTTTAGTCGAGTGAATTAGGACGCGAGACCATTTTCTGGCTGAATTTGCTGTTGTGTTTTGTGTCCGGGCAGAGGAGGTTTTGGAGCAGGCTGACTACCTGTACAGCTGTGCAGAGACGGAGAAGCTGTACCAGCTGCTGCTGCAGTACAAGGACAGGTAAAGAGAGAGTTCAGTCTCTCACTTTTTCTCCATTTATCCTGTTCCCACTAGAAGATATTGAAATGTACTCTGTTTTGGCGGATTGTATTATTTATTTGATATTTTCTATCCCACCATATAGTTGTTTTTATGGAAAGTTGAGTGCATTTCCCTCTCTGCCTCAGTGTCTTTTTGTATTGCTCTCCAGAGAGCTCCAAAGTTATTTATTTTAGTCGCATACTAGTTGAAGTTCTGATTTTGTTTCCATCCGTCCAGTGATGATGCAGAGTTCCTGTGGAGGCTGGCGCGGGCGTCTCGTGACCTGTCCGTCCAGCCCAACATGGAGGCCGAACGGAAGAAGCAGCTGACGTTCGAGGGTTTCGAATATGCAAAGAAGGCTCTGGAGAAGGATGAGAAGTGTTTCGCAGCACACAAAGTAAGACGCTGGTTTTCAATGAGAAGGCACTACTGGTTCGCCTCCATCAGATCCGGCTTATCAGAGAAAAATAAGTAACCTTGTGTCACAAACCGGGCCGAACGGCCATGACAAGAAAGGGAGTCATTCAACGAAGCAGTTTAACAAACTATTTATTAATTTTAAAGTAACATAAACTAACAGTGACATGTGAAGTCAGTCATTTCAGGAGTGTGTGCGTGGAAAGTGTATATGCAAACCAAAATGGGTGTCTCAGGAAGGAGAGAGAGAGACCCACTGAGAATGACGAGGGTTTTTATACAGGGTGCACTGGCACACAGGGCCAGTGTTGCTAATAGCCTCAAGTGTTTCCACTCTGCTGACGACCCTCTGCCACACCCACCTCCAACACCTGCAAGGAAGGCACATATATGAATGTCTGGTCATTAACATGGCCCCAAACATAAATGAATGATCATAAACCTCCTGCAAGTAACGCTCATAACCCGCAATAAAAAAATAACAAACACAGCCTCCTAAGCACAAGACACGACGCACAAATCTAAGCAAGACATGTTTCCAAACACAATAAAACATCCGTGGTCATGCTGCTTTTGTCTTTTAGAGCTTTTAACAACCACAACCACGGTAAAACAAACTTCACTTTTTGCATACATTTGCAGCATGTTGCCAAGTTTATCACGACATCGTGACATTTAGGTCCGATTCGACCAAACTCAACATTCTTCCCCTCCTAACTCAGTGGTACGCCGTGTGTCTCAGCGATGTTGGGGAATACGAGGGAGTCAAGGTGAAAATTGGAAATTCATACATCATCAGGAAACATCTAGAGGTGAGAGGACATTTGGGTCAATGCCATGTTATCATTGTGTCACATTTACAATGTGAAGTAAGGGAAAGATGTTGCTTTTTTTCCTAGAGAGCTGTTGAACTCAATCCCAAAGATGCCACTTCCTTCCATATTTTGGGTTTCTGGTGAGTCAATTATAGTTGTGACATTTTGTTTTACGCCCACAGAATGAAAACAAATGAATGCTCTTAATGTGGTATAGAGAACCTTTAAAGATGCAAATATTTACCATTAATAATATTTGAGCTGTTTTGGAGCAAAAACTGCATTTGGCAATGTTGTTGCATTTCCCTTTGTTCGCCACTAGAGGTTAACAGTGTAAAAGAAAATGTGACAGACTGCAAGATGTCACTACTGTGCACAATAATTCTATAATATGTTATTATAGCTTTGAGGAGGCTTTATCATTCAGGGTAATCTGTATGCATTCTCTCTCTTAGGTGCTTTGCTTTTGCTGAGCTGCCTTGGTACCAACGCAAGGTGGCGGCTGTCATTTTTTCTTCACCACCCAAGGCCACATACGAGGAGGTGAGGACGGCTCCGTCTATAACCGCTCTCTTTGTTTTGTTGCTAACTGCACAATGGCTGCCTTTTAACTCGGCTTCAGGCTGGATTTAACAGCTAGTTTGTCACTTTTTTTGGTTTTGGTTTGGAGAGATGAACATCTCAAATTTCAATGAAGTCATGTTTTTCTGCCCCTCTTTAGGCTTTGGAATTCTTCCTGAAAGCTGAAGAAGGTAAAATACTAATAAAGTCACAGAGGCATTTACTGAAAGAACTGCTTTATCTCTTGTTGGCTGCAGCTCAGATTTCTCACATCAGCAAAAGCACTGTGCGTGTGAACGATTTCTTTAAAGGTTTGAAATGCATTCAACTAACGTGTACTTCTGTGTGCCAGTTGATCCGAACTTCTATAGTAAAAATCTGCTAATGCTCGGGAAGACCTACATGGGCATGAAAGACAAAGAGAAGGCACTGCTCTTTCTAACCAAAGCAAAAGAATACCCAGCCCACACACAGGAAGACAAAGAGGTGAGCGCACTTCCTCTTGATTGTGCTTTTTCAGAACCTTTTTGGCTCAGACGTGATAATAGTTTGAACCGTGAGGAAGATGAAACACCTCCAGGAATCTTGACGCATGAATCATGTGTGCCGATGTGAGCACACTTACAGTATATTTGTTCCTTCGGCAGGTCCATAGAGAAGCAGTTGACCTCTTGAAGAATCTCGGATGAACCTCTAATTACCGCATGATGCTTTTGGACACCGTTAATAATTACTAACAAATGTTTATCTTTTGAGCTGATTCTGTAATTATTAATACAGTAGAACTGCTTTGTGGTAAAAGTTGCATATTGTAAATTACATTTTAAGAACTTGTTAGTGTTTAAATCAAGAAATGTAACAACTTTCATTCCCAAACCGTATCTGTATATCAACTATTTAAATGTCAGCTCTATTCAAGTATAAGCTCTTACTGTGTTTTCTTTTTAATAATAATAAATTAAATGTTGGCCACATCTTAACAGTGGTCGCTGCTTCTTCACAAGCACAGGGTGAACCGAGCCGGTTTAATGAGACCTATGAAATACTTTCAACACATTTCATTTGACACTAGTTCTTTGCCTCCAATTAAAGAAGAGTACTTGGTATGAATAAATTCAAACCAGCTGTAAAGATGGTCAGATATATTTATTAAATTTTTTTTTTCACAGGCAAGATCCAATCAAAACCGAGGATAAACCAAGAGCACATTGTGTTGTTTTTCTCTAAAAACAGAATAAGATAAGTTTTGTTGTGAATCCTGAGCAGAAGGCCTCTCATCCCCCAATAATCACACAACAAAAAGAAAGCAAGCGTGCTTATGGAGGAGGGGGTTTATCCACTTATTTGTATCTCATAAATCCATCTCTCTTCCTTTTTAAAATGGGTGAAAGCAGATTAAAAATGAATCTTCTATACACATCGTCTCCAGTAAAGGGGCATTCTGTACAGTGTAGTTGGTGTTTACAGTGTGTATCTACACGCGATATGTTACAGTTTGGATGCGCTTCAGGCGGCCCAAACCTGCAGTCGGCACAGAGGCAAGTTCCCTGCTGCGCCATCACGTACTGTAATGATGAAGAGTAGCGTGAATCAGCTTTGAGAAGAATACACCCGCGTTACTGGCTGCGACGAAGGCAACCCGATCAACATCCCGTCTATTTCTGATAAGAACGAAAGGCATCACAGATCTCCATCAATTGAGCGGTGGCTCTGTGTGATTAATTATAATATTTAAGTACTTTATTTACTTTCATTATCTTTATACAATGAATATTCACATACACAGTTGATTTTCTTTGATTACAGGTTTCTGTTCAAAAGGAAGCACAAAGTTATGCAGTGTTGACTCTTTAAAAGTCGGCTCCTTTTGCTACAGTAAATGTTTTTTCTTCATACTGCCGTCCCTCCACAGGGACAGCTGAATACAATGTTATATACATGACTGATAGCTCGAGTAATCACAAGCTCCTCCTAGAAAAAGTCTGAAGCAGCTTGCTGCTGTTTGCAGTGGTCTGAGAAAAACAATGCTAGAGGAAATGAGGAGAATGGCCGGCCACGTTTAGACCACCGACCTAAAGAATAAGCACCAGAGTTTATGATGTCCCCTGAAGCATGAAAGGAAAGAAAGGACATGGGGAAGGTGAGGGGTGCAAAATCAAAAACGCACAACATGTAGCACTGCAATGCTGTGTCAAGTCCCCAAGCTTCTGCTGCCGAGGAGTTGCCCTGTGGAAGGGCTCCACACATTTAGTCTGTGGCACCTCAGTGTGTCATTAACTCAACTCTTATTTGTATGTGAAAGGTTAGTTTTGATTTTTCTTTCTGCATCTTGACTGATTTACAGACTCGCGCATCGTTATTAAACTAAGGCTCTCTTACCTCAGCACTAAACCTGAGAGTGAGATTGAACGTGGGCTGAGTACACTAAACCGGATGAACTCGGGGAGAGAGGGCTCATCGCTATGGCTTGAAGGTTATTTTGTTTCACTCCAGTCAGACTGTTGACTGCACAGCCAAATAGCAGATACACACGCATGTGACACAATTGTTATTTTCTAACAATACATCACAGGTGGATGACCCGGTTAATACTTTCAGAAACCCAACATTTCTAGTAGACCCATCAACCCCTAAATGTGTTTCCACTCCACTGACTACATGCAATATTTATATATATAGATGTTGCTTTCAAGACATGAAATTTGATACGTTTTTTTCTTAGTCCAGTGCCCATCTCCTTTATGACCACTCACCCAAAAAGAACAAACAAACAAACATGGAACTTTGAAGGACATTTACTGCCATTTTGCAACAATGCTGGGATCTGTATGCCTCGGAGGCTTCTGTTGTAATTATCGTGGTTGGTAATAAGTGAGAAGCTGAAAACAGCTGCTTCCAGTACATGTACAAATGAACTTTCACGTGAACGGGGGTGTCTTTTTGACAACACAAGACAGCCAAATATCACATGCTGTCTTGTATCATATGATGTTTTTGGCAAGATGCCCTGCAGGGGGATTTGTCTATTGTGATACCTATGACTGAGGGATTTAAATAAATGTGATCTTTATGTTATCAAATAAGCATTATCATTCATGCCTGTTGCTCTGTAAACCACGGCGGCTTCATCGGAAACTTTACGGCCCGAGACTGAAATTCAGAAAGGCAAAAGAGAATCAGCAGAGAACACAGAGTCTGTACTTTGTCTCTTATGTTGTGGCAATTATCCAAACCGCTCAAACTTTAAATGAAAACTGTGAGTGTGTCGTCCTGGTGTGTATCTCACTTAAACTGAAGCGGTGGGCTGCAGTCATAGTGGCCTGGAACATGTCCAGTGTCCCTGGCTTAAACATCTGAACTATGAATATCAGGCCCAACTGCCACCACACAACCAATTCACACATTTCGATTTAGAGTCTTTTTCTTGATTCCCCATTTGCCTTTTGATCTCGTAGCATTTCTCCACGGACTTCATGACCGTCTGTTTTCCTAACTCGCGCCGTTATTCACGAGAGGATCCGACGATGCTTCTTACTCAGGGCTGTCCAGATGTACGAGAGGGTTATCCTCTGCTTCGGATCATCCTTTCATCCTGTCTGATGATAATGGTAAGACAGCTCATTAAGAGACAGAGCTAAAATGTCTTTGTGTGTGTTTAGTATAGGTGGGGGTAGAGGGTGGTCACAGCAGTCTTCTCATCTTCAGAGGCAGCCATGCAAGCACGCAAAAATTGCAACAATTACTATGAGTCCAATGGGGAAAAAAAATTTAAAAAAAATTCAGGCACCAAACCCCAAAACTACTCTTGCCATTTAGTAGCTCTATAGAACTAGAGCCTTAAAAGAAGATCGCGCTTTAACTATAAAATCCTCTCAAAAACACTTTCAGTCTCTTTTAAAAAGCCAGTCAGCAGAGGGGAGGACATTAAAAAAATATCCCATGATTTCTGTTTTAAACAGAGGAGCAAAAATGCTGAAATGCTTGCATATTTCATGATGGGGTATCATATAATATTTAAGGGCTGGGGAACAGGATTGCGGCAAAAACGATGCTGCAAATTAAGATTTGGTTTAAAATGACAAAATAGCTTATATACATTGGTGGTTATCTTGTGCAATTCTTTTTTTGTTTTGTTTGTTTAACTTGGCTGAATAAACAGCGATGTGGGGAGGGAGAGAAAAACAAGAGTCCTCCGTCTATTCTTGGCCAAATCCTTCGGTTTCCTCGATGGCAAAGAGCAGCTTCTCTTTCAGCTGGTCGAAACTCTTGTAAGGAGGCAAGTCCAGGCGGTTGAAACTGAAAAAAAAAACAAGGACGAAAGATCAGTGTAAAGAATCGGATACTTAATCAAACATGAATTAGTTATAAAACAGTGTTCCCATACACTCAATGTTTTTTTGCTTGTAATGTGATAGAAAATATTCATTAAACAGACCAAAGCAGCATCTCTATCAGTTTCAAATCTGCAGAGGCAGTGATTGGAACACGCCAGCAAAACTGATCGAGAATCAAGCGTAAAACATAAAACAAATAACAATCCTAGTTAACTTAATACCTGTGAGTAATGTACGGAACAACATCTAATCAACACTATCTAATCACACTATTTGAGGGAGGAATGAATCCCAGGAATCAGAGGAAGAGCACTCCACTCACCATGTGTGGCTCCGAGGAAGCCATGTGTCCTTCCCCACCTTCTCAATGCAGAACTTCTGGGGCCCGTTACTTCCTGCAATACAAAAAGAAGATGAGGAGTGAGGACATTATGTATCCATAGCTCTTGGTTTCTGAATGGTTATTTCATAAATGTGTTATTCTTTGTGTCTCTATCTATCACTGACCCATGAGTTCAGCAAAGCCGCCCAGAGGAAGCCTGCAGGTTCCAGTGACAAACTGCATGAGCCGCAGTCGCACTTCGTTGTCCACTTCTTTCACCAGCTTCAAGGGAGGAAGTTACCACACACACACACACACACACACACACACACACACACACACACACACAACTGACTCGACAGGCTGCTAAGCATCAGATGATATGACACATTTTAATTAATCATTGAAAAGGAGTAACGTGAACTCAAGAGAAATGTCATCTGTAAGATTTGCCATGCTGTGTCAGTAAAACCACAAATGTCAGCCTGCACGGCAGCCGATTTCTCACGAGAATCAGAGGATCACATATCACCCGGAAATCCTTGTCGTCAGGCTTCAAGTAATGAGTTTGTGAGCCAGAGCACGGACCAAACCAGCGTCCTGTGAGGAGCTACTGGGGAGCAAAGTAAGACACTGAAGGCTTTTCTCGATGGAAAAGGAGCTGTCGCTCTTCTGCTGACGTTCTTAGGCAAGAGTTTGATTGACAGATGGTTCATCCAATCACATCTGCCATATTTCAGTGGCAGTTTCCAACAATGGCTTCTCAGATTGTTCTGTGTAACACAAACTATGCAATGTGCAACGCCCTGTGGAACACGTGGAATATTCTGCTCCTTCCCATTATAAACAGACGAGGGCGAGGAATATAGAAGCAAGGTCTGTGTATGTGTGTGTGTGCGTGCGTGACTGTACCTGCCAGAACCAGATGATCTGTTTGCTGTTTCTTGTATAGTGGCGGTACACCGTGTTCCTCTGCCAGTCCTGAAGGTCTACCTCCTGCATTCCACAGAGCATCACCTGCGTCGAACACACACACATACAACTAAATAAATGACCAATAGAACTATTAATTCATTCATCATTAGAAGTAGAGAGAATTCTCACACAAAAGAATGATTTTCTACACACATCCACATCATTCCATCGTATTTAAGTAATGATTAAATCTCTGAGGAGTCGGGTAGGCTACTGGAAACACACACTAGAAACATGACACCACAGGTCATGAACAGCACCCAACAGGATGGAGCTTGTTACGGCACTACTGGCATCAGACTACGCTGCTCACCTCGAGCTCCTTCTCATCAAAGTACTGGAGCCACTGAAGTGGGACCACCTCGTTGAAGCCGTCCAGGAAAGCTTTGGTCTGACCTTCCACCCCGCGGGAGAACCTCCACTCTGCCATGAGACTGCAAGCACAGCACAAATGTACTTTGTAAGTTTATAAATATATATAGATATAGTTAGCATTATGATGAAACAGCAGTTATACTGAACCTGATATACTCCTCCTTGTTCTCCTCAGTGACCAGAACATTGGTGCCATCAGGTTTCAGGTCATGAGAAGTGATCTTCCCCAGGATCTCCATGTCCACTGAGAAGTACATCTCCAGACCACACTCTTCAATGTTGTTGTCCCTGAGGACAGATGACATTGCGTTGCTGCCACAGCATAATCAAGGGTGATTAGAGCTCATTGTTGCAAAAATAACCAAACTAAGATCTCTACCTTTCCACCCGTAAGCAAAAAAAAAAAAAAAATCAGACTGTCTTATTAAAGTTAGCAAACACTGGCAGAGTCTCCATCTTTGTTCCTAACTGTTCTAACATGTTATGTCTTCACACTGCTTCATCCCTTTGTAGCATCTCGTCTCTTCTCCCTCTGTGGGAATAGTATTCTTTAAATGCTGTGTATGTGTAGTCTGTCCTCTCTCCGTTTCTCTGTGGTATGGACGTCTTTGTGGTTAAGGTCCCAACGTTATCTTGATCAACAGTCCTCACTCCGAACACTTAATCTTTACTTAGTGTTACATTTTATGTACTTTCTTTCTTGGTACGCACCAAAGAAAATGATACATTGTTACATTACATTACAGTCATTTAGCAGACGCTTTTATCCAAAGCGACTTACAATTCAGATTCTATCACATTTCTATACCGTAGAACAGCTACGGGAGCAATTTTTGAGGTTAAGTGACATGCGATTAGCGGAGCCAGAACCGGGGCTCGAACCACCGATCCCCGATTGAAGGACAGCCCTGCTATCCACTTAGCCACAGTCGCCCCACATGTTGTAGCCCCCACATACAGTAGCTCAGGAAGAATTACTTTGATAAGTATTAGTTGGAACAGACTGAGACCAACCTTGAGCTCTGTGTGCTGGTTGATTCATTTAAGAAAGTGACTCTTTTATTGAAAGCTCCACTGGGAGTAAAGTGCTGTGATATCAAAGGGTAACTAAGGTGTAATCGGTAGCCGCGAAACAAGCTGCGAGGGCAAGAGAGCAGTGTCGATGTAAAGTTTTGGCCACTTCTGGCACCACATCACCTTGCGAGATTTCAGAAGGCGATAGAAGGATTTTTGACATAATGTCAGACACTTATAATATCAATCTGTCATGGCAAAAAAAGCACTTTTACGATGCCCGCTTGCCCCAAAGTATTACATTGCAGCCCGTTTAGCAGCAGCCGTTCATGGGGCTCTCCCTCAATACTGGACCAATATTAGAAATTGTTGTTGTCATTTGTCACTTGGACAGAAATAATGTCCAGGTTAAAAAATTCCTCTTTCAGAGCTTAATTTTCCTGTCATGCACTCTACTGTCAAGAGAATACATGTCTAAAATCTGAAGGCTGTGCAGACGAAAGACACAAATTACCTTATCCATATCAGTGAGTTGTAGAACTCTGGGTCGATGGACTCCAGGTCTTTGAGTATTAGCTTCTTGTTCAGCATGCGTTTGTAGAAAGGCAGAGAGAAGCCTGTGTCGATAAACTTGCCGTGGAAAAGTGCCTGTAGCAAGAGATACACAAAGAGAGATTTATTCAATTGCGTTTGTACCACAATAACGTTAACATTATAAATTCATGACATGTTTACGTCAAATGTAAAATAACCAGCTTGTTTCACTTCTAATCTTCTTTGCGTAGGTGTTGGTGTTATCAGGATCGTGTTGCGTGGGCAGCATGTGGACTTGCCATTGCAATGAAGCGGCCTATGAAGCAGAAGTAGGAGAGGTGGTCCGGGTTGATAGCAGAGGCTGGGTTGATCTGCAGACAGTAGTTGCTCTTGCCGGCATACTCAAACAGACAGTACATGGGGTTCAGCACTTCATGGGACAACAAGAAGAACCATTCTCTGCAAAATCACGAGAGGAGAGACGGAGACAAGGAGCGAGGGCGAAGACAAGAGTGTGTAGGTGGGGGAGTGAGTAAGAACAGAAATGGGAAACGAAATGAAGTGAGGAAAAGTCGGAAATGAGAGAGTAGAGAAGGGGGGTGGGGGGTGGCAAGAGTTTTACATGATTAATTACTGCTTACACTTCAGAAGAAGCTTGTTTCAATTGACATTATACTATTTCTATTGTCTATATTACCGGGCTAAGCCACCATAGTCTAGACCCTCCTCGCCTCTGAAGATAACGTAGAGTCTCCTCCTCAAGTCGTATGGCTTCAGGGCCATAATCTAATAAACAGAGAAAACACACATCAGCTACACCGCATCAGCAAATGACAAAGGACAGTTGGCATATATTTATTGACTGTAGAGCTGAAATTAACCATGTATGTAAGCTGTGATGCATCGCATTACTGTATGTGCTGAATAATATAGTTTAAACTGGAACCGGACCGTGGTAGAAAATCCCTCTTACTTGCTGGAAAGAGTCTTCAAACAACGTCTGTCTGGAGACGGTGATCTTCACATGGCTAGGGAGAGCATTGGACTGAGCAAACAGGGCAAAACATTAATGCATCCGGGACGGAAAAATAAGATAAAGGCGAGTAACTGAAAGCAAAAAAATAGAGTTATGGCGTAAGAGAAAGAAAGCGCTTACCTGGCACAAGTAGCGGAAATGGGCAAGCTTCCATCGAAAGCTGCGCTCATAGGCAATCTGAGGGCCTTTGGTGCTGAGAAGAACAAAGAAACACAAGTGTAAGCCGATAGATGCAATGCAATGGATTCTCCAGGTGTCAACCGTTGAATCTTGACCATATAATGAAAAACAAATGTAGTACATGTGAAATATGCTCTAGAAGGGTCCCAGCAAGTTATTATTTAGAAATATTTTCTGGCTTTTCGGAGTAAATTCATCAAATTCCCTGAACGTCTCTGCGTGAAACAGAACCGTTGAAATTAAATTTCTACAGAGTGAATATTCACAGCCCCTCTCCAGTGATGAACTAAGATCCCAGGCTTCAAAATAAACCTCTCGACTGTGTTCATTCACAATGGTTGTGGGAACCATTATTTTTCTGAATCTTCTTTGAATTTCTTGAGCTTTATGTGAATTTAAAGCAAAACATGACTCCATCTGGTCCTTGTAAAGTGCTCTCAATGCACAAGTTCCCATAGCTACGGCTCTTCAGATTATTGGCGTTCTATAGGCTGTCAGATCAAGTAAAGTGAACTTTTTTTAAAACGTGTTCTTACACAGAGGACTTTCCGGTGCGGGGATCGCTGAAAGTGGTGGTTCGGGTGTTGTGATCCACAAAGTAGCGAACTCCTTCCCTTGTGTACCGGATCTCCCAACCTTCGGGGAGAGGATCTTCATTCTGTAGCCTGTGCACGCACGCACGCACGCACGCACGCACGCACGCACGCACGCACGCACGCACGCAAACACACACACACACACACACACACACACACACAGTAAGACTTTGTCAATAGTTCCTTAAAAGTGAATGCGGGCATAATGCAATGGATTGATGAACAAGTTTGATCTTTTAATGGTACTTCAGTATATGATGTATTGTCTTAAATATAAGACAATATTTTGGGGGGTCATTTCATATTTTGAGAATTTTGGGCTAACTAACTTTTATAAGCTGTAGAACATGTAAGGACTGAATTGCAACATCTTACGCACGATCAGACAGCATTTCTTGCAATTAACGGCGTTGATTTTAAAATTGCTTGTAAGCAACCACCAAATGAGTGCTAACATTAGCTTAACACAAACCAAGAACTGTACGCTGCTTAATAGTTAATAGTATCGGTCAAATAAATCAAAACTACTGACCCAAAATCTCAAGTCCCGCACTAATTTGCTTTCAGGCCTGCTGTTTTGTTTTTGACGTCAGCCCACGAGAGGCACTCAGCAATGCAAACGAATGGCCAAAATGCTCTCATAAGCTCTCATTGAAAACGATTACAAAAATAAAAAGGCCCCAGGCTGCTAAAACACGCACCGTCTGATCGGGGCCTTACAATGACCTCGTAAGACAAGATGTAGGAGCTTCCAAACAAATTCAACAGAAGGTTAATGGTGCTATAATAACTTATCATGGTAGAGAGATGGTGGCAAATTATTTCCATTTGCTTTGATGATAATACGTTGTTCTTCTCCTGTAGATCATAACCTGTTGTATGTTTTTAAGAATGAGTTCTCAGTGGCTGACCACATCGGGAGCTGTCGCTAGAGACGAGTCACCAGCAGAATGCCTCTAGCGATGCAGCTCGGTGTGATCAGCCATTTAGACTATTGATTTAGGTCAAAAGGTCAAATTAATTTGGATATGCTTCTCATGAATAGTTTTACCTCTTGAGAAATCAAAAAACAACAGGAACTGTGAAAGGATTGTGGATTGTGCAAACAATCTGGAGCCCAAAAGAGTTATGCGTATAGTGATGCGTGTCTTGTTGTTGTGGATTAAATGTTACCGTACGTCATGGTGGGTTATACGGTATTCTTGACATTCTGTTCAGATGTAATAATTATAATCACTCTTCTTAATAGAAACCAGGTCAGAAAAGCAGAGGATTCCTTCCACTTCAGCTACACATACAGTGAGGTCAGTACACCACAGTTGCTACCTTAGAATGTTCACGGTATTGGTACGAATATCATAGAACTGGTCAACACAGGTCTAAGAAAAAGACATTATATTTTGGCCCAAACAAGGCCAGTAAAATCACAGGTAAACCTCAGAGAGAACGATGCAGTAACATGGTGGTGCAGGACAGAAAAAGCCCATTACCTTCCACATAAAGAATGATGATCGTTAAAAGAGCTCACCCTTGGGTTCGGGGGTCTTCCCACTGCGTCGTCTTGGTGTTATGGTTGACAAAGTACACTCGGTCATTGGAGTCCACACGTCTCTCTAAAGTTGATAAAAACGCAGACAGGAATCAGTATCGGAATAGACAGAATGGACACTGGGCCCCAAAATGTGGCAACACATGTCAGATGAACAGCGAGCAGTATTTGTGCTTTCCGTCAGCAAGAAGTGCAGATGTGATGTAGACTTCGCCATTTAACGAACAGTACATACTGACACGGAGTGAAAATGTGTGCAGTATTGAGAAGGAAAGAATGTGACCTCACCCCATCCAGGAGGGAGCGGGCCGAGAGGATCATTCTCAGCCGACATCATGGACGCCTGAAAACGAGGGATGCACACACAGACTTCCATTTAAAAAACAAGAGGAACACACACATCAAGGTTCATTTACATACAAATGTGCTCTTCTCACACTTTATAGATAAGCCTGTTGGGCCGCGATGGGTTGTCATTTTTAAAAAGTGGGTCACCAGATAAAAGAGTCTGGGAACACTGCTATAGATAATAGTAGAATACAATACGTCCAATATCTGAACCATTCTTGACTTCACACAAAAGGCAAAGAGGTTTCTGACATCACAGATCAACAGAAACTAAATCATCTTCAAAGATTTGTAAAAGTGGTTTCAGTGAGAGCCTCACGTGTTTCTCTGTTTTCTACAGTAATGGGGAAGTACTGGGGAATGTTTTGAGTTAAATGCACACTTAAAAATGTGACGAGCTTGTGAAAAAATAGGGTGGAATTCCACAGTAAAACCAAAACTAAAAAGTTAGAATGTTGACAAACTGAATTAGTAGGCAGGAAAATGCAAATGAAACATTTTCTCAGTGGGTTAGGGGAACAAGAGGGCAGAGGACGGGTGGAGGTGGGACTGGACTTACAGAGTAGAGGTATCGCTGGTTAAACTGGTGCATAGCTCCCTGCAGCTGGCTGCGCTGGCTCTGCCACTGCTCAAAGTTGCGGACCGATTCCATAGTGGGACGCTGCCATGTGGTGGTGCGGGTGTTGTGGTCCACGTAATAGATCCTGCCCCGGTCATCCACTCTACGCTCCCAACTGGCAGAGTGACAGCGATACGGTACAAGTTAATGAATGAGCCAGCCTGGAACAAAGTACACTTCCCATGTTCTTAGAAAGATATATATATATTAAGGTATCTTTTGTAATTGATATTTGAAATAAATATCCCAGATACAATACCTCTCTTTGTCAGTGCATTACAGTAAAAACACAATGCTGCTTCATGAACCTTTTTGCCTTCAGCAAATCAGTTATATTCATAAATCAGAACACTTTATTATGCAGTATAATGGGATTAAATATGCCTATGGAGACTAAATGTCAGTGCAAGAAATTAAACGGAAATTACTTAATAATGGACACCCGTGTACGGCAGCCACAAAAATGCACAAATTAACCCGGTGGAGTTACAGATTCCATGTCTGAGACACGGTGAAGACGGATAGCGAGCAGGAGAGAGACACTCACCCTGGTGGTAGCGGCTGTGGTCTTTCCCAGGTCGTAGTTCTGGTGTTGTGGTCTACATAATACGTTCTCCCATGCGGGTCTTTACGCTGTTCCCACCTGAAAGACAATTAACAACAATTTGCAGGGTGAAAACAAAAAACTACATTGGGTTGTGAAAGAGGACAGTGATGGATATAAAACCAGATGTTGCTATATCATTATGAATTATGACTGTGTCGGTGTTTTAAGTGTTTAATACTCAAATTATCATCATAAGGTGGCATCCTCTTCTTTACTAGAAGACTTGACAATATTTATATATTTTTAATTAATAATGAAATATATCAATATTTATATTAGACAAAGTCTCTAACATACAGTAAATACCCCTTAATTTATTCATAGCTTTGAAAAAAGTGAATGCAGAAAATGCAGCTGGAGGTGTTTTTTTACCCCGGCGGCAGAGGGTCTGCGGCTCCAGCGTTGGGGGCCTGCTGCCTGGGCTTGGCCCCATCTGTGGTTGCAGTTGCACTGCTACCGCCGCTACCGCCGCCGCCTGAAGCATTCGCTTCTTCTATTGCTGGGGGGGAGGAGGACGATGATGAGGAGGTTGTGATGGTCTGGGCCCCCTGTGCTGGGGGGGCAGATGTGGAGGACGCGGCAGCAGTGCCATCAATAGGCTTAGCAGGAGAAGAGGAGGCTGGAGCCTGTGTGGAGGTTGGCAGGGTTGGAGGTGTGCTATCTGGTGCTGTGTCGGGGTCTGGCAGGGCGGTGTCTTGATTGCAGTCCTCGTGGTCTTCTGCAGGGGGCAGCACTTCACCTGTTGAAGGAGGTGACGGCCCAAGCGAGGTGTCACAGGACTCCCCATTGACTGCAGGCAAGCCAGGGAAAGACAATGGTGCTGTTTACATGCATGGACCAAACACTTCATCCATCCTTGGAACCTACATATATACTGTATACGTGCATCAACTTATATCTACTGGCTGATCAGCAAGTGTCTTTTATTTATCTCTGTACATAAATTAAGGTAAAGCTATTTGTTGCCTTTTAAAAATGCAAAAGTAACATTACCGCAAGAACAATTCTGAAGTCAACCAAACTAAAGATCAAGCTCACCCGTCCTACTCTCTGTGTCACCGTCTGAGGGTTGGTGGACTGGGGTGGAGTTGGGTGTGGCGTCTCCATTGATGACATAACCGGGGGCGGGGCTGCCAGAGCTGGAAGGCTCCTGTTCATCCACACCATTGGAGACCGAACAGGAACTTGACCTCGGGCCCAAGTCTGTACCATTCACTGTGCTTTAAGAGAAAACACACAAGGAGTTCAAAATAGTTTGATCAAATCTGAATCTGGGTACACACACACACACAATTTATTAATTAAACCTTAGAAATTCTATACCTATTTAGTACATACAATAAAATATCTTATTCAGTAATGCATACTTTTATTTAAGACTAAAAAATCATTACGGTTCCCCTCATTTGCAATCCAGACGAGAAATACACAGTTTCAAAAAATCAAAACAGAAGAGGACAATGCTTGGTGAAAACAATCGCATCATAAGTGGTAAAGTGATTTATGGATGAAAAGATACCGGTGTTTATCATGCCTCTGTGCCAGAGAGGACAGACTGCCTGTGATACAGAATGCAATGGCGAGTGTCATAGGGATCTCCGGTAATGAATCGTAGGGCAGAATGATAAACTGAGTCGAGTGTGAGAGTGGAAGCAGCAGTATGTCAGTAGATTAGGGAATGTGAGCTAAGTGTGTGCGGGTGCCAGTGAAGCTGCTGGGCCTGATAACTTCACCTGGTTGTGTTCAAAGAACATGTGCCAACAATTTACTGATGTCATCACTGACATTTTCAACACATCACAGTCTCAGGAGAGTGTTCCCAGCTGCTTCAAGACAGCCACCATCGTCCCTGTACCAAAAAGATTCTGCAGGGTCCAGTCTCAATGACTACCACCCTGTGGCCCTCATCCCCAGTCTGATGAAGTGTTTTGACAAACTGGTTTTACAACACATATATAAAACAACATCCTAGCCAGCCTGGCTTGTATACAGAGCCAACATATCCACAGAGGATGCTGTCTCCACTGCCCTCCACCCTCTTGAAAATAACACCACCCACATCAGAATGTTGTTGGTTGATTTCAGCTCAGCCTTTAACACCATCTCCCCCATGAAACTGATTGGTAAACTGAGCATTATGGGCTTGAGTACCTCACTCTGTAGCTGGCTAATAGACTTCCTCACAAACAGACCCCAGGCAGTTCAGATCTGCAGCCACACCCCCTGCACTCTAGTGGTGAACATTAGAGCCCCCCAGGGCATGCAGAAGAAACCTACCGTCATCCGCCAGATGAAAATCAACAATCTTGCCGAGTGGTGCTCTGAGACCAAACTACTGCTCAATGTCAGTAAAACCAAGGAGTTGATTGTTGATTTTAGAAAAAAAATAAATAAATAAAAAAAAAAGAGGCTCAGACATACACCTGTCTACATCGATGGAGCTGAGGTGGAGCAAGTGAACAGTTTTAAGGTCTTGGGAATCAACATCACAAACAACAACCTGACATGGGCATCACACATCCTGACTGGTAACATTACAAACTGGCATTAGATGTGCACCGCCCAGGAAAGGAGTGCTCTACATCAGGTGATTAGAACCACTCAACATCATTGGTACCCATCTACTGAACATCAGTGATATTGGTGATAGAGGTGCCTGTGAAGAGCCCAAAAAGCTTTTGAAAAGACAATACCCACTCCAGCCACAGCCTGTTCACCCTGCAGCTGTCTGGCAAGCGTTACAGAAGTATCCTCCACACATAATACAGTTTTGTTTGTTTTTTGCGTGTTTTCTTACGAAGCAGAATGGGACTATTAACTGCTTTCCATTGTGCAACCCTGTTGTACAATGATAATACATGAACTTTGTCAGACTTGTAACCTTAAAAGGCTTGACTTGAGACATTGGGACTATTGTCTTGTAAGGGCAAGGACGGGACATAATAGGATTGTACAGTGATGTAACGGGGACACAGCTGAAGAGGCCCTTTTATGAGCTGGAGGAGTTCAGACGGTGCCATAGACGTGCCCACACTAAGACCAATACAAAATCTGCCATATGACTCAAGTCCAGGCTTTGTCTAGGCAAGAGGTGGGTTCGTAGCCGGCGATAAGGAAAACGGCAGACCAGCAAGCTAGCAACCAAGAAGAAAAAGTCAGAAAGGGTCATAAGTATGGACAACTCCAATGAATGTTGATTGTACTTCTCAGCATATTCGCACATCACAAAAGCCCTTACTATACACAATGACGCATAGCATAGCATAACACAGAAAGTGATGCCAACTCATTTCCCACCATGAATTAATGTCTTCGGTCATTTTCATTATAGAGCCTGGCAGAGGCTGACAACCCTTCCAGCAAAGAGTTATTTGTTCATTTGCATCTATTTATGTATAATATTGTATTTTCATCAATATACTGATGTTTCAATATATTTAGGTTAACTACTAACTACGTCAAAGGCAACTGGACTTTCTGTTTTCGTGTTACAATCGGATGCACAGAGAAAGATTAAGTCCAAAGACAAAACAGACGAGCAATTACTGAAACTATTTAAGTTGGAACACACGCAGTTAAAACCAATCCTGTATCCAGCATGAGGGCCAGGTCGGAATCAAATGTTTTGACAGGCTATGAGACCTGGCGCCTCAGGCTCCATAGGAAAAGTCTCCCTAGTTGACTGTCTGAGGTAAAGTAGAAACACAAGCTAACTAAAATGAAGGGAAAGAAGAAAGCAAAAGCAACTAAGCAAAGCAGAGAACAAACGAAAAAATAAGAGACATTAGACACAGGTAAGGTGGGTAAGGCTTAAAAAATAACAAGATTTCAGGAGCAAAAACTAAATAAAAAGGAGGAAGGAAGGTTGAAAGAGGTGAAAAGAGAAGAGACGGAGTGAAGGCTGCCAGTTGACAAGCCGAGCGTAACAGTGACTTACGAGCATAAAGGACAACGAGTAAAGAGACAAAGAGGAAACAAGAAGGGCACAGGGGTCCCCCAGGATTCGTCTCCCAGTTAAATAGATTACTTAGCTCCGCTTTTATAAGCTGCAAGTCAAGTCACATTTAGGGGCAGAAGCAGGGAGGCAAAGGCCGAGTTCAGGGTGAATCTACACCATATCAACACTAAAGAATGCATGGAGAGCATACATGCATCCACAATTCTATCAAAAATTCACACCTTCCCTGTTATTTACTGGAGCTAATCATCTGTTTTACGTTTGAATTTATTAAAAAGTGAATATGCGTACATGTTATTTTAATTGTCTTGCTTTCATGAACGCACGTTTCAAGATTTCATTATTTAGTTAACAACGACGAGGGAAAATGTCTCGTCACCACAAATCTATCTGGCCAAGTACTCGTATATGTTGGGTACTCCAAGGGGGGGGGGGGGCTAACATACCTCTGCTTGTGTCTTGCAGTCCTCTCAGGAACTGCAATGCAGAGAGGAGCCAGGCAGCCACAACCTACTTAAACCCCCCCCCCCCAACCTCCCATCTGACGTGCTTCTTTAGTGGCTTTTCCAAAAAAAAACAAAAAAAAAAACATTTAGCCTCACTGAAGGGCACTTTTGCTGTGTGACAAATAATAAAAACTTAGAGGGGCAGCACTCACACTTGAAGCAGGAGAAGGGCAAAGTCAAGGTTGAGAAAATGCTCGACAGACAGACAAGACAGACCAAATACGCCTGCATGTGTTCGCCGAGGGCACATTGTGGGGAATCCATGCTAGCACATAACTCTTTGCAGCCTGTTAGCATTCCTTGGTTTCAAGGAGTTGTTCTAAACCAGGCCAACAACCATATAAGGAAAAGTGAAGTAGACAGAATCTTCCTCATGACGCAAAATGCTGGTTCCTTTAGTTAACTTACTTGTTAGCAGCCCGCGAGGAAGAAGATGACGAGTCTCCATTTTCATGGATGGCATCGCCATTCTGTTGGACTTCTAGTGTGGATTGGGGAAAACAATTTTAGCGTACAGATATTATGTGCAAGCGTATATATTTGCTAAATTTCTTAAAAGAAGAATTGGTAAGTGCTGGATTGTACAAGGATTAGGTGATAGTGTACCAGTATTTTCCTGTACATGTATCTGTGGCATATTTCTCCCCCTTTGCTTCATTGTTAATCGTCATTCATCAGTACACGTGATAATTAAAATTGGCAGCCCCCTGTGTCACCCACCCCTAACGTATATATACTCAGCTCACTGGTGCCATTTGCTGCATTGCCGTTGGTAAGCGGTGCCAGTTCTTCCTGGCCAGAGACAGTCAGGCCATCTAGGAAGACAGTCAGCTCCCCTGCGTGAACCAGAGCTCCCTTCTGCTCCACGCTCAGTTTCAGCACCTCCTTCACATTCTCCACTGTAGAGGCAAAACAGGGACCGTGTGGGAGGCGGCATTACAATAGAGTCTCATCAAGAAGAGCATAAAGCAAGCCAAATTCAGACTAAATAGTACTTTAAATAGTACAGTTCTCTGGAACTGTAGTAACTGTGCCACAGCTTTGTTAAATAAGGAACACACCCCACCCCGGACCTCGTATTATAATATGGTTCTGTTTTTTAAAATCATACATTTCCTGTCATGCTGCTCCAAGGCTAGAATGAGGTCCAGCGTGGCTTTGCCCATCAGAGCGTCTGCCTTCAGGGTGTTGTGACTCCATACTTTGAAATCCACCTGTGTGTGCGGTGTTACATTCCTAAAAAAGGTCAGGAAGACAAAAACAAACACACATATAACACAAGTAATTATTATAATATTTAACATAAAGCACACAGATTTACATCATTGCAAAAAGGACAGTCAAGTGATATGTGATTAGCGCCAGTGTGCTCCATCAGTAGTATGTTTAAGTTACAGGGTGAATTCGATAGCACAAAGGCTATGTTTGGGACAAGTAAATACATTTTAATGTGGAGAGCAAAGAGGCAGACATGGTGATATATGTCCATTACACATTAAATCCCCATTCACAACCTCAGCATCTACTTTCAGTATCGGCTCCTCCTCAGAAAAGAGAAACAACAACAACAAATAAAACAATTATTTAGATGCTCTTCATTCTGATCCTCCTCAAAATCCTCGCTGCAGGCTTAGCGACTGATGTACTCGGCTCACATAATGCTGCTTCGCCTGTGTTTTCGGAGCTTACACAAAATGAACACTACACAACAGCAAAGTCATTGTATTCACGGTTCAGCACATCAGCCTAAAGAGAAATATCTAGGATCATAGCCAGGATGCCATATGCAGGGTTCATAACAGCTTGCAAAACACACCACTCTTGTCTTCTTCACAATAATTACCCAATCAAGACAATTAGTATTTGCGATGACATGTCTCTGGCATTTAGCTGGGCTGTTCTGAAGCCAGAGCTGTACACATCTCAAATGAGGCAAAACCCCCCTGTGTGTTGGCATACAGTATTTGTTTCCATTGCCCTTGTTCGAATAATTATCAGATGAACCAACAACCGCATGTTTGTTACGTAAGGTATACACTGTCAGACACATGGACCTCAAAGTTGTGCCCCAAAGCCAAGGGCAGAACTCTTGCTCAATCTTTCTCTCACGACTGCTGTTTATACGAGCATGTTGAAGGGACTCCCCTCATTAGAAGACAGATGTCTATTCTCATCTCAGAAATCTTCAAAGTCTGTCTGTCATTTCATCTTCTCTATATAATAAAGTGGATTCTTGAGTTGTCCCCCAACTTTATGAAGCACACTGTGTATACCACATGCTAAGATGTACACATAGTACACAGACTGTCCGAGACACATAGGAGGCAAACTTACAGAGTGAGCCTCTCATCCCATTTAGGACTGGAGGAGCTGTGAGACTTTGTCGTGCGCCGCGACTCCCCCTCCGCTGTCACCTCCACATAAATAGCAGTCCCAAACAGGCTTTTCTTCCTCTTGATTTTGGCACAGGAAACTGGTGAGTACATGAACGGATTGATGAGACGAGTGAGTTTTTTTTTCCCCCTTTAACATTTCACATTTTCAGCATAAAGTTGACACTGTTATTCTGATATTCAGTGTGAGCTCTTTGAGGGACGGGGGTCCAGACCCTGAGGCCACCCTGCCACACCCCGTACATTATAGCCTGGTGTGTGTAGACTCACCAATGGCATGGAGCTGTGATGTTCCTCTGTGGTTATGGCTAGACTCGGCTCTAGAAGAGGCCGTGGCCATGTCATACACCACAGTGGGAAACCTTTAAAAGAGGCAAATAAAGCAAACTTCAAACACACAAGACATATAGCCAGTAAAAGTACAAATAAGAAACAAGTGAGCTTGGCAGGGTTCCAACACAAATACAGCTGAGAAGTCGTAGAAGCTGCTTCTGCATATTCTGAACATTTTGCTGAGGTCTGTGGTCAAAGTTTTACCAGGTGTTAGCTGTTAATGTATCCCAACATTTTGTGTACTATTACTTTATTTACCTACTGTAATGTTGTGATTTCCCTATGTTATAATTCTGCATGTACATAATGCTGGAAACACAATTTATACTCACAACTGGTGTGCGCTGCTATACCCTCTGGTTCAGCCCACTCTGTGTCCCATGGTTCCTCTGAAACAGAAAAGAGCTCATTTTTAGGACAAGGCTGAGCACAGCGGGTGTAAACTGCAGCAGTTCAAAGTGTGACCTCTGATTAAGACACCAACTAAGTACCTTGTATGTATACATCTCGTAACATAGAGCATAACTGTTGTGTTCCCCAGCGTAGAGGAATAATTGGGACATTCTGTGAAAAGCCCCGGTTGCTTTGCTTTTTTCACTGTCACACAACAATAATAAAAGTCTTTAGATCTGGTGGTACATTCTAGAGTAGCACAATTGCAACTTGCACTCATAACAACTGACCATCATTCACGTCTACAACTGTATGATTCGTGTTTCAGCAGTGGTCAACCACAAAACGACTTCTCCGCTCACAGCAATAAACCGACTTCTTCCACATTTGCTGCGATTACATTCTACTGTGTAACTAACTACTGTCTTTTGTAAAGGTAAACTACACTTGTGAGACCTAGTGTCAGTCACTATGCACCATGTGTTGAGACATGTACTTCAACCTGTAAATGTGGTGGCAGTTTTACATGTCGATTTGAAGTTTACTTCACTGTAAAAGTCTCGGCATCCATCTGGATGAGATCAAACAGGAAATGAAGACGTCATATTAACACATTGCAAGAAATACAGGGCTCCGGATCAACTTTTCCACAGAATGCACTGGTGCCACTAACTTTCTCAGTTGATCACACCAGCGCATGATTTAGTCGCACACTTTTTTTTTTTGAACAGCATGGTATTGATCAATGACCTTGCATGCTGATGAATAGATGTCTTCATTTGCATTATACATTTACATTATACTATACTTTTATCATTATCATACAGCAAAATCTTGCTTTAACATTAGGATCAAACTACATAATTAAGATGCATGTTGTGAAAAAAATAAAAAAGATTTATAAAATTAGTAAATTAAGCCTTCTATATAGTTATAATTGATCTCAAGACAGATTCAAATCAACCCTGAATGTGTCTTTCTTGTGGAATTGTCGAACTCCTTTAGTCAGCAGTGACGCAACATTATCCTGATCACCACGTTCAGGCGCTCTAGCCTTCTCCACGGCAACCAGGAGAACACATCAAGACAACAAGATGAACACAACATGCCCATTAAAGGGCCACACTCCAGACGTCACCACGTCCACTGCTTCCTGAACTGGTACCAAGGTTATAATTAGGACCAAGTGCTTTTTGATATGATTAAATTATCACAGCATCAGGTTGTCACATAGGCTGGTTGATCACCCAATATAGAACACAGTTTGGAGCAGGCAGATTTTAAGCAGCTTAGGAGGGACTCAATTAAAAAGTCAAGGTCAGTCCGTGTGCAGGCTACAGGGCAGATAGAGACAAAAAGAATCAGCAGCACGGTGCCAAGTACAGATTAGTCTGCTATCTTACTACTGTCAAAGATTTATACCAAGTGAGTTCACTGGTGATCTGCAGGTTAATCAGCAAGTCCAGCAGTCATCTGCCATCTCTCTCAAGGGTTTTTAACAAATGAATAATGAAAAACACTTATTAGCCAGGAAACAGACTGGCCCCAAATCCCCCTGCTACTGCATATGGACAAACTGCCACACAAATATGCCACACCATAAGGCATATTTGATTTTTTTTCCTTCATGAAACAATTAAAATGATTCATCCTTTGTCAAAACAATTGCTAATTAATGTGCAGATAACCAACTAATAAATAGATTAATTGACTTATTTCAGCTCTAATCTCTACCGCTGCTCTTAGCTGTTGAATTTAAATGGATGGCACTAATCCTGGAACTGAGATGAACAAAACCAAACAAAAAGTGTAGCTGGGTGGAGTTTGAGAAGATGTGGGTGAAACGCCAACTATGTATTGGGCAGTTTGCCGCAGGTTTGAGAGCAAGGTGGATAAAACATGACAATTAACTATAGTATTTGTAGTGATTTGATAACAGCTATTAAATAAAACAAGTTGTGTTGTGGCAAATATGAATTGACTTGGAGCATGAAGATTTCTGACCCACTTACCCGACGGAGCAAGTTTAAAAAACAACATTAACGTTGAAACCTGGTCCGGTTTAATGTGAGACGCCAGGAGACAACAAACAAATATGAAGACGGGAGCTTTGCATTTCAAATATTAAAAGATTTTTGGCTTACATGAGTGATTGGGTGAATGAAAATCACACATTTTACAAGGAGTGTATTCGAATTCAGGCATGTTCCTAACCTTGAGAATATGGGGGTAAAAATAAAGAGCTTTCAAAACTTTGTACCAAGACTGGTATTAAGGTTCTCTAATTTCACACGGATAACAACTTACACACAAACATGGACCCTCAGGCCCACATCTCTCACAAAGTTGCCTGCACTGGAATACATCTGTGTAGAGTAGACCATGATGTCAGGGGGGATGTTTGCTTACATGAACAGGACTGAAGTCCCCCCTTCAAGCACACTCAGCTCAACAAACTGGGCAAAAAAACAAGACATAACCTCAGTAACAGAAAACAATACTAAGCCATAACACAGTCTAGTCTTGCTTTGTTGTCCTATTTTTCTATTTAACTCAAAATGAAAACAAACTTTATCCATAAAGTACATTTAGAATTTTTTTTTAATAACAGGAGAAGCTGAATTTACACCTTTGATCAGTCCAATTAGACAACATGGGGTTTCACTGTGGTAGTTTACTGACCACCGGGCACCCCAAATTCTTAATATTGCATCTTAAGTAATGAGACAGCTATTGCGCTTGCAATTTCCCTACATTCAGTAAACGCTGTTTAAACACAAAGTGAATTGAAATCTTTAACCTAGTTCTGCTTTATCTCAACATCAATCGGGAGCTGTTAAATTCTTCTTTTCTTCATGTTGGCATGACACACTGTCGGCAGTCTACAACTCCTACTTGCCCCACAGCTGCTTTTTTGCTTTTCAAAGGTCAACGTGTGAGTGTGTGAGAGAGAGAGAGAGAGAGAAAGAGAGAGAACACAAACAAGTATATTCCAGAGCCAGCAAAAGTTGCTCCTCAAGTGACAGCCTTCTGTGAGTAATTCCCTCCTATTGTAAAATTATACAGTATGTGACAACCTGAGCTGTCAAACCACTGTTCACGAAAGACAGCAGGACACTCACTAACGGTTCTGAAATACAATAGCCAAGACTGTATAGAAAACCTTCATCAGCCACTGAAACAAATAAAAGTCATGCTTGACCATTTCTCTTTGAGACAGAGCCTATCCACAAATAGGGAATGGAAGACCATTGGGCCTAAATGTCATTGATAGGGATTCCCTTCAGGTATTAGCTGGGCCCAAGTTCATATCCGATGACATATTGTGCTCAAAATGCTGTGTCTTTGCCAATCATGGACTGTTTTGAGTGTGTTACTTGTTTAGTAATATTTAAAAGGAGCGCCACTGATATGTTTAGACAATGTTGTATTAACAGCAGTGTGCCTTATGTCAGGCCTACGTTTAGTCAGGTATTGTGCATAATCAAAGAAACACCTGGTAGACAACAAATGGTAACACATTTAAAAGTTAGGAGGTAACCATTGTTGTTTTCTTTTTAGATAGCAAAGTTCAGTAAACAATACTGTGGATATTGGATAATAAATCAGCAGATTGCCATCACTTTCAAACTACATTTAAGTCATTAAGTTAAGCTAACAAAGCCTTGTTGTTTCAAACACTGATCATCACACACAAACTGATATGGTTAACCAACGTTGGCTAACTTCTAATAATCTACTAACATGCTAACGCTAAGTAAGAGTGATTTAACAGATACCTAACTTAATGGTCTTTGGACAGTAATCTATTACATCAGAGACAATGTTTGGTAATCTTATATTTGCCCCAGACATTTCCCATAGCGTAAACAGTATCTGTCAGATAAGGATGGCTAACGACGTGTAGCCATGTCGTAGCCACTAGCAGTAGTCTGCAATGAAAGCTAAAGTCAGCTAGCCAGCTATCAATAAGCTAACCAGCTAGCCACTGAAAAAGATCCCTGTTTTAGTGTTATTTGTTTGAGTTACAAGCTTACCGATAGCCGACTATCCCTCTAATTAACGTTGCGACATCTAATAGGCTTACCAGGTGGATATATCCGCACATAATCTAAATATTCAGTGTTTGTTTAATCTTTAGCTGTACAACCTACAGTAAAGCAGACACTGCTACTTTAGCATGCTAACGTTACAAACTTAGCCAAGTTAGCTATTATCCAATTGCTGCCCGTTTGCTAACGAATTTAGCGTTACTTAGCCGCTTTACTAGTTGTCCGCCATCATTGAGCTAACGTTGGTCTAACACTTTGGTAGGATGTGGAAGACAGACTTTAAAATAATTCATTTTTGACATTACAATAAATCCGTTCGTAGTGGGTTAAAGTTACACAAGCAGCTGGCTTTTACCTCGTCCGTTGTTCCGCTCCTTTCCTACTCTCTGCGTCTATGCGGTTCTTACGTTACGGTTGTCGGTAAAATGCCCAACCGTATAGGCCCCAGTCTGCTACGGTTGTCTTGCCATCTCTGTGCAGAAGCCTCGGAGCAGCAAAACACACGGTCTACAGGCGCGCCACCCAAAATATTGCTGTGTAATAACACGGGACACGAGAGTTGGCCCTCTGAGTCAACACTGTGGATATATGTATAATGGTGTTACTGTCATAGACAGTTAGACCAGACCGTATGTTACTTTACTTTACCTTCTAAAAGCGTAATTTAAATATTCATATCTGTGTCTTGTTTTTTACAGTACACAAACCAAGACACTATCTTGATTACTTGTCAAATTGAAGGCGAGCACATCATTCCTATATGTTACATGTATTCCAAATTGATTTTTTTTAATATATATTTTGATTTTTCATTCAATTCTCATATTGCGCACATTTTTATTTTTAGTTACTTCTGCAGCAATGCTGCTCACCTTAGTATCTTGTCGTACAGAAAGACCTATTTCATTTCACTTGTATGTTTGTATGTATGTATGTATCATATACCATACTGTATGTGGTTCGGGTGTCAGGAACCAAGGGGGTCACAATAAAATTCAGAGGGATCACAGGATGATACATTAAAGAGAACAAACGTTTCTGTTACCCAAAAAGTGTGTTTATTTGGCTGACTTTTTCCATTTTTTTAATGGTCAAATACTGAGTACTTTCACCACTTCAGGCTGTAAAAATAATTTCAATCAACCCATCTAAGAAGATGATCACCAATAGTGAGGGGTCAAAAGGAAAATATTGATACATTGGGGTCACAAGCCATGGGGGTCACAAGCCAATAAACAACATGATGTTCAATATCACTGTTTGTTTTGACCAAGTGGATTAATTAACTTTTATCTTCAAATGTGTTTATCTAGTAAATATGCAGAAGTACTTATTGTCGTTCTGACACTGCATTTATTAAAGGGGTGCTACACACAGAGACGTTTTTTGCACTTCTGGTCACTGCTGGTGTAATTTGTATTCACTCAGAGGCTGTGGCATAGCTGCTCTTTTTGGGTGCTCCAGAGGATGCTGTCGTGGCCTGGCATACTGTATGTCATATTCATGATTCTAATCACATTCCACTGAGTGTAAATGCATCCAGGAATTTCTTCAACTATTTATATAGAAATATAGATTCATTGTCTGTGAATCAAAGGACATGAGTATGCAGCATTAGCAGGGGTAACAACTGGAAATCAAGTCTTAGCAAACCCAATACAATAATAGTTATTATTTAAACCACTGGTTTCAGCTGAGCTAAGTGTGCTGTTAATTTACTTTCAAGGCAGCAAACAGTAGACTATTTCATAAATTCCTGTTTTCCGATGGAATTTTGGTCTTTGACAAAACAAAATTTCCATTCTCTATATCACTTTTCATCTAACCTCTACAACTGCACGACTATATATATTTTGACTTCCTATATTCTAGCCCAAATCCATTTGAAATTGATTTTTAATCACAGTGTTTTAGCTCAGTGTCTTAGATTCGCACGTGTGGATTTGTTTTTACTTCAATTATTAACTCTGCTCTAATATTCTTATATTACAAACACTGACAAGATGGCAGACGTTATGACATATGATTCCAGGTGTTATTGACAATATTGCTAATTGCTGTATTCCATGGGGGAGTGATAGATTTCAGTGCAATAATCAAGACATAATTTAAAAATAGAAACATTAAAATTTACAATAAAATATGGTACACAAACAAACAGATAACAGTACTTTAAAAAAAGTATATTGTAAAATTATATTTACAATTGTGTGTCTGTTGCTGGTCCGTGTGTGTGTTACAAGGTTCATTTATTTGTCATTTTATAACACAGGGTTGATTAATGAAATATAAATTGCACAACGCCTATATTAATGCTGAAGCCACACCAATCCGTCCGTTGATCTCACGCTCCATTTTACCCTCACGCTCCATTTTACCCTCACGAACAAGACCCAGAGATACTTGAAGTCCTTCACTTGGTCCAACAACTCACTCCCAACCCGGAGAGAGTATTTTTCCAGCAGAGAACCATGGCCTTAGACTTGGAGGTGCTGACTCCGATCCCAACCGCCTCCCACCCGACTGCAAAGTGCCCCAGTGCATGCTGAAGGTCATGGTCTGAAGAAGCCAATAGGACCACATCATCTGCAAAAAGCGGAAAAATTATTCTGAGGTATATACCCAAACCAAACACTCTCCTCCTCCTGGATTTGAGGTTCGACAATCTGTCGGAGTAATTTCCAGCAACCTGGAATGGACTTCCCCAGTGAGGCTGAGTACTATGATACCTGATAATTGGAGCACCCTGTCGTCCCCCTTTTTAAAAATGGGAGCTTTCACCCCGGTCTGGTAGTCTGCAGGCACTGTCCTCAACCTCCACGCGACAACGAAGAGGCAGGTCAACCAAGACATCCCAACAATGTCCTGAGCCTTCAGCATCTCAGGGTTAATCTCATCCGCACCTGGTGCCTCGCCAGACCTCTGCCATGGATACAGGTGAGGCTTCGCCCAAGTCTTTGACCTCTGCCTCCTCCATAGAGGAGGCAATGGTTGGGTTCAGGAGTCTTCCACTGCTGGAGAATATCCTCAGTCAGGGTCAGCAGTTCTCCTCCCCTGTTGAACACGGGTTCATGTTAACATTATTAACCCTCTACTGATATAACACTATGATTATGTGTTTAGTTATTACTATACATATACTGTACTAGCCGCAGGAAATTTTAAGCATCAAAAACCTTATTTCCTGCATTCTGGTGAATTTATGGTGGAGTTATCTTTATTTATGTAAAAAGAAAACACAAATATCAGGGTGCCTTGGTAGCTAACTTCCTAGGGCTTGAATCCCTTGTGTCGAGGCTGAGTTTTTTCCTTTGCTGCATGTCATCCTCTCTCTCTCTCTCCTCTGCCTTTCTTGACTCTCTCCAAGCTTTCACTGTCAATAAATCAAAAATGAAAAAGAATATCTTTTAAAAAAGGAAAGAAAACACAAATATAAGACAGCGACAATTTAAAATATAATGCAGTAAGGCACGAAGGCATTCTTTATTGCTTCAATTCAATTATTTATTCTCCCGAAGATCAACTTTGATCATTTAATGTTATCCCTGCTGAATTAACATGCATGCTGGCAGGATTTACCTGGTGCGAGGGGCTGCAAGGGCTGGAAATGGTATGAACAGGAATGTGTAAGCACTTTGCGGCGACATATCACATTCCAAAACAAAACATTTTACGTACAATTGTGGGTTTGAAACTATTTATTCCCGGCCAATACACTTAAGGGGACCGACTGCCTGATTCTAACGTCTTTCAGGCTATTGCCTAACAGAGTGGATGAGAAGTAACCATCAAATACACTATTTACTTGATAAAAGATGTGTGTGTGTGTGTGTGTGTGTGTGTGTGTGTGTGTACAGACCAGCAGAGGGCGCCAAACTGCATTCGTAAACACTGAACGCTCAACATGTCCTTAAAATTTGTTCAAAAACTCATATTTACAACTAGCATGTTTCAGATGCAAAAATAATTTATAAGCAAGAATGTAAAATGTATAAACTCAACTCCAACTCATTTAGTAATGAAGACCATGCCAACTCATCTCACTACATATGGTGGACATATAAACATGACCACCTGTACAACTTAATGCAATCCAACACAATAACCATGCAGTAAAGACTTTGTGGAAGTTATATTGTTCCGTTTGTCTTTTAGTACAACAAGTTAAGATAACAAGCCAGGTACAAGGAGAGTTAAAAGAGATGTCATATCATTAGGGTACAACACATACGCAGTCAAATCTGTACCATGAATGTTTTGAGTGTAGGCCCAAAAATAATTTTAAATGTAAGCCAATGCTAAGCATGTGTGTGAGCCTCATAAGCCTGGTCTGACACGCAGGTCTCTAAACCAACTGTGTGTATGTGTGACATGTACATGTACATGATGTAACTAAGAGGCCAGAGTGCACAAAAAAGCAAAAGAGCTGGTTTATCAAAAAATAAAATTTCAGAGGGAGGCTCACCCCGGATGCCCCAGAGGTACGGCTTAAACCTGCAAAGTTTATGTCATATTTACTTGTATCACTCTGCTGGTCGGAAATCACTTCCACACCTTAGCATGTAACTTCCACGTTGGCTTAATTTTGCAACCCCGGAGATTGACGCTTGGCGTGAGTAGAGCCGGTCATTGTTTGGGGAGTTCACAATATGGCAGAGGGCCGGTTGGTGACATTTTATCGTGCGGGGAATGTTGCAAAACTAGAAGAAAACGAACATCCGAGGGGGAAGAAGAGGGGTCATTTATACAAGACTGTTGTGGAGAGACCTTTTGGGGAGACAAAGGGATTAGGGAACTACTGTCAGTAGGGTGTGACCCCGAAATGGTGAGACAAATTCAAGGAATTGCAAGAGGGCAAATTAAGAACCAGCCACGTCATTTCAGTGCAAGCCATGTCATGTCCCGCCTGATTCTTTAGAAATCATCAAGGTCATATACGAAAACGGCTTCGTACTGTGAGCCTTGGTCCTTGCCACACTGCAGAACAGGAGGCAGCAAGCATTTTTGCTGGACAATAAGGGAGGATATTGCTTCACAAAGATTGGAACTAAATTTCACTTTTGTTCGGTAACTCTAATCTGAGCATTTTGGAGCCCCCCCCCCTTCCCTTTCATTTGAGGATAGACAACATCCTGAGGCACATGTCACGAGGAATCAAATGCAGCTCCTGTGATCTGTACAGATTGAAAAGATTTGTGCTCCATGGAAATGCAGCAAAAACGCCCTCTTGGATGCTCCTATGGTAGATAAAACATGATAAAGTGCCTTGTCGGGTCTCCTTCCAGTAGGGAAAACGAGATGAAGTGCCCTCCAGAGGAGAGAATGAGGTGAAGTGCAGAAATCGGGGCCCTTAATTGGAGAAAACGTGATGCAGTTCCCACTAGAGTGCCCTTCCAGGGCAGAAACCGTGATGCAGTGCCGTATAGGCTACCCTACAAACCTTCTGCTCACTGGTGCCTATACGCATGCAGCTGGTGCCCTTTGTATTCTTTTCAACCATGCCCTTCAGACAGACACTAGGCCTGAGCGCAGCTACCAATAACACTGGAACAACGCTGTGGGGATGAGAGAAAGGAACGCCAGGGTTGATATGCCTCTCAATGGCTCTCAACATGGTGGCAGCTGAGCCTGCAACTCGCAGCTAACGATGCTAACAGCACTAACAGTGCCGGGCAGGACAGGGCTAACAGTGTCTACCTGAGGAGAAGCTCGGATAATGACACACACGGAGGGAGAGCAACTTTATTCTCGCCTCAGGTAGACCTTTCTCCACTATATCTAAGTTGTTTGCTGCTGTATTATAGCTCTGAATATCGTATATAACATGGTTCATTACAGATAGAGAACGGAGGAGAGGATGAGAGAGCGGCTGTCATCATGACTGCTAAAGTGTTTGCAACAATGTGCATTTACTTTGTATCACAAAGATTTATTATTTCAGCAGTTGCAGAGAAACAATCAACTTGGTTTTACCTCTGAGGTCGTTCCTTTTTAGCATACAACATCAAAAAAAATACTAAATTTAGGCAGTATTACATGCCATTGTGTACAGGAAAACACAGAAAAAACATATTGGTGCGGTTCTCCTATCATGTTAACTTACACATAAACTAAAACTACTATACCTAATTGATGGCAACACTGCATCTTGTAGCGCATTACTGTCATGCTGAACTAATTTGTGGCTGCCGCCAACATTTCCTTTGACGTATTTAAAAGCTATTTTAAAACAGAAATTAGCCCCTATTTTGTCAATGACGGATGTCGTGGATGCTATTACTCAAACCATCCATTTGTGCCTATACCATTACGTTGCTGTCATGTACCATTATTTTCTGTTTTACATTACTTTGGGGTTTGTACCTGTGCTCATAACTTAGCACTTGCTAAGGCTGCAGTGATTATACCCAAAGATAAAGAAAAACACAGTTAAAAGTGGATTGATTCAACAACTGATTGCTGTAAAATTTGTGTTCGTACAGAATTTATTTTATCAGATAAAGCGCTTGAATGCAATTCATGCATTATGAACATAATCATGTTAATAAAGCAAAACAGTTTAAAACATATACAGTATATGTGGTCACATAACACTGGTGAAATACAAAAACAATGTCAGCAACATCAAAAAAGAAACAATAATGATAATACTGATTATATACAGTTAGTATTGTTCAAAGGAATTTACATAACAATGAATGGATTTTAGGAGAATGTAAGCTTAAGTATACAGTGGATAACTTTTCCAAGCAGCTGACTTTCACAAAAGGTATGCAAGTTTGATAAACTCCTTAAAATGTGCACTATCTAACTTAAGATGCTGACTTTGTGAGATGATGCTTATCGTCCCACCCATGTGATGCATCAGCCTGTCTGTTGAGGTGGTTGATTACTGTTATAACACAATCGTGGCAGCGTGGGTGATGCTATCTGTACTGTGCGCTTGAGTTTATTTTTGCGTCTCAGTTTTGACCGGTTGACCGGCGGCAGAAGCAGATTGCGTTGAAGAAGCGGCAGTGGCATGTGGCGTTTGAGTTACAGCAGCCAAACTGGGGCAAACAGCTTTGTGTTATCTGAGAGCACTTAGGCTTCACAGGTTTGGGTGCCACTTTAGAAGGAGGGGGAGCGCCATTTGGAGGAACAGGGACCACGTTGGACTTCTGGAAGGTGGAGAGAATGGAAAGAGGGAAGCACAGTGGATGAATATGGGAGCATCAAAATCCAGTAATATTGCCAATATAACCTTCTCCTTTGATGTACAAAAAAGTGCTGGTTTTGTTTATTGAGAGCTGAAAACTCGAAGCTTTCTGAATGGCTCAAAGCTGAAACAACAACACATTTATTAAAGTGCGCTCTACTTATTGTGAAGCCATTTTTGTCTTTGTACATATTAACAACTATGTCTCAAATCTGTGAAACCAAGAATTAATGCTATTGACATGGTGATATATCAGATCAGTGCAAAATGGAGTTTAACCTTTTGACTTATTTTGAAATGAATCTTCCAACCGAGATCATTCATTTTCTTTTGCAGTGTGTATAAATTATAAAATCTAAATATTAGACTATTACAGATCATTCAATGCTTTTTGTAAACTAGAAAAGTCAATGCTCAATGTGACTAGATTATAAGCCACCAAGATCTTACCGATGTATGAATCCTTTGTCTTTCATACTGTCCTCTCCTCGCAAACAGTGGTCTCTGTCTGCCTTTGATCAAAGACCCTGTTGAAACAATGACAAGACTGTGATTAGGAAATAATGCTGCAGAACATCTCAGCCTCAGATTGCGTTACGTTCAATTTAAGATCACCATTAGCCCCAGTTTGTCCCTCTCATTTATTACCATCACTGTACATTTGAGTCACAAAGCTAAGCAATCAGGGTTATGTATTTAAATACCTATCTTCAAAAGATCCAGATGGTTGTTTAACATGTATTATCAGAAGAATACATAAAGTATCAAAAGTAAAAGTACTCATTATACAGAATGGACCCTGTCAATGTAAAATGTTATTATATCATATGCTTATTATTATAATAAATATAAAATATAGGCAGCATTTTAATGTTGTAGTTGGTCAAGATGAAACGAATGCTAACTACTTATTATACTCTCTGGTAGTCAGTAGTAATGCATCAGTTTTTTTTAAATGTATCATATAGATTGTATGTAAAATCTTAAAGGCCCTGCATACCCATAGTTCACCCATACGGCTCAGTTGTTTTGACTAGCACCATGCTGGATTGACATCTTCCTTCTCTGTCCACCAGAAGTCCTTGTGGAAACCCCTAGGGAGCCCGTGTCTTAATCTTGCTACTAGCTGCATCTCATCTTCTAATGAGTCTCTGTGTGCATATTGGGTACAGGCTGTATGTCCAGTATGGTGTATAGTAAATGGACGATTTGGCATGCAATGGGCAATGTTCCCCAAGTCAAATATTGTAGATTTTACTGAAAAATGCTCTAACAATTTGATTTATAACACACAATTATAAAAATGCACGAATGCACTGGATTATAAATACAGAGTACACGAACATTTTTACCTACAGTACAAATTAATACCACTGAAATAAACTACTATTTAAGCAGCTTAAAGCTAGGGTTGGTAATCTTGAGAAACTAGCAAGAGGACGCTACATTTTTTAAATTATCCAACCAAAAAACCCAGCCCATAGTGTTGCCACACTAGCTCCACAAGTCGCTACATCTAGCAAGAAAGTTGCCAATTCAGCAACACCGCCCGTCCCTTCAGGCCTCCCTCCAAAGCCACTCCCCAAAAATGATCTTTATGAACATAAACAACGAACATGGCTATTGTTAGTACTCACAGCTGTTAAGCTGGTGACGCGCAATGAGTGCATGGGCAGAGTGCGCACATGTGGGCAGGTAGGTAGCCCAAACCATTACATTTAGGCTGAATGAAACGATTGTACGGCTTATTACAATCCTGCGACAGCCACATACACCGTATATATATATTTATTTTGTCAGAGAGATGATTCATTGATTGCTGACAAGATGTAACACAGAGAGATACTTATACATTTAAAAAAAATGTTTTGAAGAAGATTTCCAACTGCTTTAAACTGCTTTAAGCTGTATACGGTTCAAGTTTGATTTGATGTCATTTTACTGCACAGGCTTGCGCAACGACATGCAGTTGTAGTCTCTTTATACAAGAAAAAAAACTAAATAAAGCAAAATCTGTGGTGCATTTCTGTAGTGCTTTTTAAAAAATTTGAATCTGGAGGAATGTTAACAGTACAGTAACAAAAAGACGGGTACATTCTGGGCAGACAATATGGCCTGCTACGTCTCATGCATGACATTTCCCCCACTATTTTGTGGTTAGGGACACAGACAACATGCTTGCAAATGTAATCCATTTGACCTTATTTCCATATACATATTTTGTATGTACCTTCGTAGACACCCTATTTTGAAAACCGGACATAGTCACGTTTAATCCTATGGTATCCTTCCGCTAACCTCACCAAGGTCATCACTGTCAGCTCATCTAGGCTGTTTGAATACATTTACCTTCGGAATGATTTCCAGTGATAACAAATTAGTTATCACGTTATCTCAAGATAACATGGTTGTTTTCTAGAGTGATCTCGCAATAAGGATATTTAAAAGGTTTATGGTCTCAATTGCTAGTTCAAAGTCTCCTTCAAGCATGATGTTCATTTATTAAATCATGGTCCCTTTTAGAGTAAAATAGACCATAAGCAGAGTATGATACCAGAGCCGTATACGGCGTCTCTACATCACTCTTATGAATTCCCAATATGGTAATCTCCATTCATTAGTTGCAAAAAAACTGATATGGCGACACGAACCATTAGGTGACGTCACGATGACTACGTCCACTTCTTATACACAGTCTATGGTTTGGACTACACTGCAGACAGTAACAGAGGGACAGCTGACTCATATGAACGGGTCCAATATACAGTCTGTGGTTGAATGCACATCTGCGCCTATGAATCCTATACTGCTTTTCTTGCAGGTCTGCTACGTCTCATGTATGAAATATCTGCGTCGGCACTGCGCCGCCTTTTGTTTTAAAAATAATAAGCTGGTAATGAGTCGCATCTCTCGCCGCGTCCATGTGTCGTCCCTCTTCCCCTCCTTGCAGTTCTCTTAGGACCTACTCATAGAACTGCTGAAGAAAACAAAACACCAAGTGTGAGACCACTTTATTGTTAGGTTATTGGCACATGTGTTTCAGATACCCTACATGTTACAGTTACTGTGAGGAGCAGAGGGCCTCCCGTATCCAGATCCCCTTGTGTCTGCCTGACATTGTGGTTGTTTCCATTTCAACCCCTTTAATAAGATTATTTTGGCGCTACTGTGTTTAGTCTGACTGTAATCCTATAAGCATAGTGTATTCTTTCAGTCAATGCTAAAAGTTAAATCTGGACCATAGGCTACAAAACTGTCTCATTTAAAGATATATCACTTGGATGCTGTCACTGTAAACATTTTATTTAGTATATGTTATGCTATATGTAGGCTATTATTTTATAACCTTTTGTTTGTATAGCGGAGTTGATTTTTTCAGAATCAAAGTCGGAATCATCAGCTTTAGTGGCAAGATATGTGTAGCCTACGCACACAAGTAATTTTGACTCCATTGCTCTCAATGTACAATAACCTAAACGAAGGACAAGAGTAACAAAGCATTGGGCCAAATCCGTACAGCTGACTTACATCACATGATGGGACATAATGTCCAATTACAAATGTGAATATTTTCTGTACTAACCATGTAGGGTACTCTTACAATAAATCTGATGCTGTACATATCTATAGATGGATCCCAGCCATCAACATGTTCATATTTGTTCCATCCATACTGTTAATCTGATTTTGGCATTTAATATTTGCAATCTTCCACTCTTTATTGCAACTGCTGCACAGCTAGTTTCCCTTGGGATACATGCAGTTTGGTCTTATCTTATCTTTTGGTCAGTTTCATATCTGTCACCACGTGACATCATAAAGATGAGCCCGACCACCACCCAAGTCCAACCCCACGATACAGACTTATATTCACATAATGTACAGGATTTCACATTTTGGTTCAATTCAACATCACTTCTGACGACGAAGTACGAATGTAATTTCGTATTCAGACTGCAATCCATCCGTTTGAATTCCTTTAGTCCCGGTTTAGATTGTATTTAAAACTCAAATAAAAAGCCATTTTAGTACTAGACATTAACTAAGACATTATAATAATGCTAAATAGCAATTGTCACAATTCAAAATATTCTGTGTATACATTTTGCAGTTCATAATTAATCATATTGTGTAGTAGCCTACTTTTAGTCCTAATATATTTGTCTATAAAAAGATGTACAGTGTTTTTATGTAAACTGTAGGATTGTCTATATAAAAATATACACACACTCAATTGTAAATGAATACAGTTTAGTGTAGGTTAGTCTCTATTATTGAGTGTATAAATCTCTGCGTTCATCATCTGACTAAAATAGTGCAGTTGTTAGCTACTAGTGAGCTATATAAACTGTAGAAACAGCCTGGCAGGTAAAACAGCGCAACCCGTGCACTCACCTGTGCCGAGGGGCTGAGGCTTCTGCGGAGCTTCTGCGGAGGCTTCTGACTTGCGGCCGTACTGTCCAGCGCTGACTGCGGTCAAATGCAGAATGCAGAAGCAGAAGCACACGACAGCCAACTTCATCCCGAATGAAACCATCTGCCTCTCCTCGGATGCAACGATGGACCCCCCCAAAAAGGGAAAAGAACCGCGTGTTGCGTTGACAGCTGCCGCTTGTTGCCTACATCCAACTTGTTGCCCGTGTCGTTCTTATTCTCTGCGTCTCACTCACTCGCGGACTTCTATTTATTAGAAAGGTAGGTTCTAACAGTACACGCCCCCTTGTCTTCATGCCTCTAAGCAGTATAAGGGCCATTCTACCGAATTCGTTCAAAGTACTGTCCCCCAACAAGAAAAACTATTTAACAAAATAATTAAGTATTCAGACATAGATATTTACTAAGAATGTGTTATGGTCTATTTAAACCCAAGGCATTAAATTAGATAGTGATAAGCTAAATATATAGAAAATCATCATTTATAGGGTACTTTCTATTGGGAAGTAGCTGTCCCCAACCCTGACATCTAAATTTCAATTTCTGTAAATAACACTTAAAACAATTTTTAGATTTTGTTCAATGGTGTAATTTCAAAGATCTTTATGATTAAGTTTAAACAGAAGTTGTAAGATTTAGATTTATTTTGGGTTTAATTTTAAAATTAAAAAGCTATACCCAAAAATTCATGTCCCCAGTTTTCACGTCACTACCAAAACACAAGAGTTTTAGTCCATTGGCTGAGCCTGGTTTTTAGCCACACCCCTGCATTTTTCACCAGGCAGTGACACTGCATCCCTGTCCCTTATGGCTGAATGGTAAGTAGCTAAATCCCATACTTTTGATATAAATGTGTTCCAAAGTCTGAAAATCGGTGTGTAACCTTAAGAATTGTCACTACTGTGACAATCCCTCTTTTCACACTGTTTAACAGTGTGAATATAAATTGCTATATCAGTAGTCATCTTGCAATGTAAGCGTGCAGGCAGAGCAAAGGAGCACATTACAATTATTTTGACACATGTGGAAATGGTTAAACAGTTTAAATGCACATTTTTAATACAGAGTTATTTGGAAGTGGTTACAACAGCAACATTGTCGTAGTTTAGCGGCTGGAGGGGATGGCATTCACCCCCTTCAGCGTCCTGATAATCATCGTCAGAGTGTAAGTCGAGGTATCGGTCTGGGTCTTGTTGTGTCACAGGTTGATACAGTTGTTGGCACTGAGTGAGGAGCATTTGTCTGGGAACGGATCCCTCTTTTGTCAGTCACATTTTTATTAGGAGTATGGTCAGTAGTTGTTACATCAGTGTCACTTTGTCTCGTCAGTGACCTTTGGTAACCCTCGTAAAATAGGATGGGGACAACAATACAGAAGGTAAGGAGTCCCAGTACGCAAGTTGATTTTCGTAACCCACATCCCCACAGACGTCTTTGTCTGGACCTAGGGGGCCTTATTGGCCATTTTCTACAGATGTACACCAAATTAAGATAGAAAACCCCACTAATTATAGAAGCAAAGTGAGCCCTGCTATTAAGGCTGTTTTAGATTTTACTGAATTGTTTGGTCCTGATGTGTCCTGTGTATAAGTGCCTCGTAATTATCTGGTCATTTTATTCCACAAGAAGAGGAGGGCTGTTGACTATTATAGATACTTTCAGTTGCGCACACACATCTGGGCATCCTGCCAACACACAGTAGACGGAGCATGAAAGGGAGGGCTATTGTAACAGAAAAAACAAAAAAGAATAAAACACAATAGGCAGTGATAACCTCTCCTCTGAGAGGGCCTGGTTTAGTTAATGTTTTATGAGCGTTTAAACCAAAGTTCCCCGTGGCACAGAGCTTTTTTGTCTTTTTGCCAGTCGGTGCAAATCTAACTTTGGTTGTCTTGTGCCTTTGCACACTGAGTCTGATGATACCAGTTTGACCCTTTTTTCTCAAGTCTTACTGAATGTGTAGTGGCAGCCTCTATTTTGTAAGGTCCTGTCCACCTTGGTTCAGTCCATTTTCTTTTAATGACTTTTAACCAAACCCACTCTCCTTCTTTCACGGTTCCGTTGGGGGAGCCAGATCCTTGGCTTACCTCTGCTGATTCTGCACCTATTGAGAGAAGGAAGCTACCAATATTGTTAGTGCATTATAGTATACTTTACCCTCTATACTTGATAGTTCTACAGGCTCTTTCAGAGGGCCACTGGATGCCGGTCCTGGCATCCTCCTTCCTGTTACTAATTCATGGGGAGAGAAATCTGTACTGCTGTTTATTGATGATCTAATGCTCATTAGTACATGTGGTAATGCCTCGACCCAATTGAGGCCGGTTTCTCTGCAGGCTTTCGACAGTTTGTCCTTGAGAGTTCTGTTTGCTCTCTCCACCTTCCCCTGGGACTGCGGGTGATACACTGAACCGTAAGAGTGCGTTATGTTTAACACAGCCTCTACCTTTTTTAGGTCCTTGCTTGAAAAATGTGTACCATTATCTGATCTTATCCTCATAGGGAGTCCAAGCCTAGGGATATGTTGATTTACCAAATATTTTATCACTGACGCGGCATCCTCTTTTTTTAGTGGGGACTGCCTCCACCCACTTTGAGAAACAGTCGACTATTACTAACATGAACCTGTAAACCCCAACTCGTTATTCTTGTCCCATGTCTGTATAATCGATCATTATTTCTTGCCATGGCGCTGTAGGAACTGGATAGCTGCCCATGGTTGGTTTTACTGTTGGTTTAGCATTATGTTCATTACATATTTTACAATCAATTACTCTATCATTGCTTTTAGGTAAGGATGCCACCAATGTAGCTCCATGTTTGTCAATGTTTGTTTTCTTCCACTATGAGTAACCCCATGTGCTTGTTTTGCCAATAGAGGGATAAGCCCTGCTGGATGTTACAAAAGCCATAACACCATGCTCAGTCAAAATGACAAGTGGATGGCTCATGACTATGTGAGCAGTTTTCAAAACCGCTTTAGCCATGCCTGCTGCATGTTTGACACATGGAGGCTGGCTGGATTCTGTAGAGTCAAGTTTTGCACTGTAGTACATTAGTACGTCTCTACCCCCCTCTTTTTTCTGGAATAAGGCGGCATTGACAATGCCTGCTTTTTCAGAAACATCCAAATAGAAAGGCAATGTGTAGTCTGGCACAGAGAGTGAGACTGCTTCTGACAAGGATTGTTTGAGTGAAATGAACTGCTGTTCAGCGTCAGGGCTCCAAGTCAGCTGTGCTGTGAGGTTGCGATGACCTACAGCGGCGACAAGGGCACGTAATGGAGATGTTCTGTCTGTGTATGCTGCGATGTAGTTTCTGCTGTAGCCTGTCAGGCCTAGAAAAGAGAGCATGTCTTTTACTGTGATAGGTTTTGAGTGGTGCAGGATTGATGTTTTATGAGCACTAGAGAGGCCAGAAGAGTTTTGAGAAACTTCTCGGCCTAAGAAGGCAACAACCTGTCTGCAAAGTTGAACCTTAGTTTTGCTTACTTTAAACCTGCACTCAGCCAATCGTGTGAGCACCTGGTGGCTTGCAGTCATGCATGTCTCTGCTGATGGAGCAGCAATCAGTAAGTCGTCCACATATTGAATTAACAATACGTCCTCAGGAAGTTCAAGAGTTGACAAGTCATGTTTCAAATGTCGGTTAAACAGTCCTGGCGAGAGAACCAAGCCTTGTGGCAGTCTGGTATATGTGTACTGCTGTCCCTGGAAAGTAAATGCAAAAACCTCTTGTAAGGCTGGGTCAAGTGGAAGACAGAAAAACGCATTTGCGAGGTCAATGACAGTGAAATGCAAGTGAGCAGGAGACGATGAGAGAGCAGTGTAAGAGTTGGGCACGGACATAGACTGTGTGGTGATTATTTTGTTAATCAACCTTAAGTCATGAACCATTCTGTATTTATCAGTGTTAGGTTTTGGGACAGGAAGAATCGGTGTGTTCCACGGTGAATGGCAAGGAACCAAAACACCTGCTTTCAATAGGCCATCAATCGTGTCTTTAATACCTGCTTCCGCTTCAGGTTTGAGAGGATATTGTCTCCTCCAAATAGGCTGCATATTCGCCTCGAGTGCAAACGTAACCGATGTGTGTGTGCAGTGGCCCACATCCATAGGGGAGGTGGACCAAAGAGAATCAGGGAGTGTAGCAAACATGGTGTCGGTGTGTGGGTGGTTTGTTCTCTCGCGACCATGAAACCGGTCCAATGTCGTTTGTTGCAAAACAACTGTGTCACGTGTGTGATGCGTAATCTTCCAGCTGTTATCTGAAGATGAAAACATGATGGCAGGGCACTGAGTAGGCTGCCAATCCGTTAACTGAGACATTCTTTTAGTCATTGGCCCAATTGCCTGGCTTCATGCCTGGCATGCAGAGCCAGAGAGACGTGAGGAGAGCTGTCCTCTGATAATTCATACCATTTTAGCTGTTCTTCTAAGGTAACTGCAGCAACAACACCCTCTCTTCCCACAAACAAACAAGGTGATGCTATATGTGCCAAACACCTCCTGCAAGTTCAGATTCAAAAGCATCTGTGTACAAATTGTCAGGCTCGCGTAAGTAATTCAGGGTGACATGGAGGGGATCAGCTGGAGGAGCATATGGAGCAAGCTGTGCAATCCAGGGCTTCCAAAGCTGGAAAAGGGAGAAAATGCCTCCTTTTTCAGGTGTTTCAGGCTGTAACAGGCCCCAAAAGATTTCAGCTGAGAAGGTGGGAGGCTGCTGTTCAGACTGCAGCAACATGTTCTTTGAGCTGTACATAACATGTTCATTGCAGTGGAGGATTGTACCGTCTCTCAATGTCACTTGTAGTCCAAGAGGACCACACAGGATCACTGCACCCATTGTCTGTAACATATCTCTCCCCATTAAGTTCACAGGACATGCTGGTGAGAAGAGGTACTGCTGGCGAAAAGTCTGAGTGCCCACCTGGGCCAAGAGAGGTGATGTGAATGGTAATCGTTCTGTTTTTCCCGAGAAACCCGATACTGCTGTAGAATCAGTGGACATTGTCATTTTTGGCAAAGTCTTTCTCATCTTAGAGTATCTCGCCCCACAATCAACCATCATATCAACAGGTGTATGTAAAACAGTACACCTTAACATGGGGTCGCTCAACCCACTTTGTGGAACGTTGGGGTTGCTTGGGCACCTCTAGTGGTTGCTCTGCCAGGCCTGAGTCGGCACCGCCGCTGGATGAGGCAGGCTGGACTGCTGGTGAGGAGGTGGTGAGGGACCTCCCCCTCTGGGCGGTCCCCAGTGTGGCACTCACGAGACCAATGGCCTGGGTCTCCACAGATGTAACACCCCTGACCTCCTGGGCCTCCTGGTCTTGGTCTTCCCCTTGTTGCTTTGACATATATCTTCCCCTGCCTCGCCCTCTAAAACCCTGTGATGGTCTTTGATAGCCCCTCTGAGGCTGCTGCCATTGCTGTGCTTGTGCTGGTGGCGGATAATACTGTTGCTGTTGTGATTGTGGGAAGGGGAAAGTTGCCTGGCTCAGCTTGCTGAACAGGCATTTGTTTAACATTAGTTGATTTTTTCTTTTCATTTTGTGCTGAATCAGCATCACGGATCTGCGCCTTTAAGAGACGGACTTGAAGTAGTTTAAGCTCTTCCTCTGTCTCCTGTTTCTGCACCTGAACACGAGACATGTGATGTTTGACATGTGCCAACCAGGGAGGGGCAAAAAGCTGGTCTGATTCAACCAGGCCGTCCATTTTAGCTTTTACACTAGGATCAGCACCTCTCAGTACAGCTGCTTTAAACATCATGCGCGTACCTGGATTGTTATCAGGAGCGGTACCAGTCGTGTCGGTCCACTCGGTCACAATTCTGTTGCAGGACTGGTCAGGAGTTTCTCCTGATGTACACTGAAATTTGAGGAGAGCACTAGCCCCTTGTTGACCTGGATACAGGTCTCTCACTTGCTGCCACCACATAGTGCGACATGTAGCGAACGATGTCTCGTCAGGGAGAGCCAGTGTGGCTGCTCCCCTATCAATGTCATGCATCACTCGTGGAGAAGTACACGCGGCAAAAGTGGCCCTCAAATCTCCCAATGCCAAATTGTAACCTGTTGTGCGGCCTTCAAAAGCCCTAATCCATGCACTGCCCCCACATGTTAGCTCTGGTAATTTTTGCTCTAACATTTGTATGTCTGCCATTCCCCAAGGTTGGTAGTGTGGTCTTACCCCTGTAGGCCCCTGAACCAATGGAAGTTGATAATTAACGTTGTGTTTTGTCTTGTGTTTATGTTGCTGTTTTCTAGAGCTGAGGAGCTTGTATGGGTGTGTGTGTGTACGGAGGAGGTCTGTCGAGCAGTTGTAACTCTGCAACTGGATACAACTGAGGAGGAGAGATGGGGGCCAGCGGCGCCTCCACTCTCTCTTTTTTCTTTCTAATCTCCTGTCTTTTTTTTTTTTTAGCTTTGTGATTCTCATGAACTGTGTTGAACGAATTCAGTCGTCTGACAGAAATCCGGTGTTTATTTGTGCATCGGCCAGAGCCTTATTGGTTTTACGTTTTACTACGCATTGATTGTCTTTGTGATCTTTTTCTGCCTGCTCTGTGCGCTCTTTTGATTGCTCATACAGTTTATTCCACATGTCCATGTTGTAATCTGTGGCCTCGTCCCCTGGGAACAAGCCTTCTTTCTGATAATCTTCTTTTAGTTTTAACAACTCCTTTTTAAATTTTTCTTGATTCTCCTGTCCCTCATTACGCTGCCAACAGTACTGCTGCGGCATATATCTGTCCAAAATTTGCCATGTTTTTTATCAACCTATTGTTATCCCTATACACAGAATTATTCACACAATATCTACGTGATCCAAACTTTGACTTGCGATAGTTGATACTCAGTTAGGAAATCAGCGGAATTCGACTTTCAGGGCGCAAACATTCAGTGTGTATGGAATACACCCGAGTCACTGATCTGAGCACCCCTGTTAGTCTACACAGTGAGATACACTAGTCACGTATTTTCCACCTCAATTCTTAGTTTCTGTTAGATCCAGTCATTCACAAGTACAGTTTATTTCATACAGTTTTATCAATACAGTTTTATCAGTACAGTTTTATCAATACAGTTTTATCAGTACAGTTTTATCAACAGTTTTATCAATACAGTTTTATCACATTGCGGGCCTCTAACCCGGCCTCCCTGAGGTCTTAGACGCGGGCCTTTAACCCATCTAGGGCCTTTAACCCCGTCTAGGGCCTTTAACCCGTCTAGGGCCTTTAAGCCCGTCTAGGGCCTTTAACCCCGTCTATGATGCTTACACTTTTTATCGGTTTACCAGGACTTTTCAGACATTGTAACGTAACATCACTAAATTTCGTGTTTCCAATCAGCAGTATTTGGTCATATGACAACAGGTTCTGGTTACCTTTCAGTTGTAGATGGTGCACCAGATGTTACGAACGAAATCGCTGGTCCCGGAGCCGTGGGTCGAAAAAAGAACGTCACCTCAAAAACAAAAACTTGTTCATCGATAACCAATCACGTCAGGGTCACCAAGCTGTTGGGGATTTACCCTCGGGCAAAAAGCCCACCGTACAATCTGACTCCAAAAGACTACACCTTCAGAAGGACCCCGCGCAGATCGTTTTGATTGGAATTACATTCGATGAACAGAAGACGGTAGACGATCTACAAGTATTAACAATTTAATAAGTCAAGCATCAAAGCATAAAAAACATAGATCTGTGGTTTCACAAAACACAAGAATTGATAAAGTATCCCTAGCAACAGACAGAAAGTCAGGGCTCGGTCCACGCATCTCTCCTCTCAGTGTTTTGTGAGCCCCGCCTAATCCTTTCCCTGTTACTATATTCATTCTCATGAGGAGTTGACCTTGTCCTGCACAGGGACGAGTTATCTTCACACACACACGCCAGGGTTGGGGCCACTGTGTGTGTGGGAGTCCTCCAGTTCTCATGGACAGAGAAGATGCTGTTCCTGCTTTCCACCTGTTGTTGCTACATACAGTAATATCGCACGGACTAACCCGCTTCACAACACATCTAGTTACGAGTTTAAGCTAAACCACCTGTGTGTCAGAGCTTCATCTTTGTACGGGGAGCGCGTGAGTGCCTCACCCGGAGATTCAAACCTTTGTTCTATGACACACGCAACACTATTGCAAATGAGCACACACACACATAATACTTATACGTTTAATGCCTGTAAATACCGTTAGCATATTTCTACACTACCGAACACATATTCTCTTCAGTTAAGTAAACTTTTTGGGGTTTAATGCAAAGTATTATGTTTTTATGTGTGTACACCTCTTCAAATATGTGTATGCTAGCCATCCACTTGCTAGCATTCTTTAGTTATGCTCAAAGTTAGCTAGAATTGTCACTACCGAAACAGTCACTACCGAAACACATGGTAAAGTTTCTCTTTCCATTCATTCTCACTTGGCCATCTTCCGTTCTAATATTCCCATTCCCTTTGAATCAAACTTTATTTCATAGTCTTATAAGAGTCCAATACAAGCAATACTTATCATATCTCGCCCAATGTCCTTTTATTTTACCCGTTATCTGTCTGCAGGTGCCCTTGAGGTCAAAGTCATGCACAACATTGGGCGAAACCGCTTTTATTGACCGCGACTAGAGGACAAGATCTGGTACACAGTGGACAAGGTCGTCACCTTAATCCCTCCACCAGAAAACGTCACACAGAGGCATGTCCAGATCAGCCCAACGTCGTGTGATGTTGGGCTGATCTGGACACTCTTGGGCTGTCCAGATCAGCCCAAGAGTGTTCACCGCACTATATGAAAAACTAAATTTGTGAATGGATTTGTGATGGTGTCTGACACTGAACCCCCTTAAACATAGAGTACAACATAATATCAGTTATTTGTCAATGTTTTCTTGTTCTCTTTTACTGAACCCACTTGGGTAATTTTCCATTGATAAGTAATGTTTGTACTTTAAATGGTTCTGGATGAACAATTGTTATGTCTTCAAAAATAAAATTATTCTATTGACCACAAAACATTTCTGTTTGAAATATTCCCAACCTAAGGCATGTTATGAGTTAAGATTAAGCAAAAAGGTTGAGGAAATATGATACAACCTTGCAAACAAAATACTGTGGTCACAACCGAAACAGTGCAGTCATTGCCGAAACACTGGACGTTTTGTAAAAAATAAAGTATATTGAGTTATCAACGAAAATGTTATGATACTGATTGGCTTAATGTATGTTCAATTGTATCAATCATCAACTCTGGAATCAATATGATCAGTATTATGCATTTTACAAAGAAATATTGCATTTAGATTTTGACGAATTGTATAAATTGAACTTAGAAATTTGGTACAAATCTCATTTTTATTGATTTAGTTGTGAAAACCTTCAAGAAATATTTGTAAAAATACTCTTCAGAGAAGGGAAGGAAACACAATCTTAACAGGTTAATAATAATACTTTTTTACTATAGTGTATTACTATGTTTCGGTAGTGACAATTTTTGGGAGAGGAAAAACATTCCAACACAGTCTGAAAATACAATATAAAAATTGACGGTTCTTTTACTAGATATGTGTACTTTAGATATGGTACAATATATATACGGACAAAGTTTTGGGAATAAAACATACAAAATTTTTAAATATTTCCAACCTGACTTTGAACCAATTCGGTAGAATGGCCCATAAACAACCGTGACCTAAATGATTTTATCTTAGATTTAATATGTATTAATAAGGAAAGATTCTTTAAAAAGAAAAAAGGTATTTCGTGCATATCATGAAATATGTTTATACTCTTAAAAGTGTCACAAAAAGCTCTCCCAGGGATAATAGCTTGAATATTATAAACAACAATATAATTTCGGTGGTGTTCTCTGGCCTTTCTCATAGAAACTAATGCACTTTGGACCGTTTCTCATACACACACCCCATGTGAAATTATTATTATATGGTAACATTGTTCTATCAAAGGATTTTATTCATTGTATTCATTGATGATTCTCTGCTGCATTTCATACACTATCGAATTCAGTACAGGACACCGTAGAGCTCTCTTTGGCTTAAGTATAGTTCATAAAATAATATCCAATGTCCATGCTGATAAAGCAAATCAGATTTCAAGGGCAGCAGCTTGGCTTTACATTGCGCTTCTGCAGGGATTCTTAGCCAACACTTCATTAGAACACACTGCTGCTTTGTTTTCAGGGTTTTTCAGGGTTTTCTCACTTACTCCTTGTTTTCCCTCTGCCAATACAAAGAGAACATAAGCCAGTTGTAACTGGTCACCCAGTGCCAAATAAATGACTCATTTATTTGATTAATAAACTGATTTAGATTGTGCACTTTGGAATATAAAGTAAGGACTGCTTACTCTAAACACATTTCACTGACAATATTTCTGACAAATATTTTTAAAATGTGTTTGAAATACAAAATAGTATTTTGTAATTAACATTTGACTTGATAGAAATGGTTTTGTATTTTTTATCATAATATTTGAGTGTTTTGTATAATACAAAATATTGATAATAATTGACCTGAAACTGTTGGCGTGATGAAGTTACATATACGCAAACGGACACATTGGCAGTTGGAAAATGTCTGAATGATTAAGGGGTTGTGTATGATTGTAGTTGCTATTGATCTATTGAAGATAAGATAAGGCTTCATTGATCCCCAGAGGAGAAATCGGGTTGTTGCAGCAGGACAGAATAAGTACAGATAAATAAGTACAATATCTCCCCAATGAAACTGATCGGAAAACTATAGCACTCTGGGCTTCTGCAACTGGTTATTAGACTTCTTCACAAACAGACCCCAGGCAGTTTGGATTGGCAGCCACACCTCCACCACTCTAGTGTTGAGCATCGGACTTAAGATCTTCCTCTATATTTGCCACACACACTCAAACAGGCACATTTAGTGGGAAAAAACTGCACAAGGCTGCAGGTCTTGCTCTATCTGTCTCTCACACACATATTCAATTGAAATTAACTCTTACAAATTAAAGTTTATTAGATAATGGGTCAATGAATTTGGTCAACACACGTCTCTCACTTGTTTCCTCTTGGTTTTGTTTTCTGTTCTCACACTATAGCTCTCCTCGCGTGGCTGGAAATCCCTGTTGCACTGAAGAGCATTCATCGTTTAGTTTATTTGTGAACGTCACAACAGTTGTGCGGAACCCAAATAAGCATAGATAAGAAAAGGAAAGATCTTCGCTTTGTGTCCATCGCCCTTCCCAAAGCTGCAAACCGTGACTTCAAAGGACCGCGTCGTAGTGCTGATAACACTGCTCGCAAATTGCCCCCCAAAATAACTCCGGAGTAGTGTGGACAGAGGTTGTCTCCGTCTCTGTACTCTGGTAACATCAGGTTTGCTGCAGCCTGTCATTTGTTTCATCCCCTTCCGCATCTCCTACGCAATCTTTTGTGACCACATTGCACAATTGAGGATGTTAATGTATATTTAAGTTACAGCTATTATTCATTAATGATAAGATCATTGTCCATTCAAGACTTACCACTAAAATTACATTTAGACAGTAACAGTTAGACTGATGGCCTTTAGCACATTTCTTATAGTCTTGTATCAAATAGTGCAGAAAGTGTTAGCACTTTGTTGTACACACAAGCAAGTTCAAATTCAGCTGAATTCCCTCAGCTGTTGCGAAAACATTGATTGTCGAAAAAGCTTGACTGACAGGGTACTCATTCAATCATGACAATGCCATTCCCAGTGTACGCCTGCAATGCAACAACATTTTAAACATTCATTTGGAACATCAAGTCGCAAGTTAAGACAAGTCACAAGTTTTTAACTCCTAAATCGAGTATGAAGTCAATTATTTTCTGACAAGTTGCAAATCATCATAAAAGTGACTTGAGTCCACATCTCTGTCCCCTTTTGGCCTCAATCTTCTTCCTGTAGTTTTTCTTGTCCTATTTCAGTTTCCTCTTTAGCTCCTTTTTCACCACAAAGCTAGAATACAATTCCTGGAATCATTATACGCATAATGATTCCTCTCATTTAGTTTCTACAATCTGGTGGAAGTGGGCCTCAAGTTAAAAAAGGTTCGTGTAGTGTGGGATGCACTATTATTATTATTATCTTGTAGTGTGTGCATGCTTGAGATTAGAGATAAGAAAATCTGTGCTGTTTCAATTTGTGTGTGATGCAGTTGATTTGTTAGAATTTTAAAGCTAGCTGGGACTGCTGGACACGTCGGAGAGGACTTTGGGTCCAGAAGTTTTACGTTTTATCCTGAGTAAGCAGATTATTTGTCAATCAAGCTGTCTTTGGCCTTTCCCTTTGACAGAATGTCAAACAAAAGAAAAGATTGAGTGTCAGAGTGACATGAATACAAATTCAAAAGGTTGTCATCGAAAAAACACATCAGAATGCAAAAAATATCAAAAGGTTTTGTTTTTCACTGGAACTTCTTTCAGTGCTAAATTTTATTTTTGATGCCAAAACTGTCACTAGTAGTAATGTCAGATGTATAATGTGTCCTGTCAAGCAGTGAAAAGCCATTTCCCTCATGTTCATAAAATGATTTCATGCTCCCTTGGAACTGTATTCTTAAAATACAAAAATACTGTAGTTTATTTTGATACATTGCGTGATTGCTATATTTGGGAGTTTGATTTCATACACTTTGTGGATTACACTTACATCTCTGAGAACAGATAGAATATGCATAGAAGATGCATTTTCTAAAAGTACATTAGTAGGAAATACAATTTCAGTCTTGTGTCTGATTTGGGATGTGATAAGAGATACTGGAGCAGCATCTGGCTTCCACATGATTCTCACAACCACACAAAAATCTTTGACTTCTTAATCTGATGGATTTCAACATATTTGCTGGTCCACCAGCCTTCTGGGTTTCTGAAAGACTGTCATCACCTTCATCTCGGGGTCTTGTTCACAAGTGAGGGTAAAATTGAGTGTGAGATGGACAGGCGGTTCTGTGTCAGCAGTGAAGGGAGTGTTGTACTAGACCAGGGATTCCAAAGTGTGGTGCGCGCACCCCTGGTGGTGCGCGAGCTGCCTCCAGCGGGTGCGCGACAGGAAAAATGTAATGGTGGTCTAATGGTGTAATAATTGATATTAGATATAATTTAAAAAAATGTAAGTGGGATTTTTCACAAAAACATGAATTATAAAAATTCCCTTTGTAACATTTAAATTAAAAAACTTACAATTTAATAAATAAATGCACTTCAACTCCTGCCGCCAGACTGTCTTTTACGTGCACACTAGCTAGCCTAGCTTGTGCAGCTATAACGTCAGCTAACAGCAACTTTCATGCAAATATGCTAAACTGGCTGAAATCGGGGAAACTGTCAGGTGGAACATCTGAAGCTATCAGTCATAAAAGAGGAGAGGGACAGAGAGAGAGAGAGAGAGAGAGAGAGAGAGAGAGAGAGAGAGAGAGGAACGGAGAGGTGCGTTGGGGAGAGACCGGGAGAAGAAATCGAACAGGAGTCAGAGAAAGATGAGGTGGAGGAGACCGAAAAGGAGGAAGGGATTGCACAGACAAATCAGGAGCACATAGGCCCATCGCGGAGTCAAGGTGAAACAAGAGGAAACGAGAGTGAGCATCAGACTGGGAAAAAAAAGAGGAAATATGATGAAAATGATCTGGGTCTGGGCTTCACTTGGATTGGCAATGCAGATTGTCCAAAGCCACAGTGCGTGGTGTGCAGTGAGGTTCTGGCTAACAGCTGTCTGAAGCCCTCTTATTTACGTCGCCACCTGAACACCAAGCATGCCAGTGCAAGTCAAAAGCCCCTTACATTTTTTATATCGAAATTGGAGGAGTTACAAAACAGCCAAAAACAACTGCAGTCTCATTCATGTGTTGGGTCTACAAAAGACGCAGTGCGGGCTTCATATCTGGTCAGTTACAGAATAGCAAGAAAGGGGCTACCTCACACAATCGCCGAAGACGTGTGCTCGCCAGCTGCCAAAGAGATGGTGGAATGTATGATTGGAGAGAGTAACTTTATTGTAATTCGATTCAGATTAATGTAACCGCTATGTATGGTTAATTGTAAATTAAATGTGATGCAATCTGCCTCTGAGCCTGTGCGTGTGTCCTCGCCATCCTTATTGCTCTTTAAAAGTGACGCCTTGTGTAATTGAAATGTATTGAAACTTTGTTGCAGTGTTTCAGGGCGTTTTCACACCCGTAGTTCGTTTGCTTTGTTCCGATTCAGGGATTAATATGATACAATGTTGCAGTTGCCCCTTTGTTCGGTTTGTGTTCACACTGCAACATTTAACAGCGGACTAAATCTTGTAAACAAACGCCACGCGCGAGCAAACTGTTCTCTCATTGGTCCGATTGTTATGCGGCTATAAATAGGCTCTGTTGATTTTTTTTTTTTTTTAAGGTGTGGGGGATTGGGGGTGCGTGAACCCGGTTGGGATGTAGAAGGGGGTGCGTGGCCTAAAATGTTTGGGAACCGCTGTACTAGACCATTGGTAGGGGAGCAGGGAGATGAGCCGGAAGGCAAAGCTCTCGATTTAATCCACGTTCCGACTCTCACCTAAAGTTTTAGATACTGACCGAAAAGACTTCGATAGCGGACACAAGTGGATGAAATGAGCTCCTTGTGGAGTGGCTGGGCTCAGAATTAGAGATACCGTGAGGAGCTCGGACATCCAGAGGGGGTCCTTTGTGTCTAAAGGGGCCAGGTGAGGTGGTTCATGCATCTGATTGAGATGCCTCCTGTACTCCTCCCTTTGGAGGTTTTCTGGGCACGTCATGGGTACAGCATGCTGGAGAGGTTATGTATCTATTCATCTAGTCTAGCCTAGGAACGCCTCGGCTGACCCAGAAAGAGGTAGAAAACGTTGCTGAGGAGAGGGACATCTGGAATACCCTGCTAGGCCTGCTGCCCACACAACCCGGCGCCAGATAAGTGGAAGGTAATGGATGGATGGATGGATGGATGGATCAATCAACCTTTCTCATTCAATGTTATGCCTTCTGAGCCAACACATAAGTAGGCATTATTTACTCTCCCTTCCTCTTTACCGTTTTTTTTTGGCAAGTAACCTCCTAAAATGTGGCACACATTCGTGTTGATGAAAAATGTTAATCAATTAAATCCCATGGATAATAGCTCATGTGTTTCAGCAAGATTTCTACTCATGATCAAAAACGTTCTACTAATACAAAATATATCCCACAGATCAATATATTTTCATAATATTTTGAAAGAAAAATATTACCAGAATTAAGTTGTAATTTAATGAGAATAAAGTCACAATACTTAAAGAAAAGATCCACCTGCCCTACAGCCTGCTATGCATTATATTATTCAGACTGTTGGACAGACACAAAACCCTGTTTGGGGTAGTGGCTATGAGCTGCTCTTCATCGAAGGAAAACTGAAACTAACAGAAAACCCTTCTTATTAGGCATAAATCTCACAACTGTGTGGCTTAGAGACAGCTGATGCTCACATCCCATCCTCCAACAAAGTGGACTGCTGTGTGGAAGCCTCGAGTTTGGCCTTTTGCCCGTTGCCGTCTTGGCTTTTGGCTGTCACCATTACTGTGAAAGGGTTAAAGTTGTCAAACAAAGGTAGCCACGCTCTAATGCATACCCAGCTCTATCATCTATTTTACACTAAATTAAATCATAATGTATTAAATGAACATCATGCTGTATTCAAAAAGACTTAAAACTATCAATTGAGACCATGAACATGTTTACAATGTTTATTTAGGTCGTAAATTAAGTGAGAAGTAGGGTAATTTTCTCATAGACTTCTATACAATCAGACTTCTTTGGCAACCTCGTCCGGATGCTCTTTGCACATTGTTTTCCCCTGATATCCATTAGAAAGAATGCAAGCTTAAGGCACTATGCATCGGCTTTCATTTTTTAGACCTATCCCTTTCAGCCAATCAAATGCCAGCATACTAGGTCGTCTTGGACATAAAGCCTTTGTGAAGGCAAATGTCTGATAATATGATGATATGATAATATGACTTCCCTGCAAACATAATGCGAAAAAGTTCACTCAAATATGTGTATGGACAATTCTGTCCTCCCCCATATGCAAACCTACGCTCTTGGTTCCCGCTGTTGTAGGTGTCTCCAGGACCATATTTTGCGATGATTACACACACACACACACACACAAACTCACACGTTAAAAACTAATACCCGAGTCGCTGTTATAGCTAGTTTAACACACTACTGCTTTATATGTTGACTTCAACTTTGCATTGATATTTGGGGACTTGTTACTTGAAAAGGAACAGCAGCAGTAAAACTTTATTACACACTATGATGGTTCACAAGTGTGCCAAACCGTGAGGGGTGATCCAAACCGATCACGGATCGATCCGTGATCCGTTACACCATTAGCCAGTACTCACACGTTGGTGTGTTTCGGCCGGTATCAGCAATCTCTTGCTACTTATTCCTATTTAAGTATTATTTTTTTAAGCAATAAACTGTGTCAGTTGATTATATTATGCATCTTGTATAGTAGGCCTACAACACTCCAATCATATTCTAACTTAAATATTATAGGGTTCAGGGGGATGTTTGAATATGTACCCATAGTGTTAATACTTATAGTGCTTTCCTTTGTTATTTGTAGCCTATAGTATCTCTCTATAATATATTATAGCTCAGACCCTGGAATCAGCACCAGCCAGACAGACAGGTATGTATGCAGAGCAGAGGAATGTGAGCTATTCATTCAGGTTTTAGGAGCAGGGTCCGAGTAAGGATGCTCAAACATCCTGAGGTTTTGGGGGGTTTTGACTTATAACTATGCAATTCTACATCATTTTGGATCATTTTTATTACTATAGATAATGCCGAAAAAGCTTTAAGACTTTCCATAAAAAATATTTTGAATGGCAAATATGTTTGGATTGCAGTGTGTTGTTGAAACTGAAATATCTCAACAACTATGAGATGGATAGCCATGAAATTTTGCACTGGCATTCATGGTCCCAAGGTAGTAAAGTATTTAAAAACATTTCATCAAGATCAGAATCATCCAGATTTTGTAATACTGTGCTTTTACGACAGATGGGAAAATATTGGGAGGTACAAATCAGTTTTGATATTAATCGTATTCACTTATCATAAACCCTTTCGTATTCACAACATTTTTTTGTCAGCATACGTTTTTATTGATCAAAAGCCCCAAAGAAAAACAAAGGTTCCCTAGAGCGTCTCTCATTGACTTTCCAGCTGGTCCATATGGTTGCGGTGCCAGTGGTAGGTCAGGGTCAACTACTTAGGCCTGTGAATGATCACCCCATCCATCACAATGAGGAACCTTGCGTTCTTGAGCAATATCAGGAAGCGTGACGCAGACAAGAATTATGTTGCATTATGCAACAGCATGGAGTTTTACAAGCATTGGATAAAAGGATGATGAAACATGTGCCATGTGTCCTACATGTCTCTACATCCACCTTGAGTCCATGCTGGATCCCCAGTGGGATCAGGATCATCCTGATTTTTCATGAGAGTGGTATCAGTCATTCAACTATTAGCAAGAATCCGAATAAGTGCATTTCCGAAAATGTGGAACTGTTCCTTTGATGTTATATCCAATGTTGAGGATGTGATAATCGTCCTGGCTAAAGCAACCCTGGCTGTAGTAGTGTAGCGTAACTAGGACTTAGTTCACCAGGTTCATTCTTGTTGTTGGTGTATTTTCACTTTGACCTTAGACTGACAATTACATAAAGCACAAATGTTCACCGGCTGCTGATCAATAAATTCCCACTTACCTGACGTCTCTTGGAAATAACTTGACCTCATCACCCTCACTCCTGACCGGCCTCTTCTGACCAGCCCATAAGCCAAATGTGCATGTGTTTGGACATGTTTGAGGAACTCTCTATAATCCGCTTGGGGAAATTCAGCAGAGAAGGATTTTGATCAATCACCATTTTCGGTTACAGACCCTGCATGCTTCCGTTACATGACTATGTCAAAACTGTGTATTCCTCTGGGCTCAAAGGAATTCATTTTTTGAAATTTAGTAGGCTATGATTATAAAAGTGTTTGAATGTTATGTAAATTAACCGATTAAATCACGTAGGCTAATGTTGTTATGTCGTAATGATATGATCTGGCCTGTGTAAGGTCAATGTGCTAGTTTGAGGCCAAATTGTCACAGGAATAGTCAGTGGCAGTATCTATCGTGTCAATTCCTGAATATTACATATATTTCCATCTGCAATTTTCATAAGTGGTCCCAGTAAAATTTGTTCCTAAAGTGGCAATCCATAAGATTTCAGTTCTGGTTTATTTGGCGACACCGTATTTAGTGGTGGTAGCATTCCTGCTACCACCACTAAATACGGTGGTTTAATACTACAGGTCCCAGAATCCTGGGGGCAGTAATACAAATAATTGTCTTTTAAATAAAGAAGACAGGCAATTATTGGCCTATTCAATGAGCTGCTCACAGCATGATTCAGCAAAAAGCAAAAGTGAAAGTAGTTGATTACCTTCCTGTAAAGTTGGAGGTGTGCAGCCTTAAAATGAAAATGTTAGAGATATCTTGAAGGTGTACTAAAGTGGTATATCATATGACAAGGTAAAGATATGTTCAAGTTCAATACTGTAATTGTGGACTGCTTTAAATTCCAAAACATAGCCATGTTATTTTCAACAAATGGTTATTGTCCTTTTTCAATCACATGCAAACACACAGAGGACGTGCAATGGTTTGCGTTAAACAGATCAGACATGCCACGTACAAGCCCGCTTCAAGCCCTCCACCATCATGCCCATCCCTAAAAAAACATGGATCACAGCACTTAATGACTCCAGGCCCGTCTCCCTGAACTCTGTGGTTATGAAGTCTTTTGAGCACCTTGACCTGTCCCATCTCACAACCCTCACCGACCCACTCCCTGCAGGTTGTCTACAGAGCCAGCAGGTCTGTGGACGACGCCGTCAACATGGCCCCTGACTTCATCCTCCAGCATATGGACTCCTCTGGAACCTACGTCAGGCCGCAAACCAGTTTGAGCCACTCAATAATCTGCGCCACCTCCGTAAAATATGACTTTACAAGATATAAAGTCCAGATACAGTAACCAAGACTTACTTCCATAAACTCATCATTGATCAACTACATTAGTTTTTTGGGATTACAAGTTACATTTAAGATGAACTACATTTTAATTATTTTTGTGTGTTATCAATATGGCTGCAGTTTGCTTGGCATGTAATGTGGAATGTGATTTTTAATTGTTGTGCAGAAAGCGACCACATCTGGAGACTATATCAGACTTTCAACAAAGCACTGTCCCCAGCCCTTCATCATCTTTTGAGTAGAGTGTGTGGGAACAGAAGGTGTGTGCAAAGTCAGTCACGGAACACATGAGGACCGACTGACGCAATAAGAGCGGTGACCAGGATGAAAGGGAAGGCGGTTGCCATGGATATTGAGAGGCCCATAAAAGGATAAAATAACAAATATCTTCTCTTAGTCCATGGGTTTGATTCACGACTGCGGCTCATGCTGTGTTGCATTACATTACACTGATTTAACTGAAGCCATTATCCAAAGTGGCTTACAATAAGTGCATTCATCCATGTGGACACAACCCAGAAAATTGAATCATGCACAATCAAAATAATCATGCAAGTAGGTGAACTTCACAAATATGCTGATCTGCTTCAAGTGCTACATTTATGCCTCATTTCCACTGTATGGTTCTACTCAACTCGAGTCTATTTCACTCACTTTTTTTATATTTCATTTTCCACTGCAGATAGTACCCTGTCAATGTCGGTGGGACCATGGCTTATTTTTTGCAGTCCTCCTTTTTAAAAACAATCTGGGTCGAGCGAATACATTTTTATTTAAAGTTATTCAAAAATGGCAGATTTGTGCAGGATCTTCCATGTAGCGCTAGTAACTGTTCTCTCTGACCAATCAGTGGTCTGTAGTGTTTAACTCCTACTCCTAATAGCTGCTCAGCTCGCTTGGAACCTCGACCAAGGTGGTACAAAACAAAAGTACCAGGTACCATCCACAACTTTTACCAATGGAAAACCAAAAAAGAACTATTCCAAATCAGTTGATTCGAGTCAAGCCGTACCAGTACCATACAGTAGAAATGAGGCATTAGAAACAATATGATATTTTAATTTTACTTTTATTTTTTATGGAGTAAGGGGCAGTAGCAACAGATTTTTCCATTTTTAGTCTGCAACAGATGTGTAGAGTTTCTGCTGTCCTGATCTCAATGGGGGCTCGTTCCACTATTGTGGAGCCAGGGCAGCAAACATGATGTTTGTCATTGTGTTGAGCAGTAGCCGGGCCCCCTTTGTGGTGAGGAAGTAGCAAGCCAGTTGGTAGTAGCAGATTAGTAGCATGTTGAAAGGGCTGGAGAGTATTTTTTGACCATGTACTGGATGTAGGACTGGCCTGAGCCATTTCCAGCTTGGTACCAGTGTCTTTAATTGGATGAGAGCAGCCACCGGTAGCCAGTGCAGGGTGCGGAAGAGTGGGAGAACTTTGGTCGGTTAAAGACCACACTGGCTGCCGCATTCTAGGTTGAACTGCAGAGGTCGGTTGGCAGGCGCACATGTTGCAGTACTCTAGGCGCGAGATAACAAGAATCTGGACTAGAACCTGGGTGGCCTCCATTGTGAGGAACAGACGTATCCTCCTGATGTTGTGGAGAATGAATCTGCAGGAGCGGGTTGTCGCAGAGATGTTAGCGGCGAAGGACAGCTGGTCATCCAGTGTCACACGTCAGGGTCAACACAAAGTTCCAGCTGGAGTTCCAGAGTTCCAGAGACGCCTCCCAGAAGGTCGGTCAACAGACGAGCATCCACACAAGCACAATACGGCACATTCCACAAATACATTTGTTTTATTTGCCTGGTTTGAGTTTAACTCTTAATTGATTTGGTATTTCTTGGTCTGTTTATGTCAGGATCCCTGTCAGACCACACACCTCCCATGGCCACACAGCTGCAGCCACTCCAGCCGATTACCTCCTGCAGGCTGACACACCAGACTCAGGTCCCACTAACGCTTCCCCTGGCACTATATAAACTCTGGTCCTGCAGTCTGGGGTTGTCAGGTCGTACCGTCTTTCACCCGCTTCAACCCCGTTGCAGCTTCTGCCTCAAGCGCCTGCCTCCGGTGTCCGTCGGTCCGGGAATCTCCCGTGCCCTCCGTGGTGTTAACGGACTACTCACCGCCGCTCTGCCCTCCGTGGTGTTAACGGACTACTCACCGCCGCTCTGCCCTCCGTGGTGTTAACTGACTACTCACCGCCGCTCTGCCCTCCGTGGTGTTAACGGACTACTCACCGCCGCTCTGCCCTCCGTGGTGTTAACTGACTACTCACCGCTGCTCTGCCCTCTGTTGTGTTAACGGACTACACACCGCCGCTCTGCCCTCTGTTGTGTTAACGGACTACACACGCCGTCAAGCTACCAGCCCTCCGGTGTCGAGCCACGGGACTCACACCGTCGGTCTGCCTACTCTCTGGTGTCGGACCACGGGCTCCACACCTTCCTGTCTTCCTTACTCTGGCTAAATAAAGTCTGTTTCACCGTACTCTGTCTCCTGTGGTCTTGCTATTGGGTCCTAACCGTGAACTCCCATGACAGTTTAATCTTCTTGGTTATATTTATAGTAGATTGTTCCTATTTATGGGTTTATTCAATTTGGTATTTTTTCCCCTTGAATATTACATTAGCTATTTTAAGACTTTCTAAATGTAAGTCTTAATTATACTGAATATATTTGCCAATGATTGTTTACTTTAAATAAATTGTTATGTCCGTGGTCCTATTTCGTTGTGTTGATGTGTTTGTTTGTGCTGCTGTCATCAGTGTAAATGTTACGGCATGATACCAGACAGGTAAGTGAACGGTAATGTATGCAAATGGTAGTGTACTAACCCGCAGAGGTGATTTGTCCAACACCTGCTGGTGATGGGCTTTTTTTCCTAATGCCAATCGAATATATAAAAGATGTTGGATTGTAGTTGTAAGATCTCTGGCATGGTGATGGCTTTTTGTCCTGGTTTTGAAAGGTGCTATAGAATTAACGTGTATTGTTATTGGTATTAGCGACTGCCTGGCCTGCTGTCTGCACCTTCTTCCTCTCTCCCTGTTGTTCCCTGAATGAGCTAGTGCAAATATGAAAGTACTAACTAGTAACTGTATTCTGTATAAGCTGACCTCCTCCTCCAGGTCACCTGTGTCTGCCCTTTCTCCAGCTTCCTTCTCTACTGTCCGCAGCGGGAGATGCACGACCAAGCCCCTCAACGGTCGCGATGATTTTCTGAGCAGACGCGCAGCACTAGATGTTATACTTATTATACTGCATTGAGCATAAAGCTGGCAACAGTGATGGCATTGAGATTTGCCTTGATGGAGTCTGAGCATGAGACCCTGTTTTTATTTTTTATTTGTCAGCAAATCAAGCCTTTACAGCCATCATGTGACTGTGTAGTTTGTTTATATCCCAATGTTACCATATTACTTCTGCTGATTGCATTTATACTCCAAAAATCCCAAAAGTGGTGTTCTTTGGGAAGATCATTATCTTACTGAACAAATCTTGAAAACGATCCTAAACTTTTGTTTGCCACAGAGCTTTTCTTCCCTTTCTAGATCTAGAAGATGTTTTTGCTCTTCTCCCAACTCGCTTCCTTCCGTAAGAGTTTGCTTGACAGATGGTTCATCCAATCATCTGCCACGTATTATCTGAAAGTGCCTGCCCTTTTCCAAAAAGGTTTCCAATGATGTTTTCTCGAATGGTTCCCTGTAACAGACCATCTGGCGGGTCAGGTCACCTATTTTCTGCAATAATCCAAAATCCAAAGGAAAAATCCCACTGGCTTTTTGTAAAGGGAACCAGGGCGATGCTAACGTTCGAGTTGGCCAACAAAAATACAATATCCCTGCAGCACTCTATTACAGTTGATAAAATCTGCCAGCAATAATTATTTTAGCAGGCAGAATGTTGCCAGCTAGAAATGAGAAGCCTACTTTGTCTGGAATCAAAGACCCATTATTTTAACAACGATGAATGAGTGATAAATTTGCCACTGTTATTGTAAACTGCATACCAGTATGTGCCCTGTCAGAATGGAAAGCTTGACAAGCGTAGCACCAGTAACTACAGGGAGAGGGGCTTAGTGTATTTAACGCCTTAACACTTAAATGTATTCATGGAGGAAAAGTGGTGGACAAGGAGAATAGATGAACACTGATGACTTTTGATGCCATTTTCCCAGAATTTCTTTAAATGTTGGTTGGACATAATTCCCTGAACAGAATCTCCCCTGGAGCTGTGCACCCTAATTTACCATGGAGATATACAACACTATCATGAGATCAAAAATCCGAAGTCATTTTGCTAATGCATCCATCTCACTCTGTGTGGTAAGCGCCATGAATCCCTGCTGAGGTCCAAAGTCACAGCCAGTGCCAACTAGCCTTTCAGTATTTTTGGAAACAATTCAGTGCCAAAGGCTAGTCTTATGATTAGCACTGTCAAAAATCTCTGTTCGGTCAAAACATCTCTCTTCTGATTACACACAACGGTGCTGGACTTACAAGGCTGATTTTCATCAAACGTCAGGAGGGTTGTAGCCTGAAGGGTGAAGAGAAGTTGTGGTTAGTGATAATATTCTTGGAAACGGCATAATAATAAAACTGATATCTGCTGTAGTCACTTGATTAGTATTAGTTCCAAGCTATTAAACAAATTAACAAGCTGGTAAACAACTTGCGTTGTGCCCAAAGTTCAACCTCGTTAATTTGTCCTGAACCCAGCGGCCGAGCGCAGCTCAAACTGCAAAAGTGTTCAATATAGATTTTATTTTTCTATGTAATGGCAAATTTGCAGGGCTGGGGTTATTAGTGTTTAACACTGAGCTGAAATCAACAACCAATATTCTGATTTAGGTCTTTAGTCTGAGTGGAGATGACGTTCCTTTTGTGATCTGTGAGAATGCAAACTGGTGAGGGTCCAGGCTATCCGGGATGTTGCCTATGATGTGCTGGAGAACCAGTTCCACAAAACACTTAATCAGAATGGGGAAATCATTTAGACTAAACACAGCAGACTTTTTAGAGACAAGGACAATAGCGGCAGCTGGGAACGATTTGCTGTGACAGTGATATGTTTGGAATGTCCGTGACGGGGCTTCTGGTTCCGGTCACCGAAGGGATGGCAGCATAAGGAAAGGTCTCTCAACAAAAGTGAAAGAATTCTGTCTCAAAGTCAAAATGATAGAAGTACTGCTTTATGTTTATTATATTCAGAAAGGTGGCGAGGATGACATCCAAGCAAAAGGGTCGAAAGCCCAGCCAGAATATCGATAAAGACAACGAATAGCCAGGACAGCAACAGAAAAAAAATGGCGGGGAAGGGCCAGTGAACCTGACTCTGATTCTCAGAGAGATGCGTGAATTCAGGTAAGACCGCTAAGCCGAAGCGAGGATTGTAGAGAACGAGGAGAGGCTGCAAAACACAGAAGAGGCATTAGCAGAAGTGCGAAAACTAAAAGAGCAGCTCCAGGCAAAACTAACAGATCAAGAGGGGTGCTCATGGAGGGAAAACATGAATTTATGCGGAGTACCCAAAGGAGCTGAAGGCGGACCCAGGTCAGTGATTCCCTTCGTGTAGAAGCTGCTTATAAAGAACCTAGACATTCCCGGCACGAAGGACCTACAGAGAGAAAGAGCTCACTGGGCATTAGCGCCACTGCCTACGGCAAGTGCCCAGCGCAGATTGATCCTAGTCAGATTCCTCAGTTTCAGAATGAAGGAAGAAGTGCTTAAACTGGCATGGCAAAAGAAAATCCTCTCATGGACAAACTGCAAAAAGAGCCTTGACCACATATGTACCGGGAATCCCAGTCAGACGGAAGGAATATGCGGTGGCATGGAGGGTCCTGAATGAAAACATCAGAAAATTCCAGTTCCTGTAACCAGCTTGGCTGAGAGTATTCTATGACAACGGGGAAAACTCCTACCTGGTGGAGGAGGCAGTGTTGGACCAAGTGGACCGGGGATTCACACAACCAGAATCGCTTCTGGAGAGGATTCAGCGTGGTCACGGCAGCCTGTGCAGACGCAGCGCACAACTCCAGGTTAAAAGGAGAAACTACAAGTATTCAGACCTGGACAATCAGAGAAGACGGACTAATGTAAAAGTCTGAAAAGAGCAGTTTGGCTCAGGTTAAAAACTATTTAAAAAACAAAAACCCGGACAAAACACTTTAAATCATAGCAACATGGTAGAGACATAAAAAAGGCGGGATATTCTATGGTTGTTATCACAGCAGAAGTCCCCTCTAACCCAGTTATCCCTCAGAGTCAGTCAATAAACTTCATGAAGAACTTTACAAAGTCTGGAAAAAATTTCAAATGTTCTATGTTCAAAACATCTCTTGTCTCAGTTCTGCTTTTTGTTTTTTTGTTGAGAAGGGATTGCTTGCTATCTAGAAGGCAAGAGTGGTCATTTTACTTCAGTTAGCTCAAAATGCAAGGTGGATCTTTGAAAACAATTTCTTTTAAACATTTCGCAATATCGTCTTTACTGTGATAAACACACGTTTAGGTTTAGCACACACACACACACACACAAACATTTTGGTTTAAACACATTTCAGGAGGAGGGAGATACAACACCGGATGACCTACGTTTCACAGTTTTTACTCTGAGGCTATCGCCGTTCCGTTTCGTAGTGGAACCTCTTGCTTTTCATTTCTGCGCCCACGTGTATAGGTTAGAGCAGCCTCACAGCCCCTGTGAGCAGCGAGACTGCTGCTGCCTCACTGCTGTCACTAGTCCTCAACAGATCATTATCATTGTGTATTTTTGCTGAGGAGAAATATGCAACACACAGCTGAGCTGCTGACGGTCCATGTGTCTTTTGTAGTACTGGTCCAACAGCGTGTAGGCTGCATATTTTCAACTTTCAAATGTGGGTTAAGATGTAAAAGATTATGTTAGCTTTCGGGTTCTTCAAAGATGTAAATTATTGTAAAAGTTATGTTATTCACATTTTGGCTGTGGTGAAAAGAGGTGAGAAAATTGAAATAATATAGCAGTAAATATGTGGAAAAAAACAACCATTTATTTTAGATATTCTTTGTTGCTGAAATCCAGGTTGCTCAGCAACACATTTCAAGCACATCTCAAAAACAGCATGGCTGTTATTAAGTTAATTAAAGGATTGATGAAATTCAAAATCAAAAATACTTATTTTTGCTCTTATCTGTAATGCTATCTATCAAACTAATCGAATCTAATTTTGGAGAGATCCGCTGTAGAGATGTCTGCCTTCTCTCAAATATAATTGGACAATATATTACTCAAAAAAAATACATTCGCAAAACTCAACATCAATGTGTCTTTACAGAAATCAGGACCCAGTTACTCAGTGAAAACAGGCCAGTGCAGAAAACATGGATCTCTCTCTCAGTGAAGCAGAATCTGGGCACCAGGGAGCTCCGGAACGGGACAATAGGTTCAGTCCGGCAGGGTCACCTGGTTTTGTAGTTAATAAAATGGAATTTTATTTATTCATGTGTTGTTTAGAAGCAATAGGTTATCTTTCTTTTTTTAATTTGACTGATTGAGCCAGCTTTGGGAAGCCCTCAGACCCTTATAGTAGGGGACTGATACCATTAAATAAGCTGCACCCAGACCCTAAAGGAAGACATCAAAGACTATCTAGAAGTTAATGATTCTGGGAAAGTGTCAATTGTGTGGGACATAATGAAAGTTGTAATAAGAGGGAAAATAATTTCCAGCACTGCATATGGGGAAACCTAGGGGCAAAGATTGGCAGATCTGCAGGGGAAATTAAAACATATAATTTGTTGACAGCAATAAAACAACTGGAAATGAAAAAAAAACTACAGAGATTGACTAAATACATACACAGGAAAACCAGAAAAGGTTTCTTTTACAGAAAAAAATAAATAATGAAGTCAGAGGTAAATCAGCTAAATTTGTAGTGCACAAGTTATGCAAACAGGCGGAAAATTACATTTATAAAACAAAGAACCCTAAAACTAAAAATGAGGAGAATAGAATAGAGAAAGCGAGCTTTGAAACATTTTACCAGGAGCTATATTCTCAACCCCAGGCCTCCAACAAGACCCATATCAACACTGTAAGTTCTTTAGAACTGTCCATACAAAATGAAAAACTAGTACAAGTAGTTTCTACCAAAGAATTGGACTCGGCCAGCTCTGAATTAAAGGCTGGAAAGTCCCTAGGCTCAGATTGTTTTACCACAGAGTGGTACAAATCTTTAAAGTCCCAGATATCACCATTATAACTCAACCCGTTAAACTCAATTTACCGAAAGGAGAATTTCCACCCTCTTGGAGGGAGGCAATTATCTCTGTTATTCCCAAAGAGGATAAAGAAAAACAAGAATTTGGGAATTATAAACCCGTCAGGGTTCTCAATTATCCAGCAACACTTAAAAACAGCAACACTAGTAAATAAAACAATTTTATTTTTTAGACCAAGGCATTTTGGCCTGTGTCCTTAATCAGGGTTGTCAATAAATGTTTTGACCTCTTCAGACTTTTCCCTTTCCCATGCACCTTGGAAGTTGATGAACCCCCCCTCTACAATGTTCTCCATTATTACAAATTATTTACTTCTATTTTAGCTCGCATATTCGAAAGACTCTTACCTGACCTCATCCATTTAGAACAAACTGTTTTTATTCAACAAAGACAAATATGGAAAACATAAGGACCTCACATATTGTCTCTGTTGGGCGGAAGCCATGTTCAATACAGTTACTTTTCAGGAAACGGAAGAAATAAAACCCTACATGTGGGTAAATATTTATGTGTGTGTGTGTGTTTGTGTGTAGATATGTAACATTTTACCTTTTTATTAGGAGAAAGTTGGCATGAGATACAGAGAAATGTGGTCTAATTGTCCAAAATGGGGGCCGGGGGAGAGAATTTTTCCCTCAGCTGCAGGTTAGGGCATGCTGGTGGAATGTAATTAAAACAAAGCTGCACATAAATAACAGCCTACCAGCTGGCCACCCACTTGTGGGTAGTTTAGAATTAGGAAATTATACACCCGGAGCGAAATGTGTGAAGCATTTGTTTCTAAAATCATTAAGGGCTATCCGAAATGACAGGGTGCAGTCAACTCATGGGGGGGGGGGGTTTGGGTTGCCCAGATCTGAGCCATTCCTTGTTTCAAGACTGAGACAGACGCAGTGTTTTAGCCATAATGTGGCAAAAATAAGACTTGGACAGTGAGCGAACAGACGGGCAGCAAATACGTTGATTACAGCAATGCTGCACGATTGGCATAAGAAATAAAGACATTTTGATACTTCTTTTGTGCCACGAAAACTTGTTACTTTTGGAATCTAACGCAATAGAAATAAGACAAACAGCATTTTAAATCAATGACTAATGTTGAGTATTGTTGAGTATGACTGTAAACTACTCAAAACGATCTCTTCAGATAACTGCTACACATCTGACTTATTCATTATTCAACAAGATGAACCTAAAATTTACAGCTAGGTCTATAAGTCACAGAGGCAATCAAATGCAGGACCGGCATACCAGAGTCAAACAGGAAGCAGAAAAAAACAAACTAAGTCACACAATAACAGAAACAAACTAACGATCGGGGCAGACCCCGTGCTCTGCAAGGAAAATTTAGTGTTTTTCTTAATCGAGTCTGATGGCTTTGACGAAAGCATAGATGGATGCAACAGTTTCCGTTGCCCTTCTGAAATGGTTGTCTCATGGCAGCCATAACGGCACCACAACATAATACGCAGTTAGCTGCAGCAGAATGCGAGATTAGCTGTTGACTGACACAGAGGTGCCAAGGCACGCACCCACTCACCCACTAGGCATCACATGATTCTCCAGGCGGAGATAATACATCTCTCAGCCCACTTTTTTAAAATGATGCAATGGGTGAAGTTAGGCTAGGACCTGAGGGCTTTATAATGCCCATCGCTGTGTGAAGTTACACCCATCCCTAGTACAGCGGGGCTTGTACAGTTCATTAGTGATGCACCGATATCTGCATCGGGTCCGATACTGTGCTCATGTACTTGTAAAACCACTCTGGTACAACCACACCCAAAACCACTATGGCAACGTGACATCTGATGAAAATAAAACAATTATTTTGTTAAGTACTTATCCCTCGATATGGATACTATAATGTAAGTACTCGTACCTGGTCTGAATATCGGTATCGGTGCAACCCTACAGTTTATGTTTACCTTATCGCAGTGGCAGGAGAGGGGTAATGTTGGCAGTTCATGGTTCTGGGATCTTCATTCCAGGGATCTAGAGGTCTCATCTGGGTTGGCCAGCCATCAACTTCGAATTGACTCAAAAGACCTGACATGCAGTCATTGACATGGCCAAAAATGTTCATTAATCAATTACCTTTTCCATTCATCAGGATATACATTATAAATACAATGTAAATTGCACATCAAACAATTTGAGTACTGTTTTCTATCTTAACGCATCATTGCATTTACTTTTTAACTGTTCATGATGTTACAATCTCGTGTAACATATACTACGCAGACAGTAAGCATACAGTCCCCTCTCTAGGGACATTTTTAAAGCTTAAAAGATACTATGTTGGCAAAGAAAGAAGATATTTCTGTGATAAGAATTTATTACATTTTGAAAGCATCACACTTTTAAAATGGGCCTTACAGTAACTGTAAACCCACATCATCTCATCACTTATGAGACCTGACAGTTTATTTCACCCAAGCAGAGACTACTAATCTGATTTCATGAAAGCAGACTTTAAATGTGAAGAAGCATACACGTGTATTCAATAGATCATTCCACATTTGATTGTGGGTGAATTCAATATTTATTTCTGATAAACATCTCTGCTGTGACATTTTTTTGTGTCCACAGTATTCATTTCGGACCAGACGTCTCAGTGAATTACCCCCTTTTAAACCCAGGACATTAATAGTGACACCAAAGGTTATTCATTTAAGTCTTTCATAGTGCAACTATAGGTGTATATATGCAACTAAAACTTCATATTGATTCATGTATCATTACAAAAAAAAGTCTTCATTCTATTCCAAGCAACAACATACACATAAGGGTTATTTAAAAGATTGTTTCCATCAGAGGAACAAAGTGGAATTGTTTCATGTTCTGCACAAATCTATAAAGCTATTTAAACACATCAAAAGAAAAGTTAGGTGAAAAATGTTCCAAGGCACTTAGAATTACGCGTGAAGGGAATTTACAGAACAACACATTAACAAAACTCATATACATAAATCAAACATTGACACATTAGATCCAGTTGGAAATCAAGACAGATTCAGTGGTTGAAAAGGCACGTTTCTGTCTCAAACAAATGAAGTAGTAAAAAGCATATCCTAGCAAACGTTATGGGTTGCCATTCATCCATAAAGTGCATCACATAACCTTTTTTTCTAGGTCAAGTGTGAGAGGATTCGATAGAGCTGTGGTTGTTATACACTTCATTAACTCATCATCAAAGAGTGAAAACACACTACAAAATGTGAAACCACTGCCCTTCAAGTGTTTTATATGGCTTTTGGGCCTGGTGACACTCTTTTCTAATACCCGCACCCACCGACCCGCTATAAAAGACAATCTGCACCGCCCGACCTGCAAATTAAGCGTTTATCAACCACCCGACCCGAACGCATACCGCCAACTTTATGCATTATAGTCGCAGAATTGTCAAGACTCTAGCCTGACTCGAGTGCCGCTGCTAACACACTCTTGCTAGTGTCTCAAGATTAGCAACCCTAGATGTAAAAGGTTAGTTCATCCAGACGACAAAATGTTCTCGCCTACTCTTACAGGAATCTAGCATTGCAGATAGTTTTGGTTTTATGTGCAGAGGTCACAGTTACTCATGATGTTACCCTCAGATGGCCCCGTCAAGAGGGAGTATGCGCCGGTAGATGGTGGTTTCACCGTGTCTGTGGATAATCTGTGGATTACTGTTTTTCATGCCATTTTACCAGTACTTTGGGCACCACAAACAAAAATTCCATTGACCTAAATTAGATGAAGATAGAGGCAGAAACATTAGAAGTGGATATATTTAAAGATGCTTGCTGAGAACAGAATTCAATGCCTCCACACAGCTTTCAACACGGAGCCGGCTGAGGCTGCGGCTAGCAGCTAACTGTGCTATAAGCACGAAACAGTGCAGATGACGGCACCAGTGCTGAGAGAGCCAACAGTGTTTACCTAAAAGGGGAACGATCTGGGGCGGGGCGGCATTATCAGCGGTAATTGCCATATGAGCGCAATGCACAGCGGCGGCCATTACTTCGCCAGTGGGGAACAAAAGAGACTGGCGTCCACTAAAATGTATGTCGTAGTGACTCAGTGTCTGTTAACCGTGTTAACTGATGACTTTCAGCTAAGTCCGTCCTTGGTTACTCGTAGTAACTTACTTAAATGGTTGGTGTAGATAATAAACAGATTAGTATATATTTGTTAATTGATTAAAGTAAAATTGAAGGCTATTACAAGGACATTAGGTTAGCTTAGTTGATTTAAGCACACTAACCTTTGCTACGCTACCTAAGCAGCGTTGACTTGGCTGATGTTACTTGTTTCACCACGTTAGACTAACATTAGGCAGCTGATAAGTGCAGGTTGTTCTCGACATCATTGTTAAAAGTAAGTTAATACGGAAAGTAAACTTGAAAGTAGAACATTTTACACTTCCTAGGACAGCTTGCATGCGAGAGACGCCACCGTAGTAATGGTGACTCGTTCACTTCCGGTATTTCCCGGTTTTGTATATATTTTTTTTATCTTCACATTACAAATAGCTGTTTGCTGCTATGTTAATGCACTGAATTCTGTATATAGATAACCGTTAAAATCTATAGTAGATATGACCAAAACCTTCTGCAAGGCCACACACTCGTAGGGGTAAGTAGAAAATGTTTTGTTTTTTTGTTGAATGGGTGAACTGATCCCTCGTTGATACCCATGTTACAACATCTAGGTTGACCTCGAGGAAACTGATGCAAGTCCAGGCTCAGTCTACTCTATTAACAGGCAAGGTGCCAGAAGAGGTTTAGTGTTGTAAATATGTATGGACTTTCCTTAAATTGGCATAAGCAAACTGATGCATGTGTCAGGGGAATGACATTACATTCCTCTAAAAGCAACAATGGACCACATTTCCTTGTCTCTCTCTCTCAATAGAATACATTACAGATTTGATGTATGGTCTCTCACAGGACTTTAGTTCACCAGAAATCTTCCATGGCACTAACACAAGGCGGAGCCGAGGCCTTTAGACGCAAACTGAAAGTGAAAACCCCAAGAAGTATGAATGGGAGTCAATGGCAGTACAAAGCAATGACATGGAAGTACATAAAGTTATCAATCCTCTGTGATACCCACCTGGTTACTGGTGCATATCCTGAGACATCTAATCTATCCAGACTTTTATTTATTCCTATAGTCGCATGGGGGGGGGGGGGGGTGTTTCTCTGGTTTGAGAGGAGGGCCTCTCATCACAAGTGATGAGCCACAACGCACGTCTGCAGAAACTGATGAGGTGATGGTTCAGGTTTTCTGTAGATTGTCATGACTGTGAATGTCTAAGTGATCTTTTTTTTTTGGTCAAGAAGCCAAACTTTGGCTTTGTGACTGCAGGATCAAGTTGATTCAGACTGGCGGCCGCTGTACGAGGTTCAAAAGTAAACGGGAAGGATTGAAAAATCCCCACAAGACAGATCAACTTAGTTTTAGTTTTAAATAAGTGTAGCCATGTAATTCAAGATATAGTTCATATCTTGCACATGTTGAGTGAGGTCTTCAGGATGTCTTCTGTAGGGGCCAGCTAAAATATCCCATGACCCATTGTGTAGGGGGAAATATAAGTGAAACAGGCTGTTGCAGTATGAAGATGTTCCCTTTTAACATTTACACGGATCTTGAGATAACTGCTGCTTCAGATCCATCTCCAAGACTGAAAGGCCAAACAGCAGTAACAAAGTGGAAAGTGAAAAGAGGAAATTGGAGTTGTGGCGGGAGGAAGGAATGATAAGGTAAAGAGGCCAGAAAAACAAACAAGAAGTTATGGAAAAGCACTCAAATATAATGAAGTAGGGGAGGAGGAAATGGAGGGACGAGGAGGAGAGGGGGACCAGTGTTCATTGTTATTCTTCCAGCTTCTGGTGGTGAAGCTGAGTGACCTCAATGACCGGAGGAGAGGCGCTGAGTGGCGGACCACACCAACAGGCGGAGGATCGCAAAGGTTGGACCTCACATCTGCCACTAGAGATAAGGAGGTCACAGCAGAGGAAACTAATTCAGTAATTGACCTATTCAACTCAAATGCAATGCAACATGAGAGCTGTACAACTCAGACAACATGAAGCCAGACAGACAGAGAGGATCAAAGAGGAAACATACAGTGGAGGAGAGATGCTAATACAGCCCAACTTAGGAGCCATCAAGGAGACGCATACTGTAGGGACGTGTTATTAATGCCACGACAACAGCAAGTTACAGGTCGACTGAAAACACAGCAAGGAGACAGGTTTTTACTTCGGATCCTCTTCCATCTCACACTGCATGACATATAACCAGGAGATGTCTGTGTACAGAACTCCACACCGTTTGTGACTAGCCGACTAGCCATGTGTTGAATACATTACTACCAGACAGCTCAAACAGATGGTATAGTCCGTTTTACACATGCTGATTCAAAAGGCAGAATGAGAAGGATTTGTCGGGTTGTGGACGAGCAGGTAGAAGCCAGCCCCAGATTCACTCTTGTTTTGGAACGAGCTTTATCCGCTTGCCTTGCTTATTTCCGGCCTTTTTTTTATAGCTCAGAAACATCCCCAACAGAGCAAAATAAGAAAATCCAGACAGTGTGCAGGGTATCTGCAGATACAACACAACACACTTGTAATGGGTCATAAGTGATGATTGAGAGGGATTATGTTTGGATGAGAACATTTCTTTTTCTCACCCCACTCATTCTGCCTTCAATTAAGGGATTTCCCCTGCATGTCATGAAACCAGATGATGAGAGGAAGAAGCAAGACCTGAAATCCAACAACCTACAATGCCCACATAGTGAGCATACATCACCGTGTGAAAGAGAGGCGCTAACAGCACGTGTTAGTCAAATATGATGCAGGGGAGCAGTGTGGCACAGCCAAAAGGTTCACAGAGCACAGAACACGGCAGTACAATGGATAGACGCCACGGTTGGGAACAAATCATTTTCAGGACAGTTAAATTCAAAAAGGGGAAATACTACGAAAAACTTCACTTTAGTGTCTATTTTAAAATGTATTTTGTGGCCTGAAGCCCTGTTGTCCTTATAAATAACAAGAACCTTTGTAGCAAAAAACATCTTTCTTTCAAGGTTCGTGTCCACAAGGCCACCGAAGTTTAAAGGGACATTTTGTCACATTAAATGTGGATGTCAAATCAGTGTTGATAGTAAATGTAGTCAATTGAAGCAGTACATTCCTCAATGCGTGTTATATTGACCCAGAGTTTGCGGTTTAAAAAAAAAATCCCTTCCTGCATTTGATGCGACAGCTGAAATATGTGAGGATGTTATGGACAAGGACACATTTTACAGTGTTTTTGATGAATCGGATATTCAGGCTGCAGCGGGGATCACACTGAGGAATTAATTGCTTTAATTGACTACATTTACCATGAGCACTGATTGTGATATCCACCTATAAAGGTACCAAATTTCCCTTCAAGACAATTTGTGTAAGAGAAGGTAAGATCTTTTCCTGAAAGTGAAATGACCCCAACCTTGATAAACATCCAATCACATAAAAGATAGGTTCATATTTTTTTCCAATGGAAATCTCAATACAATGCTCACATGTCATATACAGTATATATGGCCAGTGTGGATATTAGGAACAATAAGAGCAACAATTAACTGCACATATGGCATACGAGCATGGTATTAAGACAAGATGTGAAAATAATAGAAACCTGTTCTTTTGCATCCTGATACCACGGAGAAAGGACACCTCCATTCAAGTTAACAGTGGGATGCAGGTTACTGAAAAGAAGAATGTGACAAGACAGTATGCCCGTGTAATGTCAGCCTGAGCTGGCATACAGTATAAAGTACCTCACATGTTATGGGACTCGTTTTTTTTCAGATTGGGGCAGCACTGCTGTGAAATGTGAAGGTCGAAAAAACAAGAAGGGAAGGGAAACATTTATTTTTTTTTAAAAAGCGCACTAACAGGTGTGATTATGATGACAAAAATCGTATTCATATTTTCACTTTCAAAATCAATGGTATCTTTGCAGACGTACATGCCAACAAATCATTTATTTAAAGAACAGATCAGAGACTGATGTGTTGATACAGCCATGTGCAAAGGTTTGTCATTTAGGCCCAAGATTATTAAAGGACAGTTTGGGTTTTGCATTTCTTGACATTAAAAAGCCAGTTACAAATTGGATCAATTACTGGAAATGATCACTGATATCTGGGAATCATGTGGGGATAAAGATACTAGGACATTGGATATCCCGTCAATGGGCAATAAAAAATAATGGGCAATAAAAATATCTAAAGTAACCTTCATAATGCTTTATAATGGATCTGTATGTCTGTAGCAATTGGGATTATTTTGTGGTAAGGACTAATAAATCAATGCAGTGCAAAAAAAGGAAGCTTATAGTTAGTGATGAATCAAAAGAATTGTGATTGGATTAGTGTATCATTTTTAAGATGAGAGGCGGAACTTTTGACAGGTAAATTTGAACATTTAACAGGAGTATTCTCAGATCAGATTACATCATTTTGAGATAAAGTGCTTAAACATTACACAGTTAGGAGGCTTATCAATTAGACCAGCAGGCCCAGGACTCATAACAGGACCAGTATTACTGAACATAACCTGGTATTATGTAAGATAGTAAAAGTCTTGCATTTGCATGTATCTAAGCGTATGTGTAGCAATAACAGCATTTTTTTTTTAAATCAGGACTTTTACTTGTAGCGCAGTATTCTTTCCATTGTGGTATTGCTACTTCTGCTAAGGAAATTAGAATACTTTTCCAATTATAGATGGAAGCAGAGCACAGGGTTTAAATGCATCTATCTTCTTGTGCCTATTTCCTCCTATGTCATTTGATTAGGTAGTAGAGAAAAGTGCACACTGCTTAGGACCGGCCAATCAAGTTCACCACGGTAGACAGTCAATAAGCCATGGTTTAACTGAAGGGAGATCCATGCCTTTGTTTACACATGCTTTACTTCATATTTAGTAAGAAGCCTACAGCTTTTTCACCTGCTCCCTTTTACCATGTTCATTTGGTGTTGGTGCAAATTCAACACATCCTCTATCGGTTTCACATTAAGTGCTTCCTGTGGTTAACGGGGCGTAATCCCTTTACTTCCCTGAAAGGCTTTTTCTGGAAACATCTTCAGGAATAATGGAGTTTCATTAGCAGCAGCTTAGCCCCAAAAAAAACACAAGTGCAACAGTAGAACTCACCAGAAAATAATGTATACTCATCATAATCACTGTAGTTACTGTGCGTGTGTAACATGGAAGAAAATGGATTTGAAACTTAACGGTCACGGGAGGAAAACACGAGTGAAACGGGAGACGTGGGCTTTAGAGACGTGTATTTGTATAAGCAAAGGTCACAGTGCATGGACGCTCCCATAGGGTGATTGATGCAGCATTCAACCGTTGACCAGTTAACTGTGCCCTCGACTCCTGAGCCACTTCCTAAAGCATTAGAACATATATTTTGGGGCTCTCTTTTTGTGGCAGAAAAACACCAAATGGGGAATATCACTGGGCATCATTTGCTCTGTGTAATAGAACCAACCGGAGAATGGGATGGTGGGATTCACTTGAGAATGGGGCCGTGTGAGTTGTGTTTGGTCTCTACATTTGTGGAGTTTTCTGGCGCTGAATCTCATTCACTACTGCGTGTGGTGTGTGTGTGCGCGTGTCCATTACCCAGTGTCGTCAAGCACATCCTGATCAGCCTCTGCAGCGGACGACTCCACATCTGCACTGCTCTCGCTGCCCTGAGCTGACAGATCGCACAGAGACTCGGGGCTCACACACTCGCCACTGGGACGGACAGAGACACACAGAACCAGGTGGTTTTTATTGACTTAGTTACTACGTTTGATGCTATTTTAGAACTTGCGTGTGGACCTCAACGACCACCTCCCTCTGCCTAAGAAGCAGCACATGGTGTGAACCACATGTGCGCCGCTTGTATGTCATTTTTTGTCTTTTGTAGTTTGTACTTTGTTACAACCCTGAATCCCGTTTCTTGTATTGTATGCGTGTGTGTGTGTGTGTGTGTCTACTGACTTGATATGCTTCTGCAGTAGCAGGAGGGCTTGCTCCCTCTCTTGCAACCTCCTCTTCAGGGAGGCGATCTCCTTCTGCTTCTCGAGCAGCTCCTTCTGGAGACGATAGTTGCTCTCCTCCAGAGTCTCACAGAACGCCTGCAGGGAGGCAGTGACGGAGAAAAGATGAACAGAAAATATTTGTTAGGAACAAGGATTGGCGAGCAAATCCTGACAAGCAACAGAGGAGATGACGGGGATAACATTTCTGCATGCAGGATACCTCAACATGGCAGACTCTAAAGCCACTTGTTGAATCTAACAAGTGAAACATGTTCATTGCCTGCTGTGATGTGAGTGAGTTCGTCACTTAATATGATATCCCTGGAAAGTGTAGGGCTGGGTATCGTTTTTATTGCTCAAATACATATAAATAATAGAAAGCTTTGTATTTACTGTAGTCTTAAGACACACACAGAGGAAAAGAGATCTCAAACGGTGATAGGTCAGTCCTAATAGCTCAATAAAACACAATAAAGACAATAAAAACACTGGTGACAGCAGAAATGGATATGGCAGCAAATTAAGATATATAAAAAAGGTCACTTTACAAGAGCTCTCAGGGCCACAACCTTTTTATACCTTTCTCTTTCCAAAGATTCCATCTTAATGTATTTATTTCTGTCTTCTGATCTGCAGTTGGGTGTTTCTTTTCATATCTAATCTAAAATTAAGAAATGTGGTCAAGTAAATATCTAAGAGTCTGAAGAAAAACTACTCTTTAAAGGGCCTTGAAATGACACGGATAACACATACAGTACATGAGCTAACGTGATGTCACATGCGTATGCACACTTACTCTGCTCTCCTCCAGACTATCAAAAGGCCCAGGTGGGTCATCAAGACACAGAAACTCTCTCACTGCCAGGCTGTTGAGGAGAACAAATGAGGTGACATGAATATACTGTATGTGTGTGTGTCTGTGGTTGTTGTTAATGAACGGACCGGTGTGCTCATTAATACAATAAAAAAAGCTTAAATAAAATTGAAGTTGATAGCTCATCAACTATCAGATGACCACGTCGTTTACACAAAAAGGCAAAAATAATTCCATTTTAACAAAAGACTCTCTGCATAATCATGTGACATACCAGTTGGCGATGTCCTTGTGTGCCACCAGGTTTTGCAAAAAAGCCTGTAGTCCCAACTGTCTGTCTTCCAGGAAGTCGCTGTCATAGTTGTCTTTGAACCACCGCTTGGGAGGAAGCGAGAGGCGGAAGCCGGGGAACATCTCCTTCAGCTAGAAGACACACAAACACACACTTATCACATGGTCTCTCTCAAAGAGTTAGTCACAGCCGTTATTGTGAAAGAATACTTTACAGTTGAGGACAATGTGAGGTAAGAGTGGCAAAGAGAAATAGTACATGCTGCTGCTCCCTGAAGCACTCGCGGCACACTTCTGCATTACATGCTGTGATCAACTTGTGAAGTCTGCTGTCCTCCAATCCGTTTCCCTCATCAAATAACCACCTTTTAAAAAGGTATCGCGACTACACACATGTTCAAATTTGATACAAACTTGCATTTCAAGGTCAGATTGCACACAGAATCATTTCTTAGATAAAAGTAGGATCATACATTTCTAATTTGCATGTTATCTCGGTTTGGTTTGAACACGATTCAAGTCTTATGTCACATGCAAAACACTTACAGAGAAGTTCATAGTTTTTTGTAAAACAAGCGGATGGATAGATCTGTGAGAAAAAAAAAAGCTAAGAGCAGCAAATAAAATCAGCATGCCAGATATTTAGCTGGTACCCTTTAGCACTGAGCTCCAAGTGCCCCTCGGTGTGTCTCTACCACCTTCTTTTTTTCTCTATTGAATGCATGAATGTAGAGACGGTGCTCAACAGCAAATAAGATGTGCAGGGCGCTGTGATTCAGTGTGGAGGAAGAGAAATCGCATCATTACACCAAATTGTTACAAAACCTAGGAGGTATGCCTCCACCAACCAGTCAAAATGCAGTTTAGAGACATATCTGTACAAAATGTCATCACTTTATCCTATTAGCTATTTTTGTGAAATTGGCATAATGAGCATATTAATTATTGAGTTTTGTTCAAAAACATGTTTTGTCAGGTCACAGTTATTTTGACCATCGACCACCAAAATCTAACCAGCACACGCCTCTGGCCACGGCTGTCGCCTGGCGCGGAGGCTGTTTCAACTGTGTCGCAAACATGCGTCAACGCCTCTGGAGAACCCTGAAGTAAATTACATTGGCATGGCATTCTCTGCTCGAGAACCGCTCCCAGAGTCTCGGGAGCAGAGAAAGAAAGACATTCATTCCCTCTACGGATAACCCTTGCATCAACCTCCTGCCACATTATGAGATATGACCCTGACGGGAAGAACTGTTGCTTACGCGCCAAACCACACAGCTTCTGGAAATACTGCTCAGTGTGCGTGTGCAATGTTTGACATGAAGACTCAAACTTGTCACAATACCATTATAAATGAACCCCTTGAAAAATGACCAATTGCTGCCTTTGATAAGAACTAGGGCTGACCTCTTCTGCTCATTGTCCTGTGCGGACTGCCTCAGCTGGAGCCTTCAAAGTTAATCACGCCTATTTCCATCGCGATTTACTAAATCCTCAAAACAGATGTAGGCGGTATAGTGGAAGGTGGAATTTTTTTTTATGTGGTCAACTTTGGGAGATACTGTATTGAGAAGAGGCCCTGATGTCAGTTTGCTCAGCAGGAGGTGGGTTCAGTGTCTATGTATACATTGGTGTCTTCACTTGGCAGCCTGAGCCATCTGCACAAACGTACAGTAAAACAATGTTGGGTGAGGTTCCACACCACTAAACATGTAACCGTGCCGCATGCCGAAAACCGGATCAATCATGTGTTCCATGCCTCGTTTAGCTTAATTACATGTCCATGTTTGGCTGTGTGCACAGAGGGCAAGTCCTCTTCAATAACTTCTAGATAAATGCACAAAGGAAAATCATCCACATGTTTGTGCAGACGTGCCACATTGATGGATGCACCTGATGCTGAAACATTTCCTGCCATTTGAATGTATGAATGAGGCCTCAAAAATGACAGTAGGTGGATGACAAAAGACCATTTATCATGGACATTACAGCTGCCTTTTGCGGGAAAAGTCACAAGAATGCTAGAGAAGTCCCCCCTGCCCCTCCTTACCTCTTCCTCCTAACCAGGTGGATCCCATTTCCTGTGTTTCCATTCTTCTTGCCTGGGGTTACTGAATTACTGCATTTCAGTTATAGATTTAATCGCTATTTTACAACCCTATAAAAATATGTATTGCTTGTTTGTTGCAGATATTTAGCATCATCGTTTTTTTCTGTTGCGGGCTCCGTTTTTTTCCATACAATATTATCACATGGCATCACATCCCCTTCTGCTGGCAATATTTCCCCCCCTTTTATAATCTGTGACAAAACGATCCATCCCGAAACCACGAGAGACCTGTTCCCTAGTTGGCTCGGCCCTGTTGGCCATTTGGGAACAGAAGGATTCTTTGTGTAGCTTTAATCACTTCCACACTGCACTCAAAAACAAAAGAAAGCATGCTGAAAGCAATTCTTTGATGGTCATAAACAGCGTCCGCAAGCAGATGATCACTAAATGAAGCTTCATATAGGCCTGAGATTTGGGACTGCCCGTACTTTGCACACACATGTGCGTATGTACATAGAACACACCTTGTCGTTGAGTCTGGAGAAGTCTGTGTACCTTCTAAAAACAACCCAGCTCTCATCGGGAGTCTTCCTGACCAGGACCTTGAATACCTGCAGCAGAGATAAGACAATACACGTGAACTTAAAGCCACATATTATTAAGTAATTGTTGACATTTGACCTTTAATCTCTAGTATTCCTCATGCTGTGTGTTTGTCCTCAGTGAGCATATCTGGTCTCTTTAACCTACATGTCAATATAGGCTAAATAACACAGCATTTCAAATGTAATCAGAGCACTTAGCTGGAAAGTTATGCCACAGATAGACAAGTTCAAAAAGGTTGTCATGACAAGCCCATTTTCTGCTTTCATACCGTGAACTTGGCCCTCTCCTCCATGACCTCATACCCCAGCAAAGTGGGGGTAAAGGGCCTCTCCTCGCCTTGCTGGCTCCCAGCAGGATCCGAAATGGAGCGTGGACAGCTGGAGTACTCGATGGAGGGCTCCAGAGTCCCGTTCACCCTGGCCAGTGTCACAGGGCTGAAGAGGGGTGGTGGTGTCCTGCTCCGACCGCCACTGTCCATGCCGCGGGATTGCCGCCGGGAACCTAATCCTCCGCATCCTCTTCCATGGTCCTCCCCGGCCAAGATGCTGGAGACGCTGCCTAGTGACGAAGCTCGCTGTGGCCGCCTGAGCTTGCTGCTACCTGCTGACAAGGCTCTGTCAAACGGCACGGGGACAGGCACAAAGGGTGATGCCATCTTCCTGAGCTTTGTCCTCCTGCCCCGCCACCGCAGTAGTCAACCAGGCTCTTCACACGGACCTGGCTTTGCTTCAGTGGAAGCTGTGCAATAATGAAGTGAAGCAGTGATGCTCACCGTGGGGGGGCTGACAACGACTCCGAGTACCCTGCACCAAGAAAAAGAAGAGAATAATCCTTATTCCTTTTATTCATCATGATCAAAATGGACTATAAGCCTCCCTAAATACAGGCGGCAAAAATGGGATCCTCAGATTTTCCTTAAACTTCCACCAATGTAGCAGAATCTGTCAGCAAACATTATCCTTAAATGAGGGTGCCAGACTGTGAGGGCAGATGAATTATTGACATGAGCCACATATCATTCATAATTCATGAGTTTGTGCATTATTTGTAAAATGCATGATGGGAAAGGGCCTGTGAAGATCTGTAGATAATTATAGTGAGTCAGATCCTCTTGTCCACTTATTCTCATAGCAGCCTGATTGATTCTAGCAAATGCTGCAAAAAGCCACGATGAGATGAAAGTAAAGAGGAACCTGCAGATATTGATTTCAGCTCAGCCTGAGAGACTGTTGGCCACCTGTCAAACCTGTTTGGATTAATCCAGCATCAGTGGCGCTTACAGAGACCAGCCCTGTGCCTCTGTGTGATTATCTTAATAATTACATGTTAGTACTACACATTGCAATGGGTGTATGGGATGTTAAAATACATATTTCAATGTAAATGTAAGGCCAGAGGACAAAAGAAGAAAAAAAAACAGATGGAAACATTACAGAAGAAAGGCACAAAGGAAGAATTGGTTAAGTTAACAAAATGACACTGATGATATTTAGGCTGCTTACTCCTGACTATATCTATTTTGGTGCGCTTATGAAACATGTAGAAAGAGATGAGACTAGAGCCAGCATGACTACAGAACGATGGCTGGCAAATATCCTGCTTTAACCAACGTTATACTTTTATGTCACGTTTCTTAAGTCAAGCGGCCAATGATGTAGCTAGCGTTTGGTAGGCAAAGTTAGCACGCGAGCTAACCTGAGAGCAATAGATGACGTCTTTTTACTGAGGAGAACGACATCCATTAACAAAATGTGGCAATGTACAAATACCGAATAGGAAGTAACCACCAAGTAAAGCAGCTGCAGCTATCGTCAGCTAGTTATAGTTGCTTACAATTCACATCGGTGCAAAGTGGGTTTACTACAAATAAAGGGGCTGCTTATAATATTAGTTGCACGCCAAATGGAGTAGAAATTCCTAACTGTTGGTCAAAAGCTGTCTTCTATTTTCTACAAGGTATTGCGACAAGGTAACTCTAAATCGATAACATTTTGGACGGCGTTGGCTGTGTGCTCCATACCAGTGGAAGGACCCTGTGATTCAAGGCTATCACGTTACCCTCAAGTTAGCTCGTGAGCTAGGACGGGCAGCCGGTGTGGACAAAGATGACGCATGATGACAACGATGTTCGCTTACCAGGAAGCCAGTATCCGTCCCCTTCAGAAAAGCATTTTTAAACGTATAAAGCCCGATGTCTGGTTGTTCTGTTGCTGTTATTCCACTGCACTATCTCCTCCCCTCCCCTGTTCATGTTACCTCGGTTGAATTCGGACCAAGACAGCTGCAGTGCGCCAAGATAATCAGGTGGGGGCGCTGTAGCATAAATAATATTGAAATGATGCCAGTATCCGTCTTTCTGTGAAGTAGTCAGACGATTCCTTGCTGGATAAAGTCCAGTCTGACCCAAAATGCTACAAATCCCAATGGTTTATCCCTACAATTTATACAGTTTTTTTCATAAAATCAAATACATTCAACTCACTAGATCATAACAATATTTCCTTCCTAAAATTAAAATCTGTTCATCTAATGGGAACAATATTGGCATTAGAGGAAGCAGTGAAATGCAAACTAAATCACATAAAATGATCAGATTATGCAGAACCGTCTAAGCAAATGGAGGCCAGCAGTGTGACTTCACTGGTTTGCACGTCTTTAACCCCAGTACTCCCTCATTCTACTTTTGCCAAACTTACTAAAACAATTTGAAACATATTTTTTATCGATGCATCTCTAAATTTACAAAATGCAAAACAATACAACCACAAACGTGTGCATGCACATATTAAAAAAAATCAAGCAGCCTTATATTTTGTGAGCCACAGGTGAATAGTACCAACATTATATGAGAAATATCTGATAAGAAACTGCACCTGAATTAATAACACAAAGATCTTTGTCATTGATGCCAAATAATATCCCATTGTCAGCATCTCAAGTTTACTTTACCTTTCCAGCCTTTAACAAAGAACAATTTGAACTCTATTCTGTGATGCCACAACATCCGCACCTGCAATGATAGCAGGACTTATGAGCTCTGAACCCGAATGCATCTAAATCCAGTTTGATGTGCTTGATACATTTCATTATTCACAGTGCAGCTGATCAGAAATGTATTAATGACATTTCTATTGTGATGTTTCTAAAGGTTATTCCTATATATACTGTAGACCGCACCATGTCTTTATCTCAGCACCATCCCTCCATCTATCCATGACCTTTTATGCCTCTGTGCAGCCGTGGCTGGAGGCATTATGTTTTGGGTTGTCCACCCGACTGTCTGGTCCATTCTCGTGAACATGACATCGCAAGAGCGCCTGGGGGGAAATTCTTAAAATTTGGCACAAAAATCCACCTGGACTCAAGGATGAACCATAGACTGTAAATAAAAAGGGATGAACTGATTAGCTCTTGGAGGTCAAAGGTCACTATGAACTTGTGTCCGTGCCATTTTCGTAAACGCAACATCTCAGGTACGCCTTGAGGAGATTTCTTCAAATTTCAAACATTCACATGTACTCAATGATGAACTTTGACAATTTCACACAAATGTGTCATGGTATAAAATGATGAAGTGATGACATTTCGTCAGACAGGGATGTAAACTGCAACATGACTGGTTGGTGGAGGCTTACAACCTGCGAGGTAGTATTTCTAGTATGGTGTGTGTCTGTGGTTAGCAGACTCTCACAAAGCAAACCCATTGCCACAAGACATGTGCCAAAATTATGATATGGGTGTGTCTTTTACTGATGGGTGTGATTTCTAGATAATTTCTCAAGCTGCAGCCAGACATACTTGAGCTTGGGTGTGTCAAATAAAATAACACTGATGGTTCAAACAGAACACGTCTTTCTTTCACTGAATCGTTCCCGATCACTTGTTGCCTTGAAGAAGAGTCTCTGTCAGTAAGTACAGTATGTGCCTTATTGTGATTTGATTTTGATGAGAGCAATAGTTAATAATATTACCCTGTTTTAGTAACAGTTCATGACTTTTTACCTAGTTTCCAAAGGTAACAGTGGTCGAGCAGTGATAAGCAATATCTGTGTGAGTTCTACTGTGTTTGGTGACATTTCACTTTTGTTTAAGAATCTGAATCAATTTAGAATAATCAGTGAGTGAAAAGATTAAGGGACAGGAAGAATGAGGATTTGTCTACACGTGTCTGGGGAAGTGAGAGTATTGTTGGAGGATGCTGCCAACTTCTAAACTAAAAACAATACAAAAGTATTTAAAGGAATCCAGAAGCTGCTTATGTTGTACAACTGTAAACGATTTAAGCCAAGAGGCCGAAGACTTTCAAATTCATGAAAACCATAATATGGATTCAGTAGCGTCTCTGAAACACCACTCATGTGGTCCCTGAGCATCCGCGTAAAAAGCGCAAGAATGCAGACAAAGAACTATTCTTGTGGCTGGAAAAAGGTTTTCAGATAAAAGATATGCTACGGTTTATAGTGCGATGAGTAATGCTCCTGCTCTGTAACAGACACAATGGCGACATCCACCTCATCCAAGACATCCAAGGCCAACACCACCTTCTCTCTGGCCTTGTTCAAAAAGCTGAGTGATGACGACAAGACGGCGAATATCTTCTACTCCCCTTTCAGCATTTCTTCAGCCCTGGCTATGGTGATGCTGGGGGCCAGGGGCAACACAGCCACACAGATGTCAGAGGTACAGTATACACACACTTTAACAGTTTAAAATGAACAGTAAAAAGTTTCAGTTCTCAGGTTAACACACCCATCTGGAAGTGTTTGTACAGGCATGCATTCAAAAGTCATTGCAAGTCAGTGGATCTGATTCATCATGGTGTTGGAATTTGGCAACTATATTATTAAAGGAGAAAGGCATGGGTTCAGGTTTACCTTTGTAATGTAAACAAGTTCTCTTAATGTATTGAAAGAAGAGGCATCATCCAAGAAATATTAAAAACATGAGTAAATGATTCAGACCCAGAAATGTATAAGAGGTGAGAGGGTTTTGGCCAGATTTTGCGATGGAAAACTTTGACCTCATTGTCTTGCAGAGTGGGTGTGGCAGGAGAAAGTGTTTGGACATGCATATATTACTCATTCTGTCTCCCAGCGTCAGCAGGGATCTGTTCTATTCTGCCTCGGATTACAGGGAGAGGAGTAGTTCCTCTGTGTCGTAGACTGTGGAGGCTGAAATCTTCCCCACCGAGAGAAGGCCGGAGAGCACGCTCCACTGTTGTTTTACAGTAGAGTTGCTTCTTAATAAATCTACCATATACTGGTTTACAATTAAAAGTATTTAATCCTACTGAAGCTAATACAATTACAGAATGAAGTACACTACTAACAGAATATATAATAATATGATCCGCGCGGAAAAGCTATTCACTCGCGACTCAGCCTGAAAACACGGATGTTTCCACGCTGAGAGCCAAGCAAGAAGAGAGCGAATAGCCCTTCCAGCACTTCCTCATACAGTTTGAAATCCCCCCCTTTTGTCCATCTCAATTCCTATTGGCTAATTTCGGTTGCCTCCTCCTGGCGTCAGGCTTCCGAAAACCCTCGCGCGTACCCGCAAATGTCTGTCTAGAAGTCTGACTTTCCCTTGGCTATTCTTCACACTTTAATACATTCAATGACTGTCTTTTATGGCTTAACACTCCTACGATAAACATTCTATATAAAGATAAGGATTTGCAACTTTTGGCAAAAACCTTCACAAGTTTCACAAACAAATATAAAGGTGCTACAAATTCTACTAAGATACACTTCTAACTACAAAACACTTCTAACTACAAATTCTAAAACACTTAAAATTATGAATCTTCTAATTATGTATTCCAAAACACTGACTGCACTCTCAGACTTTCACAAAAAAATCTTGAAGATTTTCATGTAAACAAATGCTGAATGATACTAAGATGACTGGGCTGATGGGATATGTGCCGCCAAAGAGAACAAAACAGAGACGTGTGATATTGTAACTTTAAGTTCATTTTGCTGTTATTAGAGAGCTGCAGGGATGACACAATTTTTTTGGGCCAATCCGGAAGTTAGCGTCGCAACGGTTCCCTCACAATAAGCCAGTGGGAGTTTAGGTAAAAGCTTCAAAATTCTCGAGATGGGTATTCACTGACTTATTATATCTCATAGAACAAAACATTAAAGTCTGTTCAGCTTGTGTTAACAGCAGGCCTTGTTTCAGGCATTTAACCAAAAACATATTTAAAAAACCTATTGTCTTCTAAACGAGAGACCCGGAAGTGCAAAAATGCTGACTCAGTCTCGGGTTTAAACTTCTAAACATATGTTCTTCTACTTTGGTAACATTTTTGACTGACTATAACTTTTACAGCATGGAATTGCTACTCTTACTTAAGTAAAAGATGTGAATACTTTATGACTGAGGGAATTAGACAACTTGAAGACTGGAATGACTCCAGAATAAAAAACGTGTATTAAAGCTGCGGGATGTCGGGATGTCGATGGAGTAACAATTCAGTCAGATGTGAAGTTGTCGATGTTGGCAGTTGAGGATGAACATGCGATGGAATTTCACTGGGAAGGGTTTCTGACTTTGTTGTTAGCAGAAGAGCATCATCAGTTAATGTGTACATGCATGCCTTTGTTTGTATGTGGGACTCAGCATGAGGCTGTACAGAGGTTTATTTTCTCTAGCCAGTCGCCAGAGACTTCAGATGGATATAGTTAACCTATGCATCAATTTGCCCTGCCACACACACACACACACACACACACAAACTATCACCTTTACAGTGATCCTATACTGATGAGAGAAACTCCCATTTGCACCCACAGGTCCTTCGCTTCACTGAGGCAGAGCAACCGAAGCAGGCGGAAGAAGAGCCGATGCAAACGCAGTCGGCGATGCACTCGCAGATGCAGACACGGATGCAGTTGCGGACACAGATACAGCGCACCAGCAGACTGCCTCAGTACCTGGTCAAGGTGGTAACAAAGCCAGAATTAAAGGCATAATTAATGATTCGGCTTAGTGGTGTCATCGGGTGAGGAAAACTGAGATTTTGGTATTCACACTTCATTTCCCACTGCTTTGCTCGCTAATCGTATTGTACTGCATCTTTTAAAATACAATTTAGAAATATAAAGTGTACTGTGAAGCTTTAAAAAGCAAAACAAGCTGAGTTATGAACAGGTGGAGAATTTGGTGATTTGACAAAGCAACAAAAGCACTCCATCCTAAAATGTCTTTGGTCCACTTTAAATAAGACGGTGTAAAACAACATACTAGTGAGCAACTGGGTGTGTAACTGCGAAAAAAACCCCGTCCACATGGGTTATTTATTATTTCACAATAATGTTCATGATGTGATGGCTTTTGTTTGGTCTGTTTTTGCCTTTTTCCATATTCTTTCCAAAAGGTGCTGTGGGTCTCATAAAGAGAAATTTAACTTCTGAAAACTTCCGGGTCGTGGGAGGTTTTGACGAAAGTCATTCAAATTACAGTAAATGATGAGAACAATGACACCAAAACCATCCATTTTATATTCCCTTCACTGGGCAGCATTCCATGCGGCACAGACAAATTGAGAAACAATTGCATTGGCCTACAGCATGGATTCATGACATGAATGACATCAATTTTTTCCTGCTTTGGTAATGTTTAAACACCCAACACAGCGTTTGCAAACTGTATATGGAGCACCAGGGTTTAATGATGATATTGGTGTCTATTCTCATTATTTAAGAGGTAAGCTGACCACTAGGTCAATAGTCCATATTAACATAATACAAAGTTATCTTCCATCTATCACTGGCTCAGTGTATCTTTGTAACACGCAGGTCTTCTCTGGCTGTTCGCAGTGCCTGAAACCCAAGAATGGTGAAGACGATGTCCATGCTAGCTTTTCCCAACTGCTGAGTGAGCTCAACAAAAAAGACGCTCCATATGCCCTCAGCCTTGCCAACAGGCTGTATGGGGAGCAGTCCTACCAGTTTATTGAGGTGTGTGTATGTGAGCCTGTTTTGCTCAGCATGAGTTATTTATTTGGTAAGAAAGTGAACTGCAACCCTGTAAATGTGCACCCTAATTTCTAGTTAGCTGAATCCAATTGCTTCTCGAGGTTCAACACATCCAATTGCTAACTGTATGAGACAATGGACCCTTTGCTAAGCCCCGCCCCCCTCTGCTACTCCGTCAAGCTCTCAGAGCTACCATGGAGCCCACACTGTCACTAACTGCACTCACTGAGTAAATATCAACAATTATTTTGGAGAAAAAAGCTATCTCAGAGAGAAGCAGACCAAAGGGAAACGTTTGCATTAGAGTCTATGGAGCAGAGCCGGATAGTTGTCGGACACTGGTCGGGGCTGGCTGCTGATGAGCTATGGTTGACCAGTCGGTGCTCTAGGGCGGGTCTTAGCAATGGGTCAGTTACATAACCAGCTCTCAGAAAATCATACTCAATAAGGGCTTTTAACACTCCATTCATGTTGGCTTTATTTCAAAATCAGAGATTAACAAATCCATTATTAGTTCAAAGATCTGAAAACTGTGAATATACAAATGAAACTCATGCAAATGACCTAGTATTCCTTGAAATATTTCTTCCTTGTGGATTGGTTAATGTGAGTATCTAATTGTGGTGTGAGTGTTCAAATGTGCTGTTTTTGCTTCCAGGATTTCTTATCAGAAACCAGAAAGCACTACAACGCTGAGCTGGAGTCTGTGGACTTCAAAACCAAGGCAGAGGACGCCAGGGTCAACATCAATAGCTGGGTGGAGAAGGAGACGCAAGGTAGATCTCACACAAACTCATCAGCACATTACATAGATTGGGAACTACATGGCCCCTTTCCAAGCCCTCTCCTTCTTATGAAAAAAAAGAGAGAGTACATGATACTGTAGGTGCACACCCGGGTTTTGTGTTGATGTGTACAAGTTCTTTGACCCATCTTTACTTTACGTTTTGTGTCCTTTGGTTATGTAATATTTCTTTTCTTTTTAATTATAAAACAATTCTACCTGATTCTATATTTGAGCCTGCTGTTCCTTGTGCATCTCTTGTTTTTCTTCTTCAAGTGGTGTTAGTACTTCTAGAAGTTGTGGTGGAATAAGAAATCAAATTTTCCTGAGCTCTGGATGAAAACATTGCTAGTCCGTGTCTCTGTCTTAATAATGATGTCTTTGCTCAATACTGACCACCAGGAAAAATCAAGGACTTGCTGAAGAAGGATATAGTGGACGGCACAACCATGCTGGTCTTGGTCAATGCCATCTACTTCAAAGGCAACTGGGACAAAAAGTTCAAGGAGGATTCTACTGTTGATGCTCAGTTTAAAATCAACAAGGTAATGCTACACAAAGTCTGAAGAAAAGAAATTAGCATGTCTTGCAAAAAATGTTAAGACATCAGGCTTCCATCGTAATAATTAAAGTGTTTATTTAAAACTATGATATCAGAAGAATCATAAACTGGACCTTTTGATGTGATGATAACGAGGGATGGGTACCAACACACGCTATTAAATGGGCCCCGGTGCTAAATTCTTAAAGACCAGAGTAGTGATAAGCTCCCACCTTATCAGTTCTTTTATCGGTACTTTTCAACGTTTTGGTGGAAGCTAATATATCATCACACTGCAGCTCGCATCTCCTCTGCTCTCTCTGTGGGGGCTGAGCTCCTCCAACTGACGATTGCTACGACAGCTATGCTCGTTACTGTAAGTGCAATAAAACAACAGCGAGTAAAAAGCCAATACTTTCTCAATACATCTGTTCAACAAGCATGAACATGTAAATATAAGTAGTTTCTCATCAACCGCCGCTCCCAATAACAGAAGCCGTCTGTCTGTAGTCTGTCGAGCTTAGTTTGTTTTTGTGAACTTCTCTGCCGGCTGAGACAAAGCAGCCCTCCTCAGGACAGAGGACAGGAGGAGTGACTGATACTGACTGATGTTTGTGTTCTTCATTCTTTATAAACGCTACTCAGGAATGTTGTTTCATTTATTGACATTTTAGATTTGTTTCCAGTGAGATATCAATGACTTTATATCGGGACTTTGCTGCTGTAAACATTATTGTTGCGGGTAGAAACAACATTTAGTTATGTTTAAAATGTATATAAATTCCAATCATGTTATGAATGTATTCTTTTTTTAAAATCATATACAAATCTTAAAAGCAATTATTTAGTTGTGAAAAAGAACCAATTAGAGTCTTGATAAAGAACTGAACCAATAAGGAGTATCACTAAGAGTTGTATCGATAAAATCCTAACGATACCCATTCCTAATGATGACTCAACAAGAAAAGGGCTTGTTCTGTTTGCTGCTTTCTTTAGAATGACACGAAGTCGGTGAAGATGATGTGCCAGAAAAGTAAATTCCGTCTCGCCTCCATTCCTGAGGCCAACTGCCAGGTAATGTCCGTGTTTTTCATCAGTGTGGTTTTGCCCATGTCTGTTTGTCTGCTATGCAATCTGATATTTGGGGGATTTGAGATTTTTTTTTAAATACAGTGAATGGATTTACCACAATTGATTCCATTTTGACTATTGTTCCATCTATCAGACTTAGGTTTTTGAAGATATGTCCATTCCTGTAACTAATCAGATTATCTTCAAATGAAATGAAAAGAAAAACATAATGTGTTTGGACAGATCCTAGAGATGCTCTATGAAGGGAAGGAGCTAAGCATGCTCATCTTCCTTCCCGATGAGATAGAGGACGACACAACAGGCTTGGAGAAGGTGGGACACGTATACACACACAAAAAAACAAATGCACAATTTTAAACGGACCAATTAATAATTCATATTGCACCCACACTAGCTGGAGAGGGAGCTGACCTATGAGAAATTTGTGGAGTGGACTCGTTCAGACATGATGGGTCAAACTGAGGTTGAGGTGAAGCTGCCTCGCTTCAAGATGGAGGAGACGTATAACTTGAAAGATGTTCTGACCAGCATGGGCATGGTGGACGCTTTTGATGTCACAAGGAGTGACTTTTCCGGTGAGAAACACCATAAATGTATAATTATTCTAAGAGCACAGCATATCTGAACAGAAAGAGCACCACTTCCCATACAGAAAGATGTCTTTCAAAACCCAAAATGTCGCACTTGAAATTTAAACAAAAACCTGACATCGGAAATAAAATGGACTCTCTCTCCTCTGCTGACAGGCATGTCCCCAGCAAACGACCTGGTGCTGTCAAAAGTCGTCCACAAGGCTTTCGTGGAGGTCAACGAGGAGGGAACGGAGGCTGCTGCTGCCACTGCTGCTATCCTGACGGAACGCGCTATAATGATTCCTGCCACATTCATCGCAGACCACCCCTTCCTCTTCTTCATCCGACATAACCCCACTATGAGCGTTCTCTTTGCGGGCCGATACTGCTCCCCCGAGTGAGAACTACTGTACGCCCTGCAGACATGGGAGGATTATGAGACAATGGGTCCCTGAGCACAGACATGTAAAGGGCACCGACCCCATTCTACGTGAGAACGAGAGCCACAGATAAAAAAAAAAAAAAAGAGACATATTTTTGATAATTTACATCTTTGTCTTTGTGGTCGTATCCTGTCTCTTGGTTGTTCTGGGTCTCGTTTTTGGTCATTTCGCAACTCTGTGTATATTCGCGTCTCTTTTTGATAGTTTTCTGTCATTTTTTGGTCCTTTTATGTCCTTTTGTGACTTCCCAACAAAAATTCTAGTAGAAACTTCAAACAGATCTGTGCAGAGTAGCCTTCTTCACTAATCCGTCCATGCCTGTAGAGCACAGTGAGGGGAGGGATGTATCTATTGAAGCTACTCTATATGGCTATGATGCTAAAAGGTATTGCTGGAAGAAATGGAGAATCACTGTTCTAGAATGTGTGTGTAAATTCTTATCATTGTTCCTGTCCAATATTTTCAAGACCCGGGTTTTGCTAGAGAGCCTTTGAAAAGAAACTGCTGTATGGTACTAGATCAAATAAAAGTGCATGTTGGAGCTTGGTGGGGTTAAATCTTGTTCATATCTTTTTGTGCATGCATTTTAACCAATGACTCTGTGTTTGTCCACCTTCTGTTTGTCATCCTGCACAAATGTGACTGTGATCCACATCATACACACTGCACCTTTACATTACATTCATCCTCCCATCCATTCATCTGTCACAAAATGGAAAGTTTTGTAGTTGTTTGCGCAAGTCTGTTCTCTGCAGGTGTGTAGCACCTCTAGTTCTAAGCAATGATAGCAATAGAGACAATACTAATACAAACAGCTAACTAGGTTCGGGGAGCGGTATGCCTTGAGTAACTCATGAGAGGAGTTGGTATTGAGTTAAACTGTTGACAGTTTTATTGCCTTACAACAAAACTTGTACAATACTGCACTTTGTATATAGAACATTGAAATAAAAATAGAGCTTGTTAAAGTACCAAATAGAATAGAAAAAAACAAAGAATAAGCCCTTTGAGTGGAAATCTTCAAAGCATGCTCCTTTAAATGAAGGAGTTTGAGATTCAAAGAGTTCAGTTCCTTGTCTTTGTGTGTTGAGTGTACGAGTCATCGTGTACATCTTGTAGTGTGTACGTGTTCTTATCTGGTGTCTCAATGGTTGAATGAATCTTGTCAGACATCTTCTGTGGGCAGATCCTACAGTAGGCCACACCGCTTCCACGACCATCCACAGTCTCATGGGGCCGGGCTCGCCAATAAGGAATCCTTCAGATTCTATTTGAAAAAAAACACCCAACCCACACAAATAAGTTATTCTCGTCTCTTTCTGTTTCGAACAGAATTGTGTCTGCTGGTTGTCAGTTACTGATTTTTGGACTCATCTGCCTAGTAGGTTTCATTATTTCTTCATTAATGGCACTGTTTATCATTCCTCTGCTCCCCATGTCTCTAAGCACTTGGGTAAATCCAGTGTACCTTTTTGCCCCAACCATGACAGTAACTTCTCCCATGTGCGGTTGGTATAAAGTTCTAACAAAACATTTAATGTAAGTTATATAAAGTTAGAGGCTTTGCACAGATTGTTTGGATTGTTGATTTTTCATCAATGCCCATGTTGTAGTTGCCATTTGCAAAACAACAGCTGATCCATGAAAAATATATAACAAAATACGTATACATTGATGTTATTGGATCTTGCTAACAAGTCTCAGTGGTCCATGCTTTACCAGTGCCTACAGAATTTGCTGGTTTCACTGGTAAAGCTGCCCTGTGGTGGCAGAGAGGGAGGGGGAACTTTTGATTTATCCAGTTAATTCAAGCACTAGTTGCTGTGCGCACCAGCGACCACCAAGGCCATTAAGGCCTACACATGTGAGCAGTCCAGACTGCCCCAGTACAGTGAGTGAACACAGTGATGCGAGCGAGTGAAAGCTGAGCCCTGCATTTCTGCTCCTCATAGAGCACAATAACCATTTTAATGTAACATAGTGGAACTTAGCGTGGAGGCAACCCTGTTTCCAAAAGTCATCAATTTCAATTACTGTGTTCCTTTTTAATTCCCATATCCCCACTGAGTTGAAGAGCAAGATTTCCACACACCGGATCAGAATCGCATTACGTGAGGTTTACATTGATTTTCACTAAAACAAGACGTTTTTCACGTTATAATAACATATTTTCGATTTTCCTGTTTTGTTTTCAATGACTGAAAGGAAACCAATTTGCCTCAGAGTAGATTTATTCATGATCTTAATGGTATTAGGAAATGTTGGATTTTCACCAGCAGCAACTTAACACGACTCCTATAGAGCTGTAATTGTAACAGAATCCCTGCACAGCTACCGTCTTCCTCAGTTGCGCTGCTTCCAGCACAGCTTGTTTTAAGTAGAGCATTTATCCAATCAGATTTCACCTCTATGCTGTCTCTAGGTAAAAACAATCTGCCCGGAGGCCTTCAGATTTACAAGTGAATCCCTTTGCAGTTTAAGTAAATGGGGATGATATTGTTGATTGTCATGGTCTTCAACCAATCAGATCTTTAGTTTGACATGTTGGGCGTATTCTTTGACGTGCAAGAGCTTCTAGCTGGCCTACAAGTACGTCAGCATTAACGTGCAGCTTGATTGGTCAGTGGCCTAGCGTGACTGTTGTGAATCTAGCTAGCAGAAGCTTGTAGTAGTAAGAGTTAAAGATATGTAAGAAGTTTCTACGTGACATTACATTTCTAGTGTTTGGCGGTGACAATCCCAATATCTACTGCCTCTGTCGAGCGGACATTTTCAGCCCTCAAATGCATTAAAACGTATTCAAGAAACACAACTGGGGAGGCTCGACTGTCATCACTGGCGTCCATGAATCGAGAAGGACTTCTTACTGGAACTGAACCGATGTACTGTACAACCGTGTCATTGAACTCTTTGTAATCAAAGAAAGGAGGATATACTTTGTCTTTAAGTGAACTGCTTTTGTTTTTTACATCTGCAGTAGCGTTACTACTACTGTTTCTATCGTGTCGTTTTTATGATATGGTTAATATGGTTCCCTCTGATGTGAATAATATTTGAATGGCCCGTGCTCTTCAGTGTGTGGAGGAATGCGTGTTTTAGCACCGCAGTTTTGCTGGAATGTGCAGAGGACTGTTGAATCGTTATTTGGGTTTTATGTTATTCAACCTGCTTTGTTGTCATATATATATATATATATGTATATATATATATATATACACACACACGTGACTGGCTCTTGTCATTGTGTTACGAAATACATTGATTTTGAGTATATGCATTGTCCGTAAGCATCCCGTCATGAGGTTATTCGGAGGTGGTTCTAATGAAGCTCTAGCGTAAGTTCAGACAGGAAGACTATACTCTCGCATGCCTAAGCCCATAGCTTATTTACCATACATCTGCCATCACTCCTCATGCAGGCACACTCATTATTTCCTGGCTGTTATTGTTCGGGGCTGTCAATCATATCAGCTGTCTAGATCAGCTGGTCTCTCTAGCCAATAGCACAACGACACAGGACATTGTTAGCCCATCTGGCTGCTGTCTCTATTAAATATGATTGTGTCTCTACCTTCAGTTCGTTCAAGCTGCTGTTGCGCAACCCTCCACCTCCCCATCTCCGCCCAATCTTCGCAGATTCATCAACTTCATCAACTTCATCATTCTATCATTCTATCAATCAATCATTCTATCAGCCACCATCACCACCAGTGTCTGGACTCCACGGGGGGATTTATATTGTTGCCGCTCAGGGCAATCACAACTCGATCACAAATCTCCTCGCTGAGTTAAAGTGCCAAAGAATTTCTGTGTAACTCATTAACGCAGCATCTGTCATAATAAATGTTAACTACTAATCATTCACTTGTCTCTCCTGATTGAACTGTAGTAGGACAGCACTGAAGGCCCAGGTATTAAATACACGGCCCCCGCACTGCTCTAAGGAAAAACGATGTATTCACAAATAGATCCACTTTAAGGAAATGTACTAAATCAAGCCTAATTACGTCAAGACACAAAACCAAACCCTGTGTTTATTATTACAGTAATAGTTTAGTAATAGTTACTGTATAATAATTATACAGCAATAACTTTAGAAAAATGAGAAGGCTGAAAACTATTTTCTCCATACGGCTTCCATACAATGAGATGTGAGAATTAAGGCTTATTCACATCCATGGGCTTGTTAAAAGAAGGCTGGGACACGTTCTTGAGACATGCGGTATGACACATGCGCAGTGTAGCAGAGGCTGTGACGTCGGACGGCACTAGAGATAAAGGGATGGTGCCCGTACAGGTGCTCTTTTGTTGCGCTCCGCCTGACAAAATGATTCAGGTACGCTCGTGCACGAGCTAATGAGCCTGTCAGTCCAGACCAGATTTCACTGCGCATGTGTTGTACTGCAATGAGATGACTTGTGACATTTTCTCTTTTTACTATCCTTGAAGAGAATGCGGAAGCTCATTTAGCAAGGTTTTTGGGGCGTGTCAGCCAGGATAGGTGTGATACTTTCTCAAGCTGAAGCCAGACATACTTGAGCTTGGGTGTGTCACATAAAGTAACACTGATGGTTCAAACAGAACACGTCTTTCTTTCACTGAATCGTTCCCGATCACTTGTTACCTTGAAGAAGAGTCTCTGTCAGTAAGTAAAGGATGTGCCTTGTTGTGATTTGATTTTGATGAGAGTGATAGTTAATAATATTACCCTGTTTTAGTAACAGTTCATGACTTTTTGCCTTTTTCACCTAGTTTTTAAAATGAACCGTTGTCGAGCAGTGATAAGCAATCTGTGTGATTTTTACTCGGTTTGGTGACATTTCATTTTTGTTTAAGAATCTGAATCGATTTAGAATAATCAGCGAGTGAAAATATTATGGGAAAGGAAGAATGAGGATTTGTCTACAGAAATATTCTTGTGGCTGGAAAAAATACGATAAAAGTGATTTGTGTTTTGCATAATCAGGGAAACGGATCCAAGCAGGAGAGTGGAAGTTTTTCCGATAAAAGATATGCTACGGTTTATAGTGCGATGAGTAATGCTCCACTCTGTAACAGACACAATGGCGACATCCACCTCATCCAAGACATCCAAGGCCAACACCACCTTCTCTCTGGCCTTGTTCAAAAAGCTGAGTGATGACGACAAGACGGCGAATATCTTCTACTCCCCTTTCAGCATCTCTTCAGCCCTGGCTATGGTGATGCTGGGGGCCAGGGGCAACACAGCCACACAGATGTCAGAGGTACAGTACACACACACACACACACGCTCTCTCTCTTAAACACATTTTGTGAAAATGAACAGTAAAAAGTTTCAGTTCTCAGGTTAACACACCCATCTGGAAGTGTTTGTACAGGCATGCATTCAAAAGTCATTGCAAGTCAGTGGATCTGGTTCATCATGGTGTTTGAATTTCCCAACCATATTATTAAAGGAGAGAGGCGTGGGTTCAGGTTTGGGCACAAGTTCTCTTAATAATGTATTCTTAATGAAAGAAGAGGAGTCTCCACCCATCACTCTCCTCATCTGCTGCTGAAACTCTGATCCACGCCTTCATCACCTCAAGAATTGACTACTGCAACAGCATTCTCCACGGCACATCATCCAAAATCCTAAATAAACTCCAGTACATCCAAAACTCTGCTGCTCGCCTGCTCACCCACACCCGCTCTCGTGACCACATCACCCCTGTTCTCCAGAACCTCCACTGGCTCCCCATCCCACAACGGATCCAATACAAAATCCTTCTCCTCACTCATAAAGCCCTCCACAATCAGGCCCCTCCTACCTCACCGACCTGCTTCACCACCACACTCCATCCCGTCGGCTCCGCTCCTCTGATGCCAACCTCCTGTCTCTTCCACTCAGGACCAAGCACCGGACATGGGGTGACAGAGCCTTCTCCATATCTGCCCCCTCCCCCTGGAACTCTCTCCCCAAACACATCAGAGACTGCACTGATCTTTGCACATTCAAATCTCAAATCAAAACCCACCTGTTCAAAACTGCTTTTAGTGTGTGACCACTATTGTCTATTTTATGTTTTTAGTGTTGCTTTTATATATGATGATTTTAATGTAAAGTGTCTTTGAGTTTTATGAAAAGCGCTATATAAATAAAATGTATTGTTATTATTATTATTATCTTCCAAGAAATATTAAAAACATGAGTACATGATTCAGACCCAGAAATTTAGAAGAGATGAGAGGGTTTTGGCCAGATTTTGCAATGGAAAACTTTGACTTCACTGTCTTGCAGAGTGGGTGTGGCATTTCACTGGGAAGCGATTCTGACTTTGTGGTTAACATGTGTGCATGCCTTGGTTTATATGTGTGACTCGGCATGAGGCTGTACAGAGGTTTATTTTAGCCAGTCGCCAGAGACTTCAGATGCAGATAGTTAACCTATGCATCAATCTGCCCTGCCCTGCCACACACACACACACACACACACACACACACACACACACACACACACACACACACACACACACACACACACTATCACCTTTACAGTGATCCTATACTGATGAGAGAAACTACCATTTGCACCCCCAGGTCCTTTGCTTCACTGAGGCAGAGCAACCGAAGCAGGCGGGAGAAGAGCAGATGCAAACGCAGTCGCTGATGCAGTCACAGTCGCTGATGCAGTCACAGTGCACCAGCAGACTGCCTCAGTACCTGGTCAAGGTGGTAACAAAGCCAAAATGAAAGGCATAATTAATGATTAGGCTTAGTGGTGTCATTGGGTGAGGAAAACTGAGATTTTGGTATTTACACTTCATTTCCCACTGCTTTGCTCTGTAATCTTATCGTGCTGCATCTTTTAAAACATAATTTGGAAATATGAAGTGTACTGTGAAGCTTTAAAAAGCAAAACAAGCTGAGTTCTGGTTTGTTTTTGCCTTTTTCCATATTCTTTCCAAAAGGTGCTGTGGGTCTCATAAAGAGAAATTAAACTTCTGAAAACTTCCGGGTCATGGGAGGTTTTGACGAAAGTCATTCTAATTACAGTAAATGATGAGAACAATGACACCAAAATCATCCATTTTATATTCCCTTCACTGGGCAGCATTCCATGCGGCACAGACAAATTGAGAAACAATTGGCAATACAGTAGCATTGTCGAAAAAAAAGTAACTGACCATAATGTTTGGCCTACTACAGCATGGATTCATGACATGTAATAAAGGTGGTAAAAAAATTTGCTCCTGCCTTGGTAATGTTTAAACACCCAACACAGCGTTTGCACAGCTGTATACGGAGCACCAGGGTTAATGATGATGTTGGTGTCTATTCTCATTATTTAAGAGGTAAGCTGACAATAGTCCATATTAACATAATACAAAGTTGTCTTCCATCTATCACTGGCTCAGTGTATCTTTGTAACACGCAGGTCTTCTCTGGCTGTTCGCAGTGCCTGAAACCCGAGAATGGTGAAGACGATGTCCACGCTAGCTTTTCCCAACTGCTGAGTGAGCTCAACAAAAAAGACGCTCCATATGCCCTCAGCCTTGCCAACAGGCTGTATGGGGAGCAGTCCTACCAGTTTGTTGAGGTGTGTGTATGTGAGCCTGTTTTGCTCAGCATGAGTTAATTATTTGGTAAGAAAGTGAACTGCAACCCTGTAAATGTGCACCCTAATTTCTAGTTAGCCAAATCCAATTGCTTCTCGAGGTTCAACACATCCAATTGCTAACTRKAWRWKASRRTGSACCMTTYRCTAAGSSYYGCMSYYSWSWGCTWSWCSGWSWAGCWSWSRRSKGCRRSSCTTAGCKAARKGTSCAYYSTMWYWTMYAGTTAGCAATTGGATGTGTTGAACCTCGAGAAGCAAGGATTCAGCTAACTGTATGAGATAATGGAACCTTTGCTAAGCCCCACCCCCACTGCAACTCAGTCAAGCTGTCAGAGCTAACGTGGAGCCCACACTGTCACTAACTGCACTCACTGAGTAAATATTAACAATTATTTTGGAGAAAAAAAAGCTATCTCAGACAGAAGGGTCTACAATGTGTGTTTGAAGGAAATATCCAGGATGTCAAACTGATTCAGCAGCGAAAACGGGTTGAAAAGATATAGATAGAAGCTAAAGCCTATAGACCACAGTGTTAAACTGAACCACCACATCACCTGGCAATCGAGACAGAAGACAATCAAAAATAAGGAACTACACTGTTTCTGTAAAGCCAAGCATGTGTTCAGTCTCCAGCTCAACTCTCCGGGTAACGAGTATCTCTACAACGTTTCACCATGACTGGCTTGAAATCCACAAAACCACCATGAAAATCTGAAACGTTTGCATTAAATCGATATGGAGCAGAGCCGGATAGTTGTCGGACACTGGTCGGGGCTTGCTGCTGCTATGGTTGGCCAGTCGGTGCTCTAGGGCGGATCTTAGCAATGGGTCAGTTACATAATCAGCTCTCAGAAAATCATACTCAACAAGGTCTTCCAGCACTCCACTCATGTTGGCTTTGTTTCAAAATCAGAAATTAACAAATCCATTCTTTGTTCAGAGATCTGAAAACTGTGAATATACAAATGAAACTCATGCAAATGACCTAGTATTCCTTGAAATATTTCTTCCTTGTGGATTGGTTAATGTGAGTATCTAATTGTGGTGTGAGTGTTCAAATGTGCTGTTTTTGCTTCCAGGATTTCTTATCAGAAACCAGAAAGCACTACAACGCTGAGCTGGAGTCTGTGGACTTCAAAACCAAGGCAGAGGACGCCAGGGTCAACATCAATAGCTGGGTGGAGAAGGAGACGCAAGGTAGATCTCACACAAACTCATCAGCACATTACATAGATTGGAAACTACATGGCTTCTCCGCGAATCACCACCGTAACATGGTGGAGGAGTTTGAGTGGCTCAGTGATCCTGGCAGCTATGTTGTCCGGGGCATTAGCCTCCCAAGGCAAACAGGTCTCAGGGGAGAACCCAGACTAAGAGCGGTTCACAATGACCCTAATGATAAGCAGCCCATGGTCTTCAGCCACCTCGCCCGGACCAGGGAAACCGGGGCACCCTCCCGGAGCCAGACCCAGGAGGGGAGCTCGTCGGTGGCCGGGCCTTCGCCCATGGGGCCCGGTCAGGCTCAGCCCGAAGAAACAACATGGAGCAGCCACCCTGTGGACCCACCACCCGCAGGGACAAGCATCGGGGTCGGGTGCAATGCAGACCGGGCGGCGGGTCAGGCCGGAGGCCTGGGGGAGCCGATCGCCGGCAGCATAGACTAGCTCTAGGGACGTGGAACGTCACCTCACTAGCGGGGAAAGAGCCAGAGCTGGTGCAGGAGGTGGAGCGATACCAGCTAGATATAGTTGGACTCACCTCCACACACAGCTCTGGCTCTGGAACCAAGCTCCTGGAGAGGGGTTGGACTTTGTCCTTTTCCGGAGTTGCCCAGGGTGAGAGGCGCCGGGCGGGAGTGGGGATACTCACGAGCCCCCGGCTGAGCGCCGCTGTGTTGGAGTTCTCCCCGGAGAACGAGAGGGTCGCCTCCATGCGCCTACGGGTTGCAGGGAGCAAGGCTCTGACTGTGGTTTGTGCTTATGCACCAAACACCAGTTCGGAGTATCTGGCCTTCTTGGAGTCGGTGGGAGGGGTCCTGGAAAGGGCGCCGCCTACCGACTCCATAGTTCTCCTGGGGGACTTCAACGCTCACGTGGGCAATGACGGAGAAACCTGGCGGGGGGTGATTGGGAGGAACAGCTTGCCCGATCTGAACCCGAGTGGTGTCTCGTTATTGGACTTCTGTGCTAGCCACGGTTTGGCGATAACGAACACCATGTTCGAACCTAAGGTGGCTCATAAGTGTACCTGGTACCAGAACACCTTAGGCCGGAGATCAATGATCGACTTTGTAATCGTATCATCTGATTTGCGGCCGTATGTCTTGGACACTCGGGTGAAGAGAGGAGCAGAGCTGTCAACTGATCACCACCTGGTGGTGAGTTGGATCAGATGGCAGGGGAACCGGTTGGGAAACTGCTGACCCGGACAGGGGACATCGTCGGCCGGTGGAAAGAGCACTTTGAGGAACTCCTAAACCCGACCAACATGTGCTCTGCAGAGGAGGCAGCGCCTGAAGACCTCGGGGGGGGGGGGGGGGGGCGCACCCATATCCCTGGCAGAGGCCGCTAAGGTAGTTAAAAAGCTCCTTGGTGGCAAGGCGCCGGGGGTGGATGAGATCCGCCCTGAGATGCTGAAGGCGCTGGACATGGTTGGGCTGTCCTGGCTGACACGCCTCTTCAATGTCGCATGGGGGTCGGGATCAGTGCCCATGGACTGGCAGACCGGGGTGGTGGTTCCCATCTTCAAAAAGGGGGACCGGAGAGTGTGCTCGAATTACCGGGGTATCACACTACTCAGCCTCCCGGGGAAGGCTTATGCCAGGGTGCTGGAAAGGAGGCTCCGACCGTTTGTTGAACCTCAGATTCAAGAGGAGCAATGCGGATTCCGTCCCAGTCGTGGAACAGTGGACCAGCTCTTCACCCTCGCAAGACTACTGGAGGGGTTCTGGGAGTTTGCCCAACCAGTCTACATGTGCTTTGTGGACTTGGAGAAGGCTTTCGACCGGGGGTTCTTGTGGGGGGTGCTGCGGGAGTATGGGGTGCCGGACCCGTTACAACGGGCGATCCGGTCTCTGTACGACTGCAGTAGGAGCTGTGTCCACATTCTCGGCAAAAAGTCAGACACGTTCCCGGTGGGTGTTGGCCTCCGCCAGGGCTGCCCTTTGTCACCGGTCCTGTTCGTGACTTTCAGGGACAGGATATCTAGGCGCAGCCTGGGGGTGGAGAACGTCAAGTTCGGGGGTCTCGGGATTGCCTCTCTGCTGTTTGCAGATGATGTGGTCTTGTGAGCCTCCTTGGATCGTGACCTCCAACATTCACTGGGGCGGTTTGCAGCCTAGTGTGAAGCGGTGGGGATGAGAGTTAGCACCTCCAAATCTGAGGCCATGGTGCTCTGCTGGAAACTGGTGGATTGCTCCCTCCAGGTGGGGACGGAGTGCCTACCTCAAGCGAAGGAGTTCAAGTATCTCGGGGTCTTGTTCACGAGTGAGGGTAAGATGGAGCGGGAGATCGACAGACAGATCGGTGTGGCTGCAGCAGTAAAGCAGGCGCTGCACCGGACCGTCTTGGTGAAGAGGGAGCTGAGCCGGAAGGGAAAGCTCTCAATTTACTGGTCGGTCTACATTCCTACCCTCCGAAAGGACAAGCGACTACAAGCGGCTGAAATGAGTTTCCTCCGTAGGGTGGCTGGGCTCAGCCTTAGAGATAGGGTAAGGAGCTCGGTCATCAGGAGGGAGCTTGGAGTCGAGCCGCTACTCCTTCGCGTCGAAAGCAGTTAGCTGAGGTGGTTCGGGCATCTAATTAGGATGACCCCTGGACGCCTCCCACTGGAGGTTTTCCAGGCACGTCCAACTGGGAAGAGACCCCGGGGAAGACCCAGAACACGCTGGAGGGATTATATCTCCCAGTTGGCCTGGGAACGCCTCGGGATCCCCCAGAATGAGCTGGAACATGTTGCCGGGGAGAGGGAAGTCTGGGTCAGCCTGCTTGGCCTGCTGCCACCGTGACCCGACCCCGGATAAGCGGAGGAAAATGGATGGATGGATGGAACTACATGGCCCCTTTCCAAGCTCTCTCCTAATGAAAAAAAAGAGAGTACATGATACTGTAGGTGCACACCCGGGTTTTGAGTTGATGTTTACAAGTTCTTTGACCCATCTTTACTTTACGTTTTGTGTCCTTTGGTTATGTAATATTTCTTTTCTTTTTAATTAAAAAACAATTCTACTTTGATATTTGAGCCTTTTGTTCCTTGTTTTTTGTCCATCTCTTGTTCTTCTTCTTCAAGTGGTGTTAGTACTTCTAGAAGTTGTGGTGGAATAAGAAATCAAATTTTCCTGAGCTCTGGATGAAAACATTGCTAATCCGTGTCTCTGTCTTAATAATGATGACTTTGCTCAATACTGACCACCAGGAAAAATCAAGGACTTGCTGGTCCAGGGTGTAGTGGGCGACAAGACCTTGCTGGTCTTGATCAATGCCATCTACTTCAAAGGCAACTGGGACAAAAAGTTCAAGGAGGATTCTACTGTTGATGCTCAGTTTAAAATCAACAAGGTAACGCTGCACAAAGTCTGAAGAAAAGAAATTGGCATGTCTTGAAAAAAATGTTCTCGAGATTAAAAAATGTTAAGACATCAGGCTTCCATCGTAATAATTAAAGTGTTTATTTAAAACTATGATATCAGAAGAATCATAAACTGGACCTTTTGATGTGATGATAACGAGGGATGGGTACCAACACACGCTATTAAATGGGCCCCGGTGCTAAATTCTTAAAGACCAGAGTAGTGATAAGCTCCCACCTTATCAGTTCTTTTATCGGTACTTTTCAACGTTTTGGTGGAAGCTAATATATCATCACACTGCAGCTCGCATCTCCTCTGCTCTCTCTGTGGGGGCTGAGCTCCTCCAACTGACGATTGCTACGACAGCTATGATAGTAAGTGCAATAAAACAACGGCGAGTAAAAAGCCAATACTTTCTCAATACATCTGTTCAACAAGCATGAACATGTAAATATAAGTAGTTTCTCATCAACCGCCGCTCGCAATAACAGAAGCCGTCTGTCTGTAGTCTGTCTAGCTTAGTTTGTTTTTGTGAACTTCTCTGCCGGCTGAGACAAAGCAGCCCTCCTCAGGACAGAGGACAGGAGGAGTGACTGATACTGACTGATGTTTGTGTTCTTCATTCTTTATAAACGCTACTCAGGAATGTTGTTTCATTTATTGACATTTTAGATTTGTTTCCAGTGAGATATCAATGACTTTATATCGGGACTTTGCTGCTGTAAACATTATTGTTGCGGGTAGAAACAACATTTAGTTATGTTTAAAATGTATATAAATTCCAATCATGTTATGAATGTATTCTTTTTTTAAAATCATATACAAATCTTAAAAGCAATTATTTAGTTGTGAAAAAGAACCAATTAGAGTCTTGATAAAGAACTGAACCAATAAGGAGTATCACTAAGAGTTGTATCGATAAAATCCTAACGATACCCATTCCTAATGATGACTCAACAAGAAAAGGGCTTGTTCTGTTTGCTGCTTTCTTTAGAATGACACGAAGTCGGTGAAGATGATGTGCCAGAAAAGTAAATTCCGTCTCGCCTCCATTCCTGAGGCCAACTGCCAGGTAATGTCCGTGTTTTTCATCAGTGTGGTTTTGCCCATGTCTGTTTGTCTGCTATGCAATCTGATATTTTGGTAATTTGAGAACCTATCTCAAGAAAATACAGTGAATGGATTTACCACAATTGATTCCATTTTGACTATTGTTCCATCTATCAGACTTACGTTTTTGAAGATATGTCCATTCCTGTAACTAATCAGATTATCTTCAAATGAAATGAAAAGAAAAACATAATGTGTTTGGACAGATCCTAGAGATGCTCTATGAAGGGAAGGAGCTAAGCATGCTCATCTTCCTGCCCAACGAGATAGAGGACGACACAACAGGCTTGGAGAAGGTGGGACACACAAAAAAAACAAATGCACAATTTTAAACAGACCAATTAATAATTCATATTGCACCCACACTAGCTGGAGAGGGAGCTGACCTATGAGAAATTTGTGGAGTGGACTCGTTCAGACATGATGCGTCAAACTGAGGTTGAGGTGAAGCTGCCTCGCTTCAAGATGGAGGAGACGTATAACTTGAAAGATGTTCTGACCAGCATGGGCATGGTGGACGCTTTTGATGTCACAGGGAGTGACTTTTCCGGTGAGAAACGCACCATAAATGTATAATTATTCTAAGAGCACAGCATATCTGAACAGACAAATCAATGTACTCTCTCTCCTCTGCTGACAGGCATGTCCCCAGCAAACGACCTGGTGCTGTCACAAGTCGTCCACAAGGCTTTCGTGGAGGTCAACGAGGAGGGAACGGAGGCTGCTGCTGCCACTGGTGCTTTCATGATGGTGACCTCTATAATGATTCCTGCCACATTCATCGCAGACCACCCCTTCCTCTTTTTCATCCGACATAACCCCACCATGAGCGTTCTCTTTGCGGGCCGATACTGCTCCCCCGAGTGAGAACTACTGTGGGCCCTGCAGACATGGGAGGATTATGAGACAATGGGTCCCTGAGCACAGACATGTAAAGGGCCCCGACACCATCCTATGTGAGAATGAGAGCCACAGATTAAAATTAAAGACATGTTTTTGGTAATTTTGCATCTTTGTCTTTGTGGTTGTATCCTGTCTCTTGGTTGTTCTGGGTCTCGTTTTGGTCATTTCGCAACTCTGTGGATGTTTAGCGTCTGTTTGGTCCTTTTATATCCAATTGTGACTTCCCAACAAAAATTCCAGGAGAAACGGTAGCCTTCTTCACTAATCCGTCCATGCCTGTAGAGCACAGTAATTCAGCCAGGGGAGGGATATATCTATTGAAGCTACTATATATGACTATGATGCAAATAGGTATTGCTGGAAGAAATGGAGAATCACTGCTCTAGAATATGTGTGTAAATTCTCATCATTGTTCCTGTCCAATATTTTCAAAACCCAGATTTTGCTAGAGAGCCTTTAAAAAGAAACTAATGTATGGTACTAGATCGAATAAAAGTCCATATTGGAGCTTGGTGGGTTTAAATCTTAGTCATGTCTTTTTGTGCATGCATTTTACTCAATGAGTCTGTTTGTCCACCTTCTGTTTGTCATCCTGCACAAATGTGACTGTGAGCCACATCATACACACTGCACCATTACATTCATCCTCCCATCCATTCATCTGTCACAAAATGGAAAGTTGTCAGTTGTTATAAGTAGTTGTAGTTGTAGTTGTTGTAAGTTATCAGTTGTTTGCGCAAGTCTATTCTTTGCAGGTGTGTAGCACCTCTAGTTCTAAGCAATGATAGCAATAGACACTAACAGCTAACTAGGTTCGGGGAGCGGTATGCCTTGTGTAACTCATGAGAGGAGTTGGTATTGAGCTGAACTGCTGACAGTTTTATTGCCTTACAGCAATAACAAAACTTGTACAATACTGCACTTTGTATAGAGAAAATTGAAATAAAAATAGAGCTTGTTAAAGTACCAAATATAATAGAAAAAAACCCAAAGAATAAGTCCCCTTTAAGAGGATATCTTCAAAGCATGCTCCTTTAAATGAAGGAGTTTGAGATTCAAAGAGTTCAGTTCCTTGTCTTTGTGTGAGTGTTGTGTTGGGGCCGCATCTTTTGAACACAGACAGAAATCGCCCCCCTCCCTGGTGCCATGTGCTCTCAATAGCCTCCAAAACACTACAGCAGGTCATAATCAAATGGATTGATTATCCATACAAACATAAAAACAGCTACAAATCAAATCACACTACAAACACATATATATATATATAAAATGAAAAGTGAGGCCCCATCCGGGCCACACGACAGACAGTTGTGTCTGCCCCATAGTCAGGAGGAGGTCTGAGGCCCTGTCCACATTACTCCGTTTTTACTTGGATGCAGATTTGTCAAATAGAGGCTCTCCGGGGATTCACATCTCCTTTTTCCCCCCAAAGTCTCTGAAAAGTCTCACATTACATATCGATCAGCTCAATGATTGGCTGAAGTCCAATAAGCCCCTCCTGGGCCGATGACCCATTGTTTTACTCTTAACACCTCACCCAGCCACTTTCCAACCCCTGCTCTCAGCACATTCCTTAACCTGATCACACAGACACTCAACCACACTCCTTGGTTAAAACTCCTACAAGTAAACACACTGTGACACATAATATCCAGCACTAGGAGCGCTTTAAACTTAAATTCCTCATAGTTGGGTGTAGGAGACATTGTGTAGTGTGTACGTGTTCTTATCTGGTGTCTCAATGATCGAATGAAGCTTATCAGACATCTTCTGTGGCCACAACACTTCCACATCCATCCACAGTCTCATTGGGCTGGGCTCGCCAATATGGCGAAATTAAAATACAAATGTACGTATATATTTAATGTAATGACTTTTCCTATAACTGAGCACAAAGAAATTTATTAGCGCTGTCTTTATATCTGAATATCTTACAATTCCAGAAGTTCTCCTCTTTATGTAGACATAATTCTACCATCTGTTTGATGTACTGAGTAAACCAAAAGAGGAAAAGCAAAGACACTTATGTTTAAACACTGAGTTATAATACCTACTTTAGTAAAATTATCCAAAGTACAACAAAATGTACCGATTATTTTATCGTATACATATACTGAACAATGAACATGGAGTAAAGACAGAAGTGTTTACATTAAGGTTGTGCCGCTGCCACTGGGTGAAGACTGATTTGCTTTCATAGCTAGAATACAGTCACTACAAGACGAATAGCCTACATTATAGCAAAAACAGAAACAGCAAGTGAACTGTGAGCTAAAGTAAACTAACAAATGTTTATTTTAAAAGCTACCCTGGCTGTAATTTTAATTCCACAGAATGAGTGAATCAATGTAATGATTATGTAGTTAGGGTGAATCGATGAAAGTGGCTGGAGAAGCACACACAAGTTGCATCAAGCACACTAACATACATATTATCAATATGCAACATGAGTCCCTCGATTACTTGCCTTCATCTCAAAGAAGTCTTCAGATGAGCTCCATCTGGTGGAACATCACAGTGTTGTAACGTTGTCTCGACAGTCTTGTATCAGCCTCAAGTTTTTGTTCATCTATCGAGCAAGTACACAGCACATCTGCATTCCCCCAGCTATCAAGCACATTCTCCATCTTAAGTTAAAGATATGAATCTAAATTCCCGTCTGTTCGTCCCTCTATCAAGAGCACAATTTTGTAGGAAAGCCACGTTAAAACTGGCTCACTGAACCCACACATTTACATCCAAAGGTAAAAAACTGAAAGTCTCCCAATTGTTGCCCAGTCGGTTGTTTAGAATTCTAATGAGTGATTTTCCTGATGATTATGTGTATTTTAGAAATAGTCTTTGCCTGTAGTTGAGTAGGAAAATCACACTGTATCATTTGCTATCTCAGACAAACACTCTGATCTGTTGCACCCACACATCATTAGTAATATGCAATATAATGTAATGTTACCATTTGAGTGTGTTGAGAGTGGACTATAATAAAAGAGGATTTTGTCAGCTACTGAATCCAAACTATTACAACAGTATGTATTCTTGTGCATGTATAAAAGGAGTGTGGTTTGAAAACATTGTACATTTATACAAATAAAAAGCTCATTAGCTGTATTTCCCAAACATAGAATATAGTAATACAGTAGCACACATATGATCAAACATCTGCAAGCAAAACCAGGGATCTCGTATTTCCAGAACTATTTATCACATAATTATTGTCTACAAAACACATTCTAACTGCCCCACCTCTAATCCATAGTCACGGCACAGGTAGTTCCAGAGAAAGTATTTGTTGTTACTTCCAGGGAAATTAAGCCTTCATACTGGCATACTCCAAAAAGAGATGAAAAAAGTATTCAAACGGAAAACACAAGATTACAATGTTTTTTCTCTCTTAAACTGGTTGGCTCGTTTTGACACAGGGAATAATGGAAGTAATGTAAATAAATAACTCAGTCCAAGTTCTCTGATGAAGGTTTTGTTTTCCTCAGTAATATTAATTTAATTTCATCCCCTTGATCTCGTAGGCAACTCATTTATGTAGAAATAACACTTACAATCATATGAGCACTTCCCTTCTTTTTGCAGGAATCTTTTGTCATCGACATCACAAAATACTCTCAGGAAAAACGATGTATTCACAAATAGATCCACTTTTTGGGAATGTACTAAATCAAGCCTAATTACATCAAGCCACAAAACTAAACCCTGTGTTTATTATTACAGTAATAATAGTTACTCTATAATAATAATTATACAGCAATAACTTTAGAAAGAATGAGAAAGCTGAAAACTATTTTCTCCGTACGGCTTCCGTACAATGAGATGTGAGCATTAAGGCTTATTCACATCCATGGGCTGTGTCTCAATTCGGGGTCTACATCCTTCGGAGGACCCAGCCTTCGTGGTCTGTGGGCCATGTCCTTTGAGGACCGCACGTTTGCTGACATTTGTTTTGCTGCTGTTAATGTTAACTGTCTTGATTGATTTCCTCTGCCTTAGGATTGCTATATATATATATATATATA
>NW_022280093.1:2071080-2099678 GCF_004355925.1 Anarrhichthys ocellatus
CCCTTTCAGCATCTCTTCAGCCCTGGCTATGGTGATGCTGGGGGCCAAAGGCAACACAGCCACGCAGATGTCAGAGGTACAGTATACACACACACACACACACACACACACACCGACTGGCCTTGTGAAAAGTAAAAGATTAACATGAATGGCTTTGAGGGTTGGTGCACCTGGTTTGGCGTGATTTTGTGAAGCCTCGGTTTGTCCGTGTGGTGGACAATAGGATGCAGGTTTCACACTGTGAAATGCACTCCGGCAAAACACCACCACGAGCTGCGTCTTCTGAAAACTCCCAGAGAGTCAACCCAGCGCCTCTCTGAGACAATTTCAAGCAACAATGAAGATGGTGGGATAGATTTGGTAGGAATGAAGGCCAGAGTGCAGTACTGCAGATGTGTAGGCACTTGTTCAGTATGAATCACTGGTTGGTTTCTTTCAGCGTCAGCAAAAATGATAAAGATCTGTTCTGTTCAGGCTTCATGGGGGGGTGGGGGGGGTGGGCTCTTTGTTGTGTTACTATGGGAACCTGAAACACAATATTGAAGTGTAAGGGCAAAGAAGATATCGGTAAAGTAATCTGTACACCTTATCAGTTCCCATTATGTTATGTGCAGCAGACACTTGTCTGGCTTGCCTGGGTGTCATACGTTGAGTCGCTGAATGGATGTCAGCTGGAAGAATATTTTCAGTCCTCTATAATTAATTCGAATGAATTAAATAAATAAACCCAACTATTCCGAATCAGACAATTAATAGTAATGACTGATTTTACTCTTTTGATGCTCCCATGAACAATGTAGGTACAGCAGCTGTAGACTGAGTTTCCTTAATTTAATTTTTGTCTATTCATGAGACATAAAAATAGTTATGCATAGCAACATACTTGTGGAATAATGGACTGATTTGTACTTTAACACCTTGAGGAAGACAAAAAAAACCTCTCACACAGTGGCAGTCTGTACAGCAGAAGCAACAGCAGCAGCAGAAGAAAACAACAACATTTTTCTAAAGGATTGCTAAAGCAAAGACACACCCAGATAACTCTGGGCTGGTGTGAGTATGTGGGAGGGGCAGGGCTTCGCCCTAAATCCACCACATCTCTTCCAGTCGCTTGAAATGACAATATTGACAAAGATTACAGAAGGATCTTCATTGTGAGGAGGGGTAATAGTATTTAGTCTTCTGATGCGATGACAGAAGGGTTATTGCCAGGCTGCTCGACAGGGTCAGGCACAAAGTTAGTGTTGTAAATACAGCCTTTTGTGAAAGAGTTCACTGTGCAAAGCAAGGAGCTCTGTCCTTTTGTGTCCTTTGTATAAAGACTGGGTTTGTTCCAGAAGGTGGAAGCGTGTGTGTGTGTGTGTGTGTGTGTGTGTGTGTGTGTGTGTGTGTGCAATTACATCATCCGAGATTGCAAGAACTTGTCATTTATCTTCCTGCCAACCATTAACGTAATGATTCAATCCAATTTTGAACCGCGCATACACTGGTACCTGCAATATAATATGCAGCTACGATCATCATCTCTGCATTTCTTTGTGCTCTGTGAGAGGGGTTTAAAACTGTAGAGAAGTGTTTTACTGAACAAACAATAGGATCCGTATGGCTTGGCATCATTTTTGATCTATCTTCCAAATATAAGGTTAATGTACTGCATACAAATCAACCCACACATCACTGCTAAGAGGGTATTCTAACTTCCCGTCCAGACACATGGGGTCTAAGCTAACAGTCAACACAACTGCACCCCTACTGTAGGTTCTCTGCTTCACCGAGGCAGAAAAGCCACGTCATGCAGGAGCAGAGCAGATGCAGATGCAGCAGCAGGCCCCGTTCAAACTGCCAGCGCATCTGCTGAAGATGGTAACAAAGCCAACAGCGGAGGAATGATAAACTCCCTGAGGGGCGTTTCACTAACACTCTGGTGTCACCTGGTGAGGGGATCCTCGGAGGCAAAGAGCCGGTGGTTCAGGAGAGAATTTTGTGCTTGTTTTCACTCCCTTTTGCTTGCTGATCTCCAATCTGCTGTTTTAGTGTGTATGTGTGTGTGTCCAACGGCTTGAAACCACATATTATTAAATAATACACAGGAATGTAGTCCCGGCTTTTCTATTGATAGCTTCTTCCTGGTGTGCTTTTTTAAAAATCTCTTGCAGCTGCTGGAAACCACAGTGTGATTAGACTCACTTACAACAAAAATTAGGAAAATAGTGTACACACAAATTAAGCTGTTTCCTTTTGTATACATGCCTTATTCTTGTGTATAACCTTCTTGGATGTGGTTAACGCCAAATTTAACAAACGTCATGACGACTTTCTATGAAATTGGCTGTTTTAGGTTCTTACTGATTTGGATACACACCGCACTGAATCCAGCTGAATAAAAAGATTGGTCATGCGTTTTTGAAGATAACCCTGTAAATAACAACGCGGTGGAGGGATGGCGTGCGTCTTCACGTGGCTGTTTCCTGAAAGACTCGTCCACGCTTTTCATTGCCATGGGTTCTCTAAAGTCTGTGTTAAAGGTGTTAAAGTGGTCCCTCTTTCTTTTTCATGTCAGTTTTCTTTCTTTTTTTTGCCTTCTGCCATATTATTCAGTCCGTGTTGGGATGCTGTGCATTGACATGTAAATGGTTATGGTGTTCTCAGATGCAATATGTACAGAATGTGAGAGTGAAACACTGGAAGCCTTCAACTTAAAGGAGTACCCCTGTACAAAAAATATGTATCATACCTATTAAGTGATGAGAAGGTCCAAGCAGTCCATTTCCTACCAGTAGATCGTTATGGACTCATCTTTCTGTGGTGCAAATATATCAGGAAGTATTTGAGGTGAGCTACTGCTGCCCGCCATCCCTCAACGTAATGTATGCAAAACTGCTGATGCATAGCATGGAGGAAACCTTGTCAAACTCATCACTTAATAGGCAAGCTAACCCGTCAAATATACTGTTTATAACAGACTGGTCTGTCACGTGCTCAGTGCATCTCTGTAACACTCGTCTACTTTTTTCCACAGTGCCTGAAAACCCAGGATTGCCCGGACGATGTCCACGTTAGCTTTGCCCAACTGCTGAGCGAGCTCAACAAGGCTGACGCTCCGTATGCCCTCAGTGTTGCCAACAGACTGTACGGGGAGCAGTCCTACCAGTTCGTTGAGGTGTGTGTGTAGTTTACATATTAGGCCGGAGTGAATGAGAGGCACACATAAGAATCTTTAAGCTTTGTAAGCTTAAGATGAATGAGGGTCTGGACAGTGCGCCAGCATACAAGCAAGTAAAACCGTGGAAATACTTCTCTGGCTTTTACTACAACTAAGTAAAGTCAAGCAAAGAGATTATTTTATTTGGGTGATCTGACTCAGTAAATGTGTCGTTGATGATTTCAGGATTATTTGGGAAAAACCAAGAAGCACTACAGCGCAGAGCTGGAGGCGGTGGACTTCGTAACCAGCTCAGAGGCGGCCAGGCTCAACATCAACAAATGGGTGCTCGAGCAGACACAAGGTGGGCCATACACGCCAGCATACATGGAAACATGGCAATAGTTGGCAAATTGCTTCATGTCCGTGTCTGTTTTGATTACCAGGTAAAATTAAGGACGTGCTGGCCCAGGGTGTGGTGGACGGCCTCACCAGGCTGGTGCTGGTCAATGCCATCTACTTCAAAGGCAACTGGAACAAGCAGTTTCAAGAGAGTGCCACCAAGGATGCTCAGTTTAGACTCAACAAGGTAACACTGCTCAATGAACACATTTCATTGGCTAACACTGATTGACAGAAGTCAGTAAATATGTTTTTTTATTTTAACTGTATTGCATGGAGGTTGATTTTGATTCTTCATTGAAAGAAGGAAACCTGACCAAATGAAATGGTGGAAAGACAAAAAGGGTGGAATTTGATCACTTAATAAAAAGGCATTTGTCTGACACTTTTGTGTTGGAAGTTAGTCAAGACTTGGAGGGAGCGTTTCCCAACAGCTACGCATTAATCATACTGTATGTTGCTTCACTCCAGAAATGATGCTTCCATTTGGTGAAGGGAAGAGAATGTGTGTTTTTTTTAATGAAGCAGAGTTTGAGTCACTAGACACGCCTATGTAATGGTACAACATTGACAAATGGTTCACCAGAGTAAAAAATGTGATGATGTTTGACTTTCCTCTGAGTAATAACAAGTGACCTTGCGTTGAACTTGTGGACAAAATGCTACAAGTGCGTGCAGTGATTTTTAACCAGCAGGTGATGGAAACAGTGGAAAAGAACCAGCAATCATTTTTGCCAAGTTTGTTGCGCCTCTGACCACACCCAGCAGGGATGTCACTATGTACTGACCACACCGTGAAGTACACATTTACGTCACTGCAACCAGGCGATGTGTACAACATTTCTGTTGGTGTTAAGTTTCTCTTCAAGCTTGCGTATTTTTCTGCTTATTGTCAGAAAGAAACCAAGTCAGTGAAGATGATGTACCTGAAATCTAAGTTCCCCGTCACCTACATCCCGGAAGCCAACTGCCAGGTAACTAGTTTGTTGATCAATCAAACAATTGTTAACTGACCAGGCAACAGCTGAACTAATTGTGTATGAACTTTGTTAATGAGGTTAAACAGGATTTAACGAGATTTCCATGTAATGTGAACGATTCCAAGGAGAATGGATGAGGTTTTGATTGTCATCCATTGTGATCCTAACAAGGTTTTTTTTTTTTTTTGGTTGCATGTAATCCCATAAACTATCTTGTTAATGCATAACAAAGAACCATGTAGTTGTCAGACCAGTAAAAGGAATTTGCTGTAATATCTGAAACCCTCTGTTGCACAGATCCTAGAGATGCCTTACAAAGGAAAGGAGCTCAGCATGCTCATCTTTTTACCCAGTCAGATGGAGGATGGTACAACAGGTCTGGAGAAGGTGGGACACACACACACACACTTGCTCTCATAAAGAAATCCACAAAACGCAGATAAACAAATAATTGATTGTGTGTCCGTCCCCTAGCTGGAGAAGGAGCTGACCTATGAGAACTTTGTGGAGTGGACTCGTCCAGACATGATGGATGAAGTTGAGATTCGGGTGGGGCTGCCTCGGTTCAAGATGGAGGAGAGCTACGACATGAAGAATGTCCTGGCCAGCATGGGCATGTTGGACGCTTTCGACGTGTCAATGTGTGACTTCTCTGGTAGGACGTGTGCCTGGATCACATCAGATATATATTCATAATAATTAAAAAGAACAGACACGTGAAACCTGAACTGGCTCCCGCCAACGTGCTCATGCTCCTGTCGTGTAGGGTGACACGTGACCTTGTGTCAACCTTGTGTTAAAATATTCTGTCTCCGTTCTCTTCTGTGACAGGCATGTCTCCCGGCAACGACCTGGTGCTGTCCAAGGTCGTCCACAAGGCTTTCGTGGAGGTCAATGAGGAGGGAACGGAGGCGGCTGCCGCCACTGCTGCTGTCATGATGCTGCGCTGCATGCCACAATCCTTCACCGCAGACCACCCCTTCGTCTTCTTCATCCGACACAACGCCTCCTCAAGCATTCTCTTTGCTGGCCGATACTGCTCCCCTGAGTGAGCCGTTTAGAGCAGTGTTTCTCAACAGGAGGGGGGGGGGGTGTCTATTACATCTACTATTGTAACAGTATACAATATAAGCATTACTGGAAGTATGTTGAGAATTACCACCCTGGAGTTCCCTATAGCTAATCACAACCTGAGTTCCTCAACACTAAGAATGACTAGTAAAGTCGGTGGTGTTGAAATTTCCTGAGAGTGGCTTCTTGTTGACCTCTGTGTGCAATACTTAATCTCATCCGTAGGATCTGCTTCACTTTATGTCTGTAATGCACGTATGGCCCTATTTGCTGCACCTTCACACCCTACCTTAGTTAATCTTTACCATTAAAGTCTAATGTATCTTATCTTAAGCCTTACACCCTTTGAAAGAATTTGCCTTAATCACAATTTCTCTTTTTTCTACCTCCAGCCAAGACGTTAACTTTACTTATACACCATATGAATATACGAGTGTTGCAAGATTTGCTGCACTTGTTCTACCGAACATGCAATTTCAGCATTTATATGTTCAGTCAACCAAAGAGAATAAAGTGACAATATAAATCCCATTGTCAGATAGATGATTGGTGTAGTGAAGGAAAGTGTGGTTATTTGTAATTGTACCATCATGCATATAATACATATAGACTATAAAGAACAAGAGCTTACATGAAGGTTTGAACTGGCATTGAGTCCATGTTAGTTTATGCATCCTTGTGCTTTTACATGTAGAATAAAAGTGTGTGGTTTAAAAATAATTTGTCACAAGAAAATCATTTTATTGACATTTTCTAAGATCTGGTTCAGCCACTTGTGTAAGATGGATAACCTGCAGTTTGATCAGTCATTGTGGTTTGTGTGTTAATACTACACTGGTTGTCTATGAGACGCCTTTATCTTACTGTTAATGTTTAACCCTCGCTGACAGTAGTAATGCTTTGGTCAATTATATATGAGGGAGACTAAGTATACTATAGGAACTTCTTTAAGTGTCCTATTCCTACAGGCGTGTCTTCCCTGAGATCAAAAGAGTAACATGTTCTTGAAAGAAAACCACACTGTATGAACCCTCTAGACTGGGGCTGTTACACTATTCAATCATGAAGGTCTAATAACATTTGGAATAACTTTTTTAATGGGATTGAGTGTACCTGAAAGTGTTTAGATGTAGAAACATGAGAAGAAACAAAGCAGGTTTACTGTTCTGGACACAGGTTTTAATTCTATCTAGCAGATAAAACAAGATGTATGCTGCGTGATAGAGCAATGGGACATGTAATGGTGTGTTAAACATAACACAGGAAGACACGGGATTTGTCGTTTGTCACAAAGGGACTACATAATATGTGCCAGTAAACGCATCTTACTCCAGCCCAGTAGGTGGCGCTGATGCATCGGTGTGTTTGTGCCCCGAGTAGAAGCCAAGGAGGAAAAAGTTAGGAACTGCACTTCCGGTTTACTTCCTGGTTGTCATTGTTTTAAGTCCGATTATTCAAAAACGAATCGCTTATTAACAATACATGACGACTGTATAACCAAAAGTCGTAGGGGATAATGAGATGAGGGAAACGGACACTTTGGCTGACCCATTCCGGCTGAAAGACGACAAACTAGCTTAGTTAGCTTCCGGAGCCGCCTGCTGAACTGGTTTCCCTGCTTGGTTGGTGATGGAGAGGCTAATAACCAAGCTCACGGGAAAGCATGTCCTCTTCACGGCTTCCTTCGCTTTACGACTGGCGCTGGTCGCTTATGGAGACTACCAGGACAGGACTATGGTGGTGAAGTACACTGACATTGACTACCATGTGTTCACAGATGCTGCAAGATTCATCACTGAGGTAACAGCAGTATAATAACTTCTGTGAAGCTGCTTGGTCCCAGAATATGTCTACTAATATAAAGTACTGCTTATTGCATGTTAATGCCTCAATAATAATGATCCAATAACATGGACTGGTGCTATTCTATATGATGAGTACTTGTGATGCTTTCAGTACACTCTGTTGCTCATGCTTCTGTGCACAGGGTCAGTCCCCGTACAACAGATCAACCTACCGCTACACCCCTCTTCTAGCCTGGCTGCTCACCCCGAACATCTATCTCAGCCTGGTGTTTGGCAAGATCCTCTTCATTGCGTGTGACGTGCTGTCAGGACTGCTCATCTACAGAATCCTCCGTCTGAGAGGCCTGAGCTCTGAGGTATGTTTTTGAGGCACTTTTAACAATTTGTGTACTCATTCGTTTTGTCCTGTAAAACAACAGTGTGTAGCCTTCCTGGAAATACACAGTTCAGATTAAGTTGTGTTTTTTGGGGGGGGGGGGGGATTTATGTTCAGACTGCGCGCCGTGTTTGTTCTCTGTGGCTACTCAACCCACTGCCCATGGGAGTGTCCAGCCGAGGGAATGCTGAGTCAATACTGGCAGCTCTGGTGCTGGGGACATTACTCTGTATGGAAGGTAAGGGTGTGGATGGTGTGTGTGGAGCTTTTGAGTTTTAAAAAGACATTTTAAGCTCTTTAAAATAATGTTTTGTAAGGGTGTGGATGGTGTGTGTGGAGCTTTTGAGTTTCAAAAAGACATTTTAAGCTCTTTAAAATAATGTTTTGTAATGTAGATACTCAGCTTCTGCGCTAATACTTTTGACCTTGTTTTCCTTCTAGCCCGGCATCTGACGTGGGCAGCCGTGCTCTATGGTCTGTCGGTCCATATGAAGATTTACCCCGTTACATACGCTCTGCCCATCACTCTGTCCCTGCGCACGCCAGAGACCAGACCAGAGAAGGACCAAAAGGGGTGGAGGAGGTTCATCGGGTTTACGGGAAGCTTCCTCAACCGGGAGCTGCTCCTCTTTGCAAGTGTGGCCGGAGGAGTTTTCTGTCTGCTTACAGCCCTCTTCTACTACATGTGAGAAGCTACTCATTAAGTATTTCTGATACGACTCAATATTATTCTCTCTACATTCTCCCTTATCTGAAGAAATACACTTAATAATCCTTTCCTGAACCGTCAGGTATGGATGGGAGTTCCTTCATGAGACCTACTTGTACCATCTGACCAGAAGGGACATCAGACACAACTTCTCTCCATACTTCTATATGCTCTACCTCACCACAGGTATTCACCGCTCCATCCCTTAATAGCCTCGTAGCGTGACACCTTGCTGCAGACAGAACTACAGAACAAAGACCAGCATCGAGTTTAAATGTGCAGAAGTACACGGTCAGCAGCAATGAAGTGGTTGTTTATTAAATCAGATTTAAAGTTGGAGCTATTTTTATTAGTTTTCCTTTCATCTCTTTGATTGGGAGCGTAAACTTGCAGGAGATGATGCAGCTTTCTAAGCCTGGTCTCATTCTTTCGTTGGTGCAGACAGCAGGTGGAGCCAGTGGCTCGGCCTGGCAGCATTCCTGCCTCAGCTCATCCTGCTGTTGGTAGCGTCATGGGCCTTTCACTCTGACCTGGCCTTCTGCTGCTTCCTGCACACCGCCATCTTTGTCTCTTTCAACAAAGTCTGCACTTCACAGGTACATCAAAACAGTCAATATTCACCCAGTTTTTTCCCCACTCTCTTCTGTATTCCTAAAGCATTTTCAGCATTGAGATGAGCCGTAGAAAGACAATAAGGATGCTTATTTGGGGGGAATAGGATCCAATTAAGAAGAGATACTGTCTTTTTGTTTGTAGTTTTGTAGTTTAGTGTCATGACACTGGACTTGACTTTTATTTTCAAAGGCATATTTCTTAGCGAGAGAACCACCTGACGACATCACAACAGATATGCAATAATATGATAAATCAAAACATTAAAGTGAATGAACTCACAGGACGCACACGTAGACATGACGTCTGAGGTCATTGAGTGAAAGTGATTGCACCTTGGGGGGGAGGTCGGGTCCTTTCCAGTCAGGAGCTCAGGTGTGACCATATGTTTGTCATCCTTTCATAGTACTTCCTGTGGTACCTGTGTCTCCTCCCTCTGGTCATCCCTCACCTGAGTCTGTCACTAAAACAGGGAGTGGGACTGCTCCTCCTCTGGTTTGCCGGACAGGTAATTTACTTCATCGTATTTTGGGTTTGCAGTGCTTTGAACAAAGTAACTGAAATTGTCTTTGGTATGAAGAAGCTATTATATTTTCTCTCCACCATCAGGGTATCTGGTTGGGCCCAGCCTACTTCCTGGAGTTTGAAGGCTACAACACCTTCGTGTTAATCTGGCTGGCTGGATTACTCTTCTTGATCATCAACTCATCCATCTTGATTCAGATCGTAGCCCATTACAAACCGACTCAAACTCCACAGAGACTGAAGGTTGAGTGACATTCCAGTCATTTTAACTGAAGATGATGGACTATGGATGCTCAAAAATAAAGTCTATATTTTTGTTAATTCTCAGTCTCCCGGGTACTTAACTACTTCCTGTAACTTAAATCATGTTAGGACAGAACGGATGCATACAGTGCTATTTTCTGAGTGACTAAATCCACTGGTTAATTTCAGTCATTCATAGTTAAAACCATTGATTACATGCTTGCCGCTGTAGGCCACTTAAATCCTCTCAATGACTCACATAGGGCAGAACACTGCTGCTGTGCTGCTTTCTCTCGGGTGAAACGTTGAAGTCTGTTCTTCCACCTGTGGCCACGCCACATGACAAAGCAGATATTTTACATTTGCTGGCAAGGGCAAAATACCAACCGCAGATCAGAGAACACACACACACAGCCCCTCCACAATTTAACAACCACCATGTTAAACAGCTCTGCACCAAAATACTTAACACACCCTTCAGAGGTTTCTGGTTGCCATTGTCACTGCCATCTTGAGAATAGGAAGCACTTTCTCATTCCAGAAGGAGAAATGGACACATTGTGTATAGCTAGGTAAATCTATATCATTTTTGTGACCTGACTGGGATAAATACTGCTCATTAGTCTAATGAATTGGGAATGTTTTCTCTTTAAATATTTTGTTGCGTTGTGAAACTACTAATGGCTAGACTGTGATCGGTAATTATCAACAAATCCAGATACGGAGACAGAATCACGCTGTCCTGTAACAGCCGCTTCCATCTTCCTATGTAAATATTCTACATGGCTTCAAAGCTCATGCCATGCGATCTGATTTAAAAAGACTTGACTCTTCCTCAGTTGCAGTGTGCTGTCGTGACCAGTAGGTAGAAGCATTCGCCAGCATACGAGGCAGCTTAAACGTCTATCCTCTGGTAACCCTCGCAGATTAATCGGGCAACTGGAGCATAAACAAACCGCAAAACAGACAGTGCTGGCAGTGGCTCCATAATCCCACTGTACTCTTCCCCCTAATCTCACCCGGGAGTTATTGGAGCATTCGCTAGTCCTGTAGGTTCAGATCATGTTTGCTGGCCTTGCCCCGTGGGATTGAATGTGGGAGTGCATAATGATAATAAAGCATGTATTCGTGGATGCATGTGACATACACAGTAGAGGGTTGATTTAGTTGCTTTCCTGAGACATTCCTGTAAAGCACTTTGTGTATCTGTGTACGCTTTCCTTGTGTGTTGTGTGCATGCGTACATTTGTGTCTGACTCACGGTCAGCTGCGGCCTGCATATCTAGTTTATGAATCACCAGGATGCACTCGGTAACCTTTCAACTGGCTAGTCGCCCCTGGGCACATAAACCATTTAATTTTTACACTGCATCCCACCGAATAAACTCACATGCAGCAGTTTATTTTTAAATCCCCAGGACTGGAAATATGAATGTTGTTTCTTCTTCAACTCGCTTTCCTCTGAGTTTCTGTTGTAGAGCAGTCATGCCCAACCAGGGATACTTGTACCTCTCCAGTTCCCTGGGGGTTGGAAAGATTTTAGAGTAGCTCAATTTATTTGACAAAGTCAAAATTACAAACCTGTTGCAGTAATACGTAATGTCTGTATCAGCTGTAACACCTGGACACGTAGAGATTGAGGCTGCTTGAAAAGTAGTTAGCAAGCTAGCAGTGCAGAAACAGTTAGCAAAATACTGGATAATGATTCAAATGAATAGCTAAAAGTCGTGAATATACAGTTCAAATGGTTAGGTAAATGTACTGTATAGTGGATAGGTGGTTGATACTTAGCTACACATGATGGATAAATGATTGCAATAGTCAAAAGTTATGGGTATATGTTTGAAATAGACAGCTAAACGTAGGATCATTTGGGTAGTTCAAATTGTTAGCTAAAAGTAGGGTAAACTGTTGAAATGGCTAAAGGTAGGAAATATAATATAAATTGTTAGCTAAAAGTAGGATAACCTGTTTAAATATTCAGCCAAAAGTTACGCTCGGAAAAAACAGTTGCAATAGTTAGCCTAAAGTGTTGGAAATGGTGGAAACCCCCCAAAATATGGCTTATTGATAAAGTTATGAATTGTCAGAATAAATAGCCTAGCTAAAAGTAATGGGTAAATGTTTGGTAGTAGTGCGAATGCAAAACAGATTCAATTGTGTTAAATAACATCCAGTTTAAACTTAATTTCAATCAATACATTTGGAACATGATGGCTGGTTTAAAGCGGTACTTGAGTTCTTCTGACAGGGCTGTGGGGATAGATCAGACAAAAAAAAGGTTGGGCACTACTGCGTTAGAGGCTTTGACAGAGCTAAAGAAAGTAAGCAATAAGGCAAGGTGCTGTTTATTGTTCATTAGCTAATTGTAGTCGGGAAGCAAGAAGTGGCAAGGTTGTGGGGGTTATGGGCGGGGGATTGCGTGACTGTCTCCCATGTGCTTAGTAGGGTGTGTGTATATGCATGATAATGTGCATGCATGTATGTACATGCGTGTCTGTGATATACCCTCAAGGATTCTCCTCATTGTCACTGGGGGATATGGGGAGAGGAACTGTGGACATTGTTGTGTCTATGTATGCATTGGTGCATCTGCCTATGTGTATTAGTGTGTGTGATCAATTAGGGCAAATGGTGTGTGGAGCAGCAAAGAGTGGGGTATGAACGGTCACGCAACCTTGCATGGTATAGGATTATAGGTCTTGGTCTGCACACACAACCCCCCTCCCCCTCACAGATACAGCTGTCAACAAGCATCAAACACTTTGCCTACACTACAGTTGCCCAAAGCAGTCTCCCCCCCTCTCTTGATTGGATGTGCTCTCTGCATTGTTTTCACCCCTTTTCCCGAGCTAACTTCTCTTTTCTCACCTCTAGGTTTTGTCTCTCCACCTCTCACTCTCCCTGTCTCGGTTTCTTCGTCATTCTCACCCCTTCCCGTCCGTACAGAACAGGTGTCATGTGGCGTGATGGCGTGATGGAGTGTTGCGTGCATGCTGATGAATATTAAACATTTAAAGTCAGCCTCATCTCCCCCTCCCTCTTGTTGTCACATCATCAGTCTCACTGCAGTGAGACAAAAGCAAAGTCTTCCTTTGGGGGAAAGCGAGAGAGAGATACTACACACAGTTTTTGTGTGAGTTAGTTGTTACTCACTTGTGAAGAAAACTGTGTGTATGTCAGAGGGGCACAATTGCATATGTAATTCATGTTATAGAGCTTGAAAAGCGCTACGCTTCCTCCTTGTTCGGCTCTGTCTAACATTGCACTTAGTGGTTTGTATACCATTATAGCTTTGAATATTCAGCGTCCACATTGTGGGTGCATGTCTGGTGAGCAAAACAAAAAAAGTACTCATGTAGTTCTTCCTTGAACAAAAACTTATTTTTTTCTATTAAACTCTACAATGCTGCCCATGGACCATTTTTTGTTTATTACTGTATGAATCAAAAACACTTATGTTAACACCATTTAGCCCTTCCTATCCCTCCTGTACGATATTGTCCCACTCCTTGCCAACTGCCAAGTAATGAAACTAATTTGTTTTCAGGCAGTTACACATAACCTGTCACAACAAGCCCTGCTGCACACACAAACTTGCTGAGGGAAACCCAGAAAATGTTACTGTTAAGATTAAATGCATGTTAAGTTCCTGTTCAAGTGAAAGCCCAAGTGAACACAGTGTTCAGTCTCAGGACAGCACCTGGAGGAGGAAGTATTATCTTAATTGGATAGAGCATGTTTTAAGCCAAGAGGAAGAGAACAGTTCTTCTGTACTGTTCTGTACTGTCCGGGGCTACATGGGTGTACAAAACATCAACACTGACACGCATATGGCCATTGTGTAACTTGTTGCATAGTGAATCAACAAAATACTGGTAACCAGAGGAATTAACCTTGTTAGGTGTACACTTACTGTAAGGGAAGTGTAGTTTTAAATGGAGAAATACTAGCTTCGATAGCAATTATCTTCCAACCCCCGGACACATACATTAGACTAACATGGCCATCCATTATTAATATTGTGCACATGAGTGACTTCTGTGGTTTTTGATGCAGGGTCATTTGAAATTTTAGCAATTGCATCAACTCCATTGTTGTTGTAAATCTAGCAGAGGCTATTTTAACCACAGAAGTTCCACTCTATCTTTAAATATCTTTATTCACAGCACTTTTAAAATCCAAAACATATTATGACAGGTATCTTTTCTCAGGTTGTGTTTTTTTCTATTGCTTCCCTTTAAAGAAGGTTAAAAATAACAAAATAAACGGAATCAAAAAGCCTTATTCTTAAAAATGAGTTAGTAGTCTGTTCGCAATCAAACCTGGGACGTCGCTATCTGGTTATACTCCCCATACAAGCATGCAAATACACACTCTTGCACACATGCACATACACACTCACAATCGTCCCCACACTAACTGATCCATGTGTATCCTGAGATTCCCTATTAAGCGATACTCTTGACTGTGAAGAAACAAACACGAGCTACTGGGAGGGATTAGAGAGAGGGACGACGGTAGTTGTGGAATCGGTGGCAGACTCCTGTTCTTTCACATCGGAGCAAACTAGTAAAGATTCTCACTTCCGATCATGCCTATGACACATGCACATGATTGTGTTTCTGTGGCTCTAACTGGCCAAGTGCCCACGCAATTTAAATACAAAAAATGTAATCTTCATATTTCTCTTGGTGTTAGGTCAATATATAATATATTGACCTAATAGCTTGAATTGTGGTCATTTAAAGAGCAATTATTGAATGTGTGATTTTGTTTCCTGGTGTTACAGTTGCATTAAAGCAAAATAGAAAAATTCATAGTGTCATATAACCTGAGGTTGTGAATGTGGCCACCATGCCAAATAGTGCTGAACACTGCAGTAGCTATTCATGTGGTGTGATTTCAGTTATTTTTCTCATATTAATGCATACTTTTACATGTTCCAGTGTTGTTATTATAGGTCGCCCACCATTTGCTTTATTCCGAAACCTCTATTTTGTGTCCAACTATCTGCAACCGCATCACCCTAGAAGTTTCCATTCACCCAATTTACATCTAATATAAGCAAATCAGATGTCACTGGCTCTAGAAAAGGAAAATAGTTGTATTTCAAGCTGAAACTGTAATTTTCATTAGTGTTGATAAGTGATTTTTTGGGGGGCTTTCAGAGCCAATATAATCTACAGTATTTAATGCATGTAATGATGAAAGATCAGATTCTCTCTGTTACAATGCAACTTTTATTTGAAAAATGAACTGCTCCTCTGTCCAGAGGGAGGAACACTGGATAAAGTAGACAGTGAATGTTCAGGGCCGATTTTAAACCCGATGTGCCAAGTGAACGCAATTAATTACCTAGTAGGATAGAATTCCCTGGACCAAGACTTAACCACAGCTTTTAGGCTACATCTCTGCCTCTTCTTGCTCCCTGCTCCCGTCCTTGCCCTATACCTCTCCGTGGATGCCAACATTCCCCTGGCTCTAGCTCTCGTCCTAGACAGTGGTGAGAGACTGGTGTTGAGTTTCTCAGATCGTGTGAAGGAGCTGTCATGCCAACTTTACAGCACATTAATCATACAGGCAATGTGGCTAGAGATACTCTGTATCCTGTTCTGCTGAGTATTTATTATTAATAGAGACACAAATCTGAAGGATGAGACCACATTTGGTGTACGTGAAAAATTCAAAAGCTGCTAAAGAGATATGGCTGTTAACTGAACCATAGAATTTGGGAATTTTTAATTCTGGAGAGCGTTAATGAGAGCAGGAAACCATAAGATTGTTTAACATTACTTGATTTGAGCTCCATGGTTTTCATTTGGCATTGTTAAGGAAATATCATGTATATTTCTACTATGAAAAAGTCCTTGGAACATTGTACCATCTTCTGCAGAGTTTCTTGCACAAAGCCATGTTGCTGCTCGCTTTCACTCATCTATTGCAAATCCTAAAAGATTAGTATGCTTGTCATTCACAGCTGTGTAATATTCACACGGGCCTTTCTCACAGCAGACATTTGACTTGTGATAGCGGGAGAAGCACAGGTGTCACTAATGAGAGTGAGGTGGCATGCACGACACCAATAACCTAAAATCAAAGCCATCATTAATTTCATTATTTACACCTGTGCTTTTCCTACTGCGGCAAGTGAAAATGTCTTCTCTAAAAAGGTCTAAGTGACTAGTTATGTGTAATCCGATTACTGTGGATTTGTTTTTTTGGAAGTCCAGAATGCCATCATGTGGGACATGTTGATATGTTACTCGCCCACCAAGCTGGCAGTAATTGGTTGCCTTGTTTTCAATCTGCCTCGTGGCAAAAGAACAACACTTCACCCAGAGTTTACATATAAAGAAAAAGTCTTTTAATAGATAAGTCCCATTTGCAAAAACACGTAGAAACATTGGAAGACATTGCATATGTACACTGTGTTCACTACCTTGCAGCTACCTCCTCCATGAGACAAGTATGACTTTTATAACAATTATCAAAAAAGATAGCAAGAAAAGAAAAAGGCATATTTATTTACCTTAGTGAAACAGAAAAGCCTTCAAAACTGTAGTTTTTTTTAAATTATACGCTTTTGCCTCTTACAATAAATACGAATCATCAAACATTTATTGAAATGAACACACACAGAGAGAAAAAGACAAAGTCAAAACAGTGACACCGTGTACAGTTGTGCGTGTTGACTCAAAAACCTGTCTGGGTAGGCTGAACTTCAACTGAACTACTCCCAGTAGTGCAATTTCGAAACTACAACAGTAGCTCCACAGAACTGAGACTAACAGCGAATCAATTTGGTGCTTTTTAAATTCATCTTGTGCAAAAACATTGATTGTGACGAAAAGGTCGGATGTTTTCGGACTCAAACGACGACATGAAAAGTGTATATTCATTTCAAAAGAAAACATGTCGTGTCTGCAGTGAGACAGGCTGTATTGAGTTGAAATGCTGAGCTTGCCATGAACACTAAACCAAACTGTACAACATTAGCTTTGACATAAAATGACATAAATAAATTCATTATTTGTATGCTCGACAGGTTGCATGACTTAATATGATAAAAATGATTGTGCGTGTTGGAAGAATAATCAACCTCGAACCTATTAACAAAAGACTCTTTTCCTTCAGTTCAAACACTTCTACCTCGTCCAAACAAACCTTCAAACTGAGTAATTATATGGTAATTTAAGCAGACCATCTTTCTTAGGTCCAAGTTCATCTTAGGTCCTGCAACTTAAAGGGCAATTCAAGTGTGATCTTTTATCTCAGAGCCAAGGAGCGCATGCTTGAACCACAGGTGGTGGTGCTTCATCCGCCCCCTCATGTATTCAGTTTCTAGTTTAATAAACAGATGTAGTGAATATACTTAAAGCTTTGGCCAATAGTTTTACATGTTTCCGTCTATGAACTAAAACGTTTTCCAAAGGTTTCTGCATTTGCAACGAGAAACCTTTTTGTTGTTGTTAAACTGTCCTTTGTGGTGGATTAATGGGCGCTCTGACAAAAGCACTGCATTGTACGCTATGATCTTGGAAAATCAAATTCAGGTCATAAATCTTGAGTAAACAAAGTAGTTGTGAATAGGATGTCAATTTGGTTGTGTCATGCATTAAAAAAAAACAGCTTTTCTGTAGCTACAGGAATGCATGAATGAGGAGGGACCAAACGTTTTTCTTTACTGCAATTGATTAAGTTTCAAGTCTCTGAAAGTTGATTTAATACAAGTCTAAAATGCATAGAAACCACTAGATTCCATTCAAACATCACTGGGGGCATTGATGAGAAAGATAGGCAATTTATAGTCAAAGCACTAAAACATGCAGAACCACCATCAAAGCAGATCATCCTTTAAGTTGTCATCACTGACTGTGTGCCATCTCCTTTGATAAGCCCAGCAGTAGGTGTAAAGTCATCTCCTGTGTACAACGTTTTAAAAAGAAAGTCTCTTTTTACAGCAAAATCTTTTTTCCTTCCACAAAAGCCAGGTGTGCACAACACATAAAACCAAAATGAAATTGTGTCTCTAGACATAAATTGTCTCACTAAATCCAAAAGTGCTAGGAACCAACTACAAAATGTATCCCTTAAAAACTAAATCGCCGATCCACAAACTGGATTCAAGGTATTATTTTTGATTGTCACAACACGAACACTAGAACCTGAGCCTTGTTTGTGACCTCTTCATCGGACTGAAGAAGAAGTCGTTTAAATGTTAACGTCCTGGGAATCCTTTTGTAATGCTGGTGCATTTGGCGCAATACAAAGTACTTTAATGCACACTGATTGTTTGAGAGTGTGTGTGTGTGTGTGTGTGTGAGAGAGAAATGATCTGCTGTGTTTGCTCCAATCACTCTTATGGCAAATAAATGTAGGGACTGGACTTGTGGTGACCCGTGCTCATAACACATGGCATAATGTTCCTCGGACCAACCATCATGGACTGGCTTATGTTGCGAGCATTCTCAGACCATGGTGGGGAGTCCATGGGCTCCCGCTTGATGGAATGGACCAGGCCGTGACCTTTGAACTCGTAAGTGCCATGCTTGTTGTAGTCCGGGTGTATATAGGCCTTGTGAGGGTCCTGTGGATAGACGTGTGAGTCCATGAGGTTGACAGATTGGTTGCTGCATAGAGAGTCAGAGTGAGAGAGTCTCTGAGGACTAAACTGGCTGTTGTCGTTGTGATTGCCCAAGTCTTTGTCACATTTCAACAGACGTCCGTTCCCGCCATTCCCGCCATTGTTGACTGCATAGTTCTGATAGTTGCCGTTGTTGTACGGTGGGCTGATTCCTGCTTTCCCTCGCTGGCAGGGCGAGTACTGCGGATCATAATATTCCGCCTCTGATTTGAGATGGAGGCCTGAGCTCTGGTCGTATACCTCGTTGCCGTAGCGGCGGTCGATGGCCTCTGGGTCGCGGCACGCCCAGGGTCGCCCGTAGGCATCGCAGCCGTTCTCAGAGTCCGAGTCGTGCTCCACCTTGATGGGCTGCATCTCGGGCATCAGGTGGCCATCGTAGCATTCCCCGTAGCCGTTCTCGTTCTTCACCAGGTCCACGCAGTAGGCATCCGGGTCTGTGGGGATCTGGACGTTCCCGTAGAGCTTAGAGACAAACACCTCGCTGCCTCTGCCGCTGTGGCAGTTAGGGGAAAGGCGGTATGGCTTCCCGTACTGGCCGGCCTTGTTCATGCGGTTAGAGGGGATGTAGCCGACACCCTGGCCCGCTCTGAGGGGACCGGAGTTCGGCCGCAGGGGCCAGCCGCAGCCCAGGCCTGGGCTAACACCTTTATGGGACGCCATGGTGGACTTGCAGTAGTTGAGGGGCTCCTCCTGGTTGTAGTAACCCTCAGGGCGGTACTTGAGGTTGTCTTTGGAGAGCGGGGTCCAGGGAGTGTGGTGACCCCGCTGGGTTGCGCCAGGAGTGGGACAGGAGAGGAGGACGGGGTCTGTTATGTCGCCCATTCCTCCACCGAAGGAATGCCTCCGGAGCTGTTCCCCTCGCTCACTGTGAGGGAGAGGAGAGGCATGAAAAGAGGGGTGGGGAGGAGAGAGGGATGGAAGAAGGATATCATTAGTCACAAAACAAGATGACAAAACAATAGATTATACAATGTTTCTGTAGTCCTTGAGGACATTCAAGAAGAGGTGGTCTCTTGAAATATCATTGATCCGCCCCGAAATCCATTTGGGATTGTCCACAAACTGATTGTTTATTCTACTGATTGATGAGTGACTCAAAGCCCAAATATCTAGATTTGGTTCACTTAAGTTCACGAGAGAATCATTCCAAAAGTGACTCATTTTTTCCAGGATTCATCTCATCTGAAAATTGAGAACAGAGTCAACATCCATAGCCCAAAGATCAATGATGGCCCGCAATCCAAGTTAATTGGCAGGACAACGCATCTTCATTTCCTCTTAAAACATTCAGTGAAAAAAACCGAAAAACATTTCTAATCTTACAAACACATATTTCAAGTGTTTAACTTTGTTAGCGATGAGAAATCCACCAGTGGTGTCAGCTAATGTTGGCCATTTGTCGTGCTGTCTGCTGATTATTGTAGAAGAAGAATGTTTCAAATCTACATTTTTCAGCAACGTGGCCAAACCTTTTGCTGAGGTCATCAATGCATTTTGATCACTACATATTGGAAATACTATTTTCCTTGTTATGAAAAATGGCCATTTCAAACTTCTGATTATAATGGCAAAAACTTGATTTTAAAACAAGTTGTTTTCTTCTGTGAATCCCCACTCTGACTGTCTTTTGCTGCTCTCTGCTCTTTCTCAACAGGAGCTTTTCAGACACGGCGCAGCAGGGTAAACACAGGTGTAATTGATCAAAAATAATTATGCCCTCATTCCATTTAGTGTGCCACAGCCATTCCAGTGAGCCAGCATGCACAGTACCAGGGCCCTGGCCCACCTAAATGGAACAGGGCCATAATTGATTAAAAACACCTGTGTTCACCCTGCAATTACATGTCAAAATGATTACTGTGAAAAGGGCCGACTGGATCACATAACACTATATTGATAAGATAAGGCTTTGGAGTAGTATTACCTCTTTGGACCCAGGCAGCACACATTGTCTTTTTAAAAACATTATGTAAATATACACATTTTCAAGTGTTTCCCAGCTGCCATGTATTTTGAACATGGCACTGTGTTCTCATACTGAAGACCCAACCCAATGAGCTCCTTGTGATCCAACCAGCCAACATGCCGTCCACTTATAAGTAATTGGTATGTTTTTCAAGAAACCTGGATGATGCTTAGAAGGAATGAACAGCAGAGGGGGTGGTGGGGCTCTGCTCCCTGACTACAGCTCAACTCTTGGCCTCTCTGCCTCCCAAAGTTGTTAATGATGCATGAAGCGCAGAGGGCCTCATCCAAGCTGGGACATGTATTTGCTCCTAATTGGCCACAGGTAAGGCATCCAGCACTCGTATGGTTTGGTGTCGGAGCCTGCTGGGCGAGGAAAGGGCTTATGTCTGTGTTCATAAAGCTGTTTCTGGGCAATACGCTGGTATATCTTGAAAATGATTTAAAGAATGAATAATACACGAGGGCTGATGCCCATTTTCCATCACTCTAACACTGTTACAGTGTTTGAATATGTTTGTGTACCGCTGCCTCGTGGATCTTACTCAAGGTAGTCACGAAGTATGATTTTACATATTTAGCAAAGTAAACATATTGGCCCTTATGAATTATGAGGGCAGTTCCGATGTAGCGGATGTGGCCTTTTAATGTTTATAGTTTTGACCTTTACTTCTAGCGCCCCCATCAGGCAAATCAGTGTAATCTCTAGAGGCATCAAAGGACCAAAGGTGTCTGAGATATCAAGTTTGTGTTAAAAAGCTTGAACTTTAATTACAGTATAGCGCCCCCATTAAAACAATCAGTGGCTTTACACTAAGACAGTGTGAATATACATCATTCCTTTAACTTTGGTTAACGTTGCAAGGATGACGCTCATGGACTGTACGGGTTCTCTCACCCATGCTCCAGTGAGGAGATCATCCCTCCACCTCCTCCCTTGTTCTTTCCCCGCATTAACATGTTCTTCATTTTCATCTCAGTGATGGAGGGCAGTAGAAGGGGTACACCTATGCAGAATAAAGCCAGCTGGGGAGGCATCAGAGCCCCGGAGGCTGACTTCTTTTTCTGACCGTGGAGGAACTTCAACCGACCCTGGAACTGCATAGTCTGGGAGAGAAGAGAAGAAGAATTTACTGGTTTGAACACATGATCTTTAGGTTATGCTCTTCCAAACGTCTTACATGTTATTTTTTTACTTTATTCATTTCCCTTGAAAGCTCACATTTACTTGTCTTCTTTTGCGTTTTTTATATTTGTATTTAAACTGGTTTTCAATTTGATTCCAGGAAACATTGGGAAGTGTCAACTTGTACTGAAACAGTGTACTATACAGTCGGGACACTGTGTCTTTATGTCATCCTTAATAAAAAGAACCATACACACACTGGGAACCACATTAGTATTTAAACAAGACTAAGCATCTACAGCTGAGCTGGAAGCTCTTTGAAGCTGTACAGCAGTGCTTTGAGCTAAATGTTAACATCATCATGCTAACATGCTCATAATGCTAGCATGCTAATGTTTAGCACATAATTGGCCTATTTAGCAGATAATTTGAGGGTTGTTTAGCGGTCCGCTTCCAGTCTGTTAGCATGCTAACATTTGCTAATTAGCAAATTAGTTGTTGAGATATTTCAGTCTGGACCAAAGACCCACCAGCAGCTTAATAGATGGCGATCTATTAAGCTGCTGGCGAGCAGATATGTTCAATAAAACATGCATTACATTAATATTTTGTATGCCTGCAATTATGTTGACTGATCAGGAAAGCATCTCACCAGTATTTGCTCACTACTTGGCTATAAAGGCTTCCAGAATAAATCGGCCTTCTAAAATTTCTGTGCAGCCAGAGCAGACTTGGTGACAGTGAACTTTAATGACCCTGATGAAATGGTCCAAACCCATATGCTTATTGCTCTGTCATCATGGCTCTGAACTTTTCCACTGCTGTTCTCCAAACCACTCTAGTCACAGCCTCGAAGGATGAACCAGGCCCCTATTCTGCTGCTGTGTCCAGGCACCCAATTACTTCATAATGCATTGCAATAGAACTATAAATATCTGTACGCACTACAATTCAAAAATAAGTTTTGCTGTACCGAACGGGTCATAATACTTTTTATAGGCCTGGGTCTTCTCCCAGAAAGTGGGCAACATTTACTCCATGGTTTAATTTTCATTGCATATCTCTGCACTTTTCTACGTAAACGTTAATGCGTTAATTGAAAACGAACTGTTCCGACCACTCACCAAGAATCCGGAGGTGCTGTCCAAGAGGCATCGGACTCTGGCAATGAAACACCTGTTGAGAAAGCAGGAGAGCTCAGGAGGAACTCCCCCTGCCTCCGGAGAATGGAACAGGCTGCTCACTACAAAGTCCTCACCTGAAATGTAATGGAGACAGATGGAGGAGGTGAAGAAGAAGAGTTTAATTTCAGCTGCAAATTTTGTGGCAAACCTACAATGGGAGATAGACATACTCTAGATCTCAAGAGTAACTACCAGAACTTCAAAATTAAAAAATGTAATAAAGAATGTCTGTGATCAAACCCATATCCACATTTCAACCCAACAGTTTGCCCAAGGGAACTGGTTCATCCCTTCCCAGTAAGCTACCCACCGGTCCCTGCAGCTAGCTGGCCGTCCTGGTGTGCCGAATTCCCCTGTGGAGGACACATGGCCCAGTGGAGCTGGCGTCTGAACTCCTGGCGGTCGTCTATGTGGATGTAGTCAAACACATTCTGGTGCATCACGTCAGTCTGCCGGGGAAAATTGAACGGCATTTAGTACGTTTGTCAAGGAAAGGACATTTCCAGTTTTAGACTCTTTGTTTTGTCATCTCATGAAAGTCTTCAGAAACATGAGATTGCAGCAGACTGACTTTGGACTGCGTTGTGCTGCCATCAGTGCAGCTGGTGGACACTGTTTAGACGGGGGATTCCTGCTATTGCTGCTCTGATACACTCAGCCTGCCTCAGGATTCCCAGGAAGCATGTTAACTTCCTCCGATACACTCATAAGGACCATACTCTACACACAAAGTCCCCGGAAACATACAGTACATGCACACTGCATCAATAGATATGTTTTGCACATACACACACAGGAACATTTACTTAGTACTGTAACAGTCTAAGGGCCGCTGTAGGGCCAGCGAGGGCAGCTGTGTTTGTCAAACATCGCGTGACACCGGCTCTGGAACAGCAGTCCAGCCCAGCTTGCCCTCCCCATCCACACACACACACACACACGCGCACACACTCACACACAGAGTGAGCGGGGTTCCAGCCCACTCTCGTCATGCCTCTCGCTCTTTTCCAGCAATAGCTTTGCTTTCTGTCATTCCATGACAGATTCCTCACTAAAACGTTCAACCTTCTCCTCTTCCCTCCTCCCTGCACTCTCTCCATAATTTCCACACTGGTGGCACGCGAGGGTTTTTGATCGCCTGCCTCTGAAAACACAATCTGTTCCCACCGTCTTCGGCGGGCTCTTCGGCCTGTGGTTTTTGTTCCCTACTGGCAGTCAGGCAGACAGACGGATCGAGTGACTATTGTTTATGTTTCTCGTAAAAAACGCAGGGAGGAAAAGAAGAGGGGGAAAAGAAAAGAGAATAAGTGATATTTTCGCTGACCTTCAAAGGCTAACAAATGGGATCAAAGGCCAGTGGAGGTTTTCTGCTGTTCTCCGGGGCTTTCTTGTGGTGCTACTTAGTGAAGCGTTCTCTTTTCTTTTTTTCCTGTGGTATATTAGGGATAAGTGTCCTTCTGACTACAATTGTGGGCTCAAAATTATGTGACATGTTGTCAAGGCCTTAGAGGCAAACTATGTGGCTTAAAAACAACCAATATCTTATTTGCGAGAAATGTGGGAAAGACTAAGAGAATGTTTTGGGGACAGTCTCTGAAATATAACATGGTGATCCGTGAGTACTTCTTTTATGTACTGCAAGGACAGACTGTCAACAACTCATTCATTCTTAGGTTTCTCAAATAGAACAGTTTGTATTTAAAGTCACCTGTATTTTAGCCCGTAGTACAAGTACAGAGAACTACTTGATTTTAATTTGATGTATAGATAAACAGTGATCGTCTGCCTCTGGTCAAACATGACCATATCACACAAACTGCTTTGGCTCTTTCTCTTGAGCATGTAAAGTATGTTTTTGCATTTGTTAACTCAAAAATATTGATGAACAATTGGCAGTATGAACAGAACTTACATTACCGTTACTGCTATGTTCTGTAAAATAAAAACATATTGTGTGGTTGCATTGGTGTGACTTGGTGAATTTTGATTGAATTTGACACATCTCAACAAATATCGGATGGATTGCCATGAAATTCTGTACAGAAATACAAGGTCCCCGGAGGAAATCCCCTGATTTTTCATCCAGCACCACCAGCTTAAAATTGTCCAGTACCTCCAAACTTATCACACAGCCTCAACTGTACTTTGTGTTTAGTGCGAAATAGCAAATGTTAGCATCCTAACACGCTGCACTAGGATGGTGAACACTGTAAACATTTGACCTGTTTATCTTCACCATGTTAGCATTGCTATTGTGAGAATGTTAGCATGCTGATGTTAGCGTTTAGCTCAAAACTCCACTGTTGCTGTGTGCAGCTTCGCAGAGCTGTTAGCATAGCATAGCTCGTAGTCTTAAATATGAACTATATACAGTGGGTACGGAAAGTATTCAGACCCCTTTAAATTTTTAACTCTTTGCTTCATTGCAGCCATTTGCTAAAATCAAAAAAGTTCATTTTATTTCTCATTAATGTACACTCGGCACCCCATCTTGACAGAAAAAAACAGAAATGTAGAAATTTTTGCAAATTTATTAAAAAAGAAAAACTGAAATATCACATGGTCATAAGTATTCAGACCATTTGCTCAGTATTGAGTAGAAGCACCCTTTTGAGCTAGTACAGCCATGAGTCTTCTTGGGAATGATGCAACAAGTTTTTCACACCTGGATTTGGGGATCCTCTGCCATTCTTCCTTGCAGATCCTCTCCAGTTCCGTCAGGTTGGATGGTGAACGTTGGTGGACAGCCATTTTCAGGTCTCTCCAGAGATGCTCAATTGGGTTTAGGTCAGGGCTCTAGCTGGGCCAGTCAAGAATGGTCACAGAGTTGTTCCGAAGCCACTCCTTTGTTATTTTAGCTGTGTGCTTAGGGTCATTGTCTTGTTGGAAGGTGAACCTTTGGCCCAGTCTGAGGTCCAGAGCACTCTGGAAGAGGTTTTCTTCCAGGATATCTCTGTGCTTGGCCACATTCATCTTTCCTTCAATTGCAACCAGTCGTCCTGTCCCTGCAGCTGAAAAACACCCCCATAGCATGATGCTGCTACCACCATGTTTCACTGTTGGGATTGTATTGGGCAGGTGATGAGCAGTGCCTGGTTTTCTCCACACATACCGCTTAGAATTAACACCAAAAAGTTCAATCTTGGTCTCATCAGACCAGAGCATCTTATTTCTCATAGTCTGTGCGGGCTATGCGGGCTTTCATATGTCTTGCACTGAGGAGAGGCTTCCGTCGGGCCACTCTGCCATAAAGCCCCGACTGGTGGAGGGCTGCAGTGATAGTTGACTTTGTGGAACTTTCTCCCATCTCCCTACTGCATCTCTGGAGCTCAGCCACAGTGATCTTTGGGTTCTTCTTTACCTCTCTCACCAAGGCTCTTCTTCCACGATTGCTCAGTTTGGCTGGACGGCCAGGTCTACGAAGAGTTCTGGTCGTCCCAAACTTCTTCCATTTAAGGATTATGGAGGCCACTGTGCTCTTAGGAACCTTGAGTGTTGCAGAAATTCTTTTGTAACCTTGGCCAGATCTGTGTCTTGCCACAATTCTGTCTCTGAGCTCCTTGGGCAGTTCCTTCGACCTCATGATTCTCATTTGCTCTGACATGCACTGTGAGCTGTAAGGTCTTATATAGACAGGTGTGTGCCTTTCCTAATCAAGTCCAATCAGTTTAATTAAACACAGCTGGACTCCAATGAAGAAGTAGAACCATCTCAAGGAGGATCAGAAGAAATGGACAGCATGTGAGTTAAATATGAGTGTCACAGCAAAGGGTCTGAATACTTATGACCATGTGATATTTCAGTTTTTCTTTTTTCATAAATTTGCAAAAATTTCTACATTTCTGTTTTTTTCTGTCAAGATGGGGTGCTGAGTGTACATTAATGAGAAATAAAATGAACTTTTTTGATTTTAGCAAATGGCTGCAATGAAACAAAGAGTGAAAAATCTAAAGGGGTCTGAATACTTTCCGTACCCACTGCATACACTACAGTTTTCCTTTTACATATGCACACACACATTTTATGCAATTGACGGTTTTAATTTCCTTTGTCTGTCTCCACTTGCTCCCATGCCACCCTGCTCACACACACACTCGTACACTCATGTGCGCACAGACACACGCTGTGGAAGGATCTTTCAGACCGCTGTGGTTCGCATGTCGATTTCATGGCGCTGGGTTACTGCCCCTGTCTGCTTGTAAGCCAAGTGGGAGCGCTGTAGCAGAATAATTTCCACCCCCAAAGTGTCAATGTGCTGTGTGTGTGTAGGTGTGTGTGTGTGTGTGTGAGAGCAGACATGAGGGCAAAGGAGGGATTTTAACAGTGAAAATCACTTTATTCATGGTTTTGAAGGAGGGAGATGATTTTAGCATCGCAGTACAGGCAAGCCTGTGTTGACATCATCCATAATTAATGGCTGGCTGGGTATAGCTGCCGGAGAGGAAGGAAGCTAAACCGTTGGTGACTTATCAGTGCCCGCACACACACCGACACCCACAGTGTGTATCTCAGGATGAAACGGGGGTCTTCACCTTCCTATGGCCTCTTAGCTGTGACTTAAAGGGTTCAGTCTGCCCCTCTAGATAGAGTTATCAGGCAGACTGAAAGAGAGACTTTTACTCTGACTCATTAGCCGTAGCATGGGAAGGAAAGAAAGTAGAAAGGGATGGATGGAAGAGAAAACATCGTCTGCGGGTGAAAAAGGGAAATAGTGAACTTTCTGAATGATAGCGGAGACCTCTGACACTTGTTTACTTTGAGAAGGGGCGACGTGAGAGGCTTCCCAGGAGTGGATTTATTAGCTTACCTTTTGAAAAATGGATATAACTAGGTGTTGCATATCTCTTATAATGTAAATGATGACACCTGTTTGATACTAAATTTATTTTATAATGCATCCAAGCTATTAAAGAACTCTTTTTGGTAAATAAGAGAGAGAGGATGAGATTAGAAGATCATACCATTTTCATGACTTACTGTAAATAAGAAGCTAGCAGCTGCTTAGCTTAGCCTAGCATAAGGACTGGAATCAAGTGGAAACATCTCCAAATGAAAATCCACCTACCAGCACTTCTAAAGCTCACTAATTAACATCTCTTTTATCTGTACAAAAACACAACTATTTGCAATTTTAAGGTAATGTGCCGGACAGAATATCTCTTGGTGGGGAGCAGTAACTTCCTGTCCAAACAGCGGAGGTTGAGATATAATATATTAATTAGTATGATTATCAATATCAATATTACCTAAAACTGAATATTCATCAGACAACAAGACCACAACAAGAAATTGATCAATATTACCATTGTTTTGGCATTTTTCATACTGGCTGTGTTTGCTGTCAGGTGCCTAAATTCCTGAAATAGTTTCATGGATTCAGGTTACCTCGGCCTCAGGCAGGAGGACATTGGATGACTGACAATTAGTCAAAAACATGATAAGTTGGGCTCCTAAAAAACACCGGCTGAGTACAACACACCTACTTTCTCAGGGAAATGTTGCAGTTGAAGAAGACGCTGCCAACTAGTCTGTCAGTTGATACATGTTTTCTTCAGCTTTGTATGTGTAAAATATATTTGAGACGTTTAACTCACCTGATGAAATCCCAGATAGTCCACAATGGTTGAAGAGGCATAAAATACCATCCCATCACTGCTCACTACCAAGGCAAAGCCTGTAAGAGACTACACACACACACACACACACACACACACACACACACACACACACACACACACACACACACACACACACACACACACACACACACACACACACACACACACACACACACACACACACACACACACA
>NW_022280093.1:2099778-2113344 GCF_004355925.1 Anarrhichthys ocellatus
CACACACACACACACACACACACACACACACACACACACACACACACACACACACACACACACACACACACACACACACACACACACACACACACACACACACACACACACACACGCACACACACACACACACACACACACACACACACACACACACACACACACACACACACACACACGAATAAGCAGTGACTCAGGGCAACTGATGCAGCAAATAAACTCAAGTGCAACAAATACATAATTGACAAACACAAACAACTGGATTTAATCGGTGGCGTCTTTACAAAGCCAGCTTTAGATGGCATGATTGCACCCAGCAGAAACACAGTGCAACAGAGTCAAATGTTTTTTTATTTACGACCCAACTGTGGTCACAGCCATTACTGTACATTTATTTTACGCAGCCAGAATTTGACTCAAGCCAGACTTTTTATAGCACATTTATATCATTCTTTCCATAATTATCAGAACAGCAAATAACGGTAAAAATGGAACAAAAAATGGAATAATACTGGACACTGGAGCAGGAATGAAAGACGGATGGCTATGGAAGTGAGTGGGCCAAATAAAACTTGCTGATTTGCAATGCAAAGTATTGCATTTGAAAGACTTTTTAGAATATTTTCTGGCGGTATTTCAATTCATGGTATTTTTAAAGAAGTCAACTTGAGGATGACATACACACCAATTTGCTCCCCTTTTAAATGTATGTATTTCATCAGAAACTTTGATAATTAATTCCGTTTGACTGCTAACATGCTTTGATTTGTGATAACAAACACGTTGATTAAAAGCAGAGAAACTCCAGACACAAACACAAACACACACACACACACATACACACATAATGTGTTTGGCCGGCACAGCTCACAGAGACAAGTGTTGATTAAAGAGAAAATTTCAATAAATACATAACTGGCTTCAGTCAAACGAGGAGGGGAGGACAGATGGAGGTGGAGAGGGAAAAAAAAGGAAAACAAGGGAAGGAGACGTGGAAGAGTCTTTCAGTGTGCATGTGTGTTGTGCACAGCTGTGATAGCGTGACAACTGCAAGGCTACTTGACTTGCGTGACTGCTGCTGCCAGAGTCTGTCGTCTCTATTTTACTGCGAGTCTATGCAGGTCTTCCCCTTGTGTGTGTGTGTGTGTGTGTTCTATGTGGCATATATCTCCCTGTGGCCTCACACTCACTACCTCACTTTCTCCTAACATTGATCTGATTGCCTTAGCGAGCAGAGTAATGCTCAGCTCCGCGCATGCACGCTCCATCCCGACCGCATGACAGACTGCGATACCTGTCTGTCTGTGAACAGAGCAATTTGTCCACGAGGTATTTGAGTCAAAGCATGACAAAGCAACGCTGTGACAGAAAAATATCTGGACTATGATATGACAATATGTGGAAAGCATATATGATGGGGGGGAGGGAAGCAGAGTGGGAGGATGACTCAGGGTCTTGGTGGTGTAGATGCAGATGTTGTTTGACAAGTTCAACTGGCACATGCTCATAACATCCGAGGGGGGGGCATAGTTTCTAAAATGGACATGTAAACAGTCTGAACATACTTGGATGTGATGTTGCCTTTATGAGGTCCAACAAGGCCATAAAAAGGCATTTACATGTTGGGTTCATTTAGTTTTTTTTAGCCCGTTCACCTTTCTTCATTCCTCGTCAAAGCCATTGAAATGCCACAGTCAATTTTCTGCATTTTCTTTCGAAAGGGCTTTTTTATTTTTCTCAGAACAAATTGGCCTTGGACTTGAGACCTGACAGACTGTGTGCAGGCAAAAACACTGTTTTTTTTTTTAGAGTTGATTACTGTAATAACTGGCTTTCCAAGACGGAATGACAAATATATTATAGCTGAATACAGTGCATTTATTTTTCACATAACCAAAACTATTATGGGAACACCCATCATTTATGTTGGAATAAGAGAGGTCATTTACAATGTAGAAAAATGCCTATACTTCTTAATTAATCATTATTCTATTTTCTTTATGAAAAACAACCAAGCTAAAGACCAAGAGAGAGAGCTTTATTCCTCTATTTTGAAATAAGAAAATAGTTATAATAAAGAAAGAAATACTGTGCTCGTATTGGCTGCACTGTGCTGCATGCTATTTTTGTGTGTTTTCTCCATTCACATTTCCCTCACTTCCTCGCATACTAAAGCCTTTAGGTAATGGAAACAAGCACCTGCTGCTGGCCTGCTCCGCCACATATCTGCAACTACGACGCCCCCGGCTCCCGTAACCGCCCCAGGGAGACTAAAAGCTTTGGCTTACAAATCGTAAGAGGCGCTTTGCACGCAGAGCCCAAAATAAAATATTCGTTCACTGGATTTGGAAGCATGGGAAAGGCGGGGAGGAGGTGGTGGTGATGGTGGCAGGGCAGCCGTGTCTCATTGTTTCGACAGAGTTCCTTTGGTTTTTCCTTCGGTCTCGCTGTCACAGCGAGATGAAAGCAGTGATGATGAGGTCATGACAAACATGCAGACCTTCTTCCATCAGGAAGCCATATCCTTCACACACATATGAAGGTTAGCATAATATGGGGTTCTGATATATTGAATGTCTGGAAAAAAAAATGCTGGATATCAGCCAATGAGTGAGACCGCAGTCACACATCAGAAACACATTACAGCTAGCTGTGTGGCTCTAGGGAAGGCCGATATCACAACAAGTACCGCGTGAACTGCCATGAAAATTGGTAGATATGTATGGTCCCCAGAGGATGATCCCTACTGACTTTGGTGATTCCCTGACTTTTCCTCTAGCGCCACAATGAGGCTGACATTTTTGGTTCTGACTTAAATGTCTCGACAACTATTGGATGGATTGCATCAGCAAGTTGGCTCTTGAAATTTTGATATTCGACATTTTATATAACATATATTGTATAAACATAAAAAAATACAATATTCTAAATACAATCTACACAATAAAACATACAATATATGGTGTATGTTTCTTATGAGAATCAACCTCCAAAATGGATACACAAACATACACAAGCATGAAAAATGTACGCGGCAAACAAACACATACAAAGACATGCAATTCCACTAACCAAACACACACAAACATATCCGCCTGCCCCTCTCTCGGGATCCCATCCCCGTAACAACTAATGCACAGTTTGCTGTGAGGCCCCGGTGCAGGTTGAGTCACGCAACGGGAGGCGGCCCATCGCTACGGTCAATCTATCCTTTTGTTGAGACAACCCAACACGTTAACAGAAGCATCAGTGGATCAGCTCGCCCCTGTGCGTGTGCGCACGCAGTTGTTGGCCGACGATCAGTGTGGTTTGTTGTTCGACAGACAGCCATTAAGGTATTGAGTGCGTAGCAATGATCTGATGCTAAATGAAATTCCCACGTAGCGTGCTGCTGCATGTGTCTGACTACGACATCCCGTCTGCTCGGATGCCTTCAAGAGAAATATTCGCCTCTCTAGGAATCTAGCGACATATTTTCAACTTTTATGTAACATATATTAAGAACATGCATCGTGTGCGTTATTGGTCATAGCCAAGTTCGACTGGGTGTCCTGGTATCATCTAAAAGACATGACGTGTCATACCCTGAACTATATGCACGTATGATAATCTTATTCTGTCTGATTAAAGGTCTGAGGTCAACTGACAAAAAACAAATCTTCGATTTGCTCTGATTAATGTTGTCAGGCTTGGTGTGTTCTTCTCACTCTCTTCTGCTCACTTTCACACACGACTACATGCATCCAGACAGAGATGCACTCACTCACTCACTCACACTCTCTCTCTCACACACGCACGCACGCACGCACGCACTTGACTGGCTGCTAAAGCTGCCAGCATGTGCGAGTCCCCACCTCCTCCATCAGCTCTGACACTCCCGCCTCACCCGTATGTCACGCAACACCACAGCTCTGCAAAGGAGGTCAGGGCAAAGGGCACACACGCATGCACACACAAAAGACCCCCCCCTCCCCAACTCACACTCACTCAGTCGCACTCAGGCTACATCCATCAGACACGAATGCTCTCCTGACTGATGCGAATGCAAGCTAGCGAGTATTTAAACGCGACAACAACCAAAAAGGCAACGGTTTGATGGCAGCATGGTGAAAAGTGATATCATTGAAATATACTTAGGACGGCATACGTACGTACACATAATACTTTCTGTTCACAAAGTTATTCCACACATACAGACAACAGCCATGTGGTTTCTTACTTCCAGGAGGAGGCTGCTTTCATTGACTGTGGTGGCCAGTGGAAGGCTCTCTTTCCTGGGTTCAGGGTTTGAGGATGCTGTGCTGATACTCTGCTTCCTGGAGGGCTTCTCATGGTTTGCTGTAAAAAAGAAAAAGAAAAGGGTCAATTGGCTGGAACGAGGGGCATATTTATGTTAAAACAACAAAAACTAAAAGCACTGAGCAAACTCTGTGGTTACAAGTGCAGGTGGAGATGAAAAGAGCAGCCACAAACACAAACCCAGTCCTTAATTTCATTAACCTTATACATGCAGGGACATGTGCTCATATCTGCTGCGTTCAAGGTCTGGAAAATGAAATCAAGCACACGTCTAGCTCTTGACTTTCCATGTCAACACAGGAAAAGTTGAGGACGATAACAACAATAATTGCATTTTCTAAAGCTTCTAAATCCTCCAAAAAGCCTGTCTGATGCTGCAGTGATAAGAGTTGGACCGGCATGCAGACATGTGGCCGACACATTAATGGCATCAGTCTCCTCTTGCACTGCGTGATCTCCAGGTATTAGTCTGTGCGGCGGGGCTGTCTAACGAGGCAAAACAGGAGGATTTCATGACTTTACGGGATTCTTCTCACACGATACGGCCGCACGCACACGCAGAGGCTCACCGGCACACCAAGCGTGAGGTAGAGCGCAGCATGTAGTGCTTTAGGGACGACTTATTTGCACTGAAACAAGGCTCTGTGATGTTCTTTATTCTTTACAAAGCTCACCACTCTCCTGCTCCTGTTGTGCCATCTGATATTCAAAAGAGTAGGAACATCTACTTAAGTTATACAAATATCACAAGCGAGTCACGCTCCATCAACCGCTGCTATACACATGCTGCGATCTCTCCGCTGTAGAGTAAAGGCCTACCACCATGCCAGAGTGTCTACACATGCAATTAGCCTCCACGGACGTGGCGTGCAGAAATGTCACGTGTGCATCGGTGACGTGTGCGTTGCGTGTCGGAGGCATGTTTGCGTGTTTCTCTTATGGGCGTGCTGTCAGTGGGCATGTGGCTCACTCCAAGAGATTAGCCCTTCGCCCTGTCACTCATTGTAGCTGGCACAGATTAGTCACGCAACACATACACACACACCATAGCCTCATTACGAAAAACGATCTAAGTATGTATGTATGTGTCTTCCGATGCTCCGTACAGTCCCCACCCCCACCGAATAACCCCATTACAGTACCATTCCTCCCCTTTAACCTTCTACTGTATCCTGTCCTCTGTCCATTCCTCCCCCAATGAACCCCCGTCTTCCTCCTCCTCATCATCTCTCCACCCTTTCTTTGTTCAACTCGGCATCGCAGGCGATCGACAACCGATTTCGTGATGCTGAAAGAGTTCCCCATCTCTTAATTCCACTCTGAAGCACGCAAAGCTAATGCGCCCGTTTTTTTCTTTCTATCTATACATTTTTAATGGATTAACTACTTTTGCGTTTAATCATTCCCCGGTTGCAATATCAGGTTAATGAGTGTAAATAAACTCATCAATGTGAATACTGGAAATCAGTTAAGCGCTGATGACTGCATTGACAGTCGCTCAGTAAACTCATAAATGCCAGTAATAATGTTATTATTACTGTATTTTGTATTTTGTATAATTGTATTTTGTCATCACCTCCTTCAGGTGCAAACACACACAAACAGACTCAGACAGCCACACACACACACACACACACACACCATTCTCTTCAATAACCGCAATATCATCCCACCAGTGGAAACTAGCAGAGGGAAATGGATCTAATAAGCCTCTTTATTTTCCTCCTTCAACGCCTCGTGCATTTTTGTTTTCTCTCTTACGGCAGCTTTTGGAGAGGATGCAGCGTCAGGAAAGACAAACACACGGGATGATTAATTAACGGCACAGGCACTTCCTCTGCCGACAATACGGGCTTTATTCATCACCGCTCGCGTCTTCGGGTTTGCTTTTCTTTGCCTCCATTTTCTCCCTGGTCTATAAAGGAAAACAGAGTGGGTAATGGCGAGGCGTTTATGTGCTCTGTGTGAGGACGGGGTGTCAAGTAAAAAGTGACAAGTTGCGGGATGTCGATGCTGCCAAGGGGTGAGGCTGAGAGTCTCTCGCTCCCTTAGTCGGCCCCGGTCTGTCTTTTCCACCTCCACTCAGTACACAAAACGTTAAGACCACCCGCCAGATATCAAGATACATTGTGATTCAATTGGCACAATTCGAGTCACAATTGTCTCGGGACTTCAATTGGCTCAGAGGACACCTTCGATGATTTGTTGAAATTAAAGAATAATCCGATATTACGAATAGGGACTGTGATGGAAAGAGATGCTGGAAGGGAGAACATTCTACACACATTCTACAAATGAGATGTAGAATGTGATGCGGTTGAGATGGGATTGCTGCGTAGTGTGTGTATGTGTGAGTTTAGGACAGAGTCCACATCAATCAGGTGTTTCTGCACCCTCTAGGGGGCGAGGTGAGTCTGGCCGTGGGGCATATGGACGTGTAGCAGCAAAGTCTCGGTTTGTTCTTCTGTATTCTCCTTTACAGCCACTTCCTCCCACACTACCAATAACAGCCGGGAAAAAAAAGAAATACGAAGAGGAACCAGAGGAGAGAAAGAAGAACACCTCTATAAGGAGGGAGAGCTGTGCAGAAGGGGGGGGGGGGGTCTCTGTGGACCCATAGTGTCACCGACATGCTTTTATTCTGGGGATAATGGAGGTCAAACACAAAGGAATGTCTCGCAAAAAGACGACAGATGCAAAGATGAATATTTCAATGCAGTCCTGTGCATTAGGTTCAAAGATGGCATGGCCATGACATTATGTTGGAGAGTGTCGCACGACTCAAAGCTCTTCAGAAATCGTGAGTACAAGAGCGGCATGCGGTTTAAACTGAATGGTAGGTGATACCCCGGCTCCATTCTCCTGCTCACGTTGCTATCCAGAGCAATATGCAGCGAGGAGCAGGTAAGTGTTCATACATGGCTGCTCATAGACAACACCAGCTGCTGCACGGTTTTAACCTGGGACCTATACCAACCTGCATGCACACTGCTCCAAACCCAGTCCAACAGGTGGCTACTGCTGCTTTTTTGGGTGTTCTTTAGACATTTGATCACTTTATACTCAGTTTAATGCCAGTTGCCAGTTCAGTTAATATGTAATAAGTAGTGGAGGACCGCCCTCAACATTTATTTGTCAGCTATAGTTACTGTGATATATCATATATAACATATGACGATCTTTAAAAAATCGTATGCACTGTTGTAGAAGAAACTACCCAACAGTATGTCAAATAGTTTAAATTAACGGTAGAATGCTCATTAAACATTAATGCATTCGTCATAATAATCCAATACTATAATATTTTAATACTTTTTTTACTTAAGTCACAATTAGAATTGTAGAATGCTCATTAAACATTAATGCATTCGTCATAATAATCCAATACTATAATATTTTAATACTTTTTTTACTTAAGTCACAATTTTGATGCAGTAATTTTACTTCTTGAAGTATTTATATATTGCAATATTGCTACTTTTACTCAAGCAAGGGATCTGATATTTTCCCCACCCCTGGTAAGAAGTAATCTTATCCGAAATTATTTGTTTTTTCTCTGTCAGAGGGTTGGTGTTTTGCTAACATATGAGTGAAGCCCAATCACATCCATACTACCTACATCTGCATGCAGGCTCTCTGTCTCCCTGGTTTGCAGCAGCATGGGTGCCATCTCTTGGCAGCCGATCCTCTGCTGTGGTTTTTGGCTTGTAAAAAAAGAGCTCCGGACCTGAACATGTGAAACACTGTGCTGCACAGCAGTCCCTCCCCTTCCACAAGGCTTGCGTGAGTAGAGAGAACTGTGTGTGTGTGTGTGTGTGTGTGTGTGTGTGTGTGCATGTGTGTGTGTTGAGGTCGGGTTGGCTTACAGCCACTTCCTTTGCCTATTCCCGCCCCCTTCCCTCAGCGCTCTTCTTCTCTCTCTCTCTCTCTCTCTCTCTCTCTCTCTCTCTCTCTCTCCGCAGGCACAGGAAATCCACAGCAGAGAGACACACACACACACACACACACACACACACACACACAGAGAGAGAGAGAGAGAAGTTGGCCGATCAAGGGCTTGGTTGTCACGCGAGCGAGCCGTCTGTCAATCTCCCCCCCTCCTCCTGACAGTGGGCTGGCAGCCGGCCAAGGCCTTGCGTGCAAGCCGGCGAGCCACATTAGCCCATAAAGAATTTCATAATAGCAACAGCTGTTAAATATTGATGACTGCTGGCAAGCGCTCAATGGTGCTCCGCAAAAAGGTTAAGCCTGCACTGTAATGGAAGCTAATACTTCAATATGCCACAGATCAAATGTCCGGATCTCGGCCTGTCCAAATCCAACCCTTACCATTTTAACTTTTTTTTCCTTTTTCTTTTGCAGTGTGGCAAAGAGAAGAAAAAAAAGACTCACTGACAGAAAGTTTTTGGCGCTTTTCATATTTTTCTGAAGATAAACAGCAGCTTTTTCTACGTTGTTCCTACCGTTCCACTTGATGGATATAAACAGTATGCATTCAAATTTCAATCACCCTTGATACCAGTATTAATATTGGATTGAGGTCTCTAATCTTCCCCGATATTGTTTTGGATGACAATGTATTCCACTGTGACATAAGATTACAGTTGGAGGGAGGGACTGCCAGGATTTAAAGCCTTTTTTTCTTCACTAAACCACATTTACAAAAAGGACTGTTCTTGTCGTCCCGGCATGAATCACGAATGTGCATCTTTCAGAGGAGATCCTAACGTGAGTGAGGGATTTTTGAGAGTAGTGTGCACATGGATTCGCTACAGGAAGTCTCTCTGAGGAAGGGGAAAAAAATACAAAATGTGATTCCTGAATAGAACATAAACAATAGCCTAGACGCTGAAATGAAGGGGAAGTGATATTATGACCGAGCAAACGGGATCACACAGATTGGAGGTCGGGATGCAAAACTCAATTGTTTCCACTTCTCTGTTTTGTTTGGCAAACAGACACACGACTGTTGTACAGGAGTGATCTGTCTCCACGCATGAGCCCCCGGGCAAAACAGACTCGTATGGCAACTGTGTGTACTGCTACTGTATGTGGCTTGTATACACGGGCGCATCATAAAAACTGGCGCCACACACACTCCACACACACACTGCTTCTATAAATAGAGAACATGACTGATTGTGGCGCACATGTTTTATGTGAGCGTGGTGTTTGTCAGCGGAGAAAAATGTTTTTTTCCTGATGAACCCATTGAAAGAGCGACACACAAGTGCGCAGCCAGCTAAAGGGCTGTCTAAACACTCCTAAATTTGCCTTGTCAAGCTTTGGAAAAAAATGCACCACAACATAAGGCCAACGTGGTACAATATTTATACAGACAATTAGAAAAACTAACAGGATGCAAATGGATGAAGGCCCGGGGAGAATGTGCCTCAGCGTGAAATGATGTGCTCTCCGCTTACACACACACACACACACAGGCTGCATTCAGGCATGTGTTGCGTGAGATGAGCCAGTTACGCAGGAAAGCTTTTAATTTGACTGTACCCAAATGAATGCAACAGTGTATTTTTTAATTGAAGACAACAAGGCGCTACAGTTTGCCTGCCGCTGCCAGGGATCTGGCGCATTCCACCAGCACAAGCGTCGGCCCCGGCCTTCAGTCTGCTCAGCGGGGGTGAACTCAGGATACGGACTCCCTCGTGAGTCACACACATATCCGAGCAGTAACCCGGCCCGGGCACCGAATGACAACACACGTGCACAATCACATGTAAAGTTCACGGTTGCAAAAAAGACAAACACAAGGGAGTCAAGGGGGGGGGGGGGGGGACTCCATTGTCAGGCCTATTCTCCACTCTCCTATGCATCTATATTTATCACAAACTTCCTCTGATTAGTTCATTCAAATAGAGGAATTAATTTCCTTTTGGGGGACCTCGGTGTCCAGGAATGTTTTGACTTTTGTGGGAAAAATATTGACGCACTTTCTACCAAGCTAAAGCCCAGACTTTTATTTTCTTCTTCTGGTTAGCCAACTGTAAAATTGATAGAACAAACTGATACATTTCTCAAGCACAAAGGTGACAAAATAATGGAATCTTTGTGCCATGTGTGCACATCTGAGATACACACTTCATCACTGTAAGGGACATCAGCTCCCGCATGCATGTGTATGTTGGCGTGGTTACTCTATAAATAGCTTTTCCCTTGGATTCCTGTTTTGATGAAGATGGCTGTTGCCCTCTCAAGGAGCTGGCGGTTAATACAATTTGCATTTAGGAACCCCACCTGGCCACAATAAAGCACAAGCCTTCTATTTATGTGCTCTTACACAATCTCCATTTTCACGAGCGGTCTGAGATTCAATAGATGGAAATGAACGCGCAGCGCGTCTTTCCTCAAACTGTAAAGTTTATGTGGACATTCGCTGCTTGCTGTAAAGCCCATCTCCCCGATTTTGAGTTTAATTAAGAGATGCATTTGAAAGGAAAACCTCTCGTGCTTCATGGAAACAGATGTGCCATGAGAGGTGAATTTAAAGTGCTTTGGAATTAGTTAAATATGATTGGAATTGCAGAGTGAGAAAGAGGGATGAATAGGGAGAGGAGGAGTGAAAGAGCAAAAAGGCAGCAAATATTTTTTGGGTTCCTCATAAGTTGAGTTATTTAGGTCCAAAAAGTCTACTTACAATGTATAGAATAAACTAAATAAAGTGTTTATTATGTAGCTCATTCATTTCACTCAGTTGTCCTACACTGAGTTTTTCATTAGAAAACGCACCAGTGCCTCTGCTAATTCATACGGAAAAAGGGAATTCTTAACAACAACTCAGGGAATAATTATTAGTTCTCTACCCCTGTCTTTCAGTCTGCATTCCTGCATGAGAGGGGAGGAGGGCAAAAGAAAGACGGAGAGCAGAGCGAAGGTTACAGTCTGCAGCTCTGCTGGTTCCTTGTGTTGCGTGCCAACTAGTGTCACTGGCATTATTCACAATAAGAGGGAGAAAGAAGCACAACAAGCCTTAGATTATCCCCCTCGTGTTCTCCTCCCCGCTGGCCAGTCGAAAGCAATCATCACTCGCTTTGCGGTCTTCAACAAGTTTTCTGAAGAACCACACCTTTCATTATTTTATTTTTGATCCTGTTAGCATTGTTTTTCTTTCTTTTGTTTTTAATCCATGCAGCCTCTCCGTAACAAGAAGGTAATCTGTTGAAAAGATTATGGCACTGTTTCGGCCCATTGAGGAAAATAATAACGGACAGATGGTCCCCCAGGCTGAATGCATACGGGGAGGGAAACTACACTAATGCTGCTAGCAGCACGCAATGCTAAACAAATGCTAACCACGGAGCACTTTTACGACATCAACAAGTTGTGCTCATTTGCTGGGCTTGAACTCAAGAGAGGCATCGTTTTAGTGGAGGAAACGTGAGTACAAAGTGGCTGACATAATGCACTAATGAGAAAAGTTGTACTGAGTTAAATAGACGGACGGAAAGTAAAAGAGTATAACACTTCTTTTATGGCACTTTGCTGAAACTCTGTGGGAGCAAAATGTCGCTGTCACTAGAAAAAAAACATTGGCTTTTAAGCTTCGTGACAATGCATTTGAACTAAAACAATGAGATTTTAAATGCTTCATTTAGTCTGAGAGAAAGGAGAAGTTTCTCAACCCATGAAGCGACATGTAATCCTTCCGTGAAACAAATCAAAACCACACAATTTGGCGATACGTGATTTTTCGTTCACTGGGAACAATAAGTTAAAAGATGTATTTACATAGACTACAAGTGTGAACAGTGTGCCGCTGGCAGAGCCCTCACCAAAACGCTACACACATACGCCAACACACAGGAAAGGCCCACCGATGTGTAATTAAATTGATGTGAGGTGGTTAATGTGTGCAGGGGTCAAGTGATAGCCACGATGCCGACCATGCTTAATGCATGAAAGCCATTAACTTGTCAGTCAGTAGACACTATCAGAGGTGTTCAGTATCCGCTGTGCTTCTGTGTGAGTGTGTGTGTGTGTGTGTAGGACCAGGGCCAATCTGTGAGGCAGGTAATCTAGAGCAATAGCATAATGCAGTATTTAAGGTCTCTCTCTCCACATACAAACAGTCACATTTCAATTTAAGGTTGTCGGCCCACCAAAAGCTGATTTTTCAGTAAAAATAAAATAAATCCAAAGACAGTATTTTTGGGACAGTTTCTGCCTGATTTGATCTTCCTTCACGTCACCCGTCAGCTTCGCTTTAACGCGAGTGACCCGTCTCCTGTGTCTCTCACCAACAATATCACACAACAATTTGGCCTCTGACAGAGCTAATTCATTAAGCGACACGCTAACCCAACAGTAATCTGATTATCCTTCTCCTAACACCTCATCCCTGGGTTGCAGGGTATTAGATCCGGGGCGGCAGGCAAACACTGGCCGCTCGCAGAAAAAATACGACCCAGAGGCATCTCAGCATCAAAACATCAAACATAATGATGCCTTTTGGCATGACATCTTAAGAATTTAGAAAATAGGCAAAAATGTGAGTACAGATTTACAACCACGTACAGCAAATATACCCGTCATAACTAGAGTTAATATTGTCTTTTAATACTTGTGTGTAAAAGTACCAAACAAGAGGACTAAGTGTTAGCTACTGGCAGCATCACTCCAACGAAAGCATCAGCTTTTCTAAAAATTCAGACGTGAGCTGTGGGAGCACAGTTGAAAAGAAGTCGAGGTGAGCACAGCGAGACATCCTTCGTCAGGTCTGGACATATCGTGACTGTCCACTTCACATTCTCCCATCTGTGCCCCTCGCATGTCACCACAACACTCTAATCCAAGCTTGTTTATACTAACAGTGTTTGCTCCGATCACTTAATTTGGCTCAGGGAGGGAGAGGACATATACCCCCCCGCTCTATCGCCCAGCAGGCAATATACTCGTGTGTTTGTGTGTGAGGGCAGGATATAGAGGGGGGCGGGGGGGGCATGATGGGGGAGTGATGTTGGGATCACGCAAGCTTGCTAAAAGAGGAAAAGTCAGGAGAGAGTCACGCATGGCGGGGCTTTGCTGTGGATGCCACTCAGTCGCCACTGTACTTCCTGGCATCTGGTGTTGGCATGACGCTATGAGTGTATGTATGTGTGTGTGTGTGTTGTGTTGTGTTTAATTCCGAAACAACCAACGAGATTTCCAGAGGGTAAACAAACACCGACTCTCCAAACAGGCTGTCGCTCTGAATAGGAAGACTATTTTTCTCACTTTGCACGCAGAGCTGCCGACTCCGCTGCCCCCCCCCCC
>NW_022280093.1:2113354-2139049 GCF_004355925.1 Anarrhichthys ocellatus
AAAAAAAAAAAAAAAAAAAAAAAAGGCAGAAAGAGAGGAAAAGATAAAGAGAGGCTGGGTGGGAACTGTCATAAAATGAACAGAGAATGAGATTCAAAGTCTTTTTTCCCACCGGACAATAAAACATGAAAAAGTATGTGTTAGAAGGATGGAGAAATCCTTCCCTGGCTCCACTGTGCTGTGAAGGAGAGTCTCCAGAGAGAGCGCTCCAGATGTGTCTCAAACATGCCTCGAGTTTCATTGTGATACTTAGTGGGTCTTAGTGAAGCGGACCCGGGGTTTTCTATTTAAGTCTGGCCCAACACCAGGGCCAGATGGTTAGTACATGAGAGATAGAGAGCAACAGCTTTGACCTTAATTGTTTAACAGTTATCTTTAAGGTAGTTGTACACAGCACCCACCAAATGACTTCGTAGTTTTGGTTTATTAGCTTCCACCAAGATGATGAACACCATTCCTCTGCACCAGTATCACTGTCTGGAGTCCTCATCATTACTGCATATTTAAAAGTGATAATTACATGGACTTTGTGCTATGCGTGTAGGCTTTATCTTGCACTTGTTTTTGGGTCACCTGCAGGTACGGATCCTCAAAAAGGAAAAAGCTGGTGTTGTGTGTATTTATTTGCTATATGATTGTGCCATTAAGGTACATGTATATTTGAGGAAGAATTGGTTCTGACAAATGCAAAGGACATAACATCTCCCTCATTTCAACACGTTCACACTGAGGTGAAAGGTCACGGCTGACATCACCTCTCCTTTCCTGTCTCTCGTCCCCTTGCTCTACGGTCACTGCTTCTCGCTGTCTATGCATTTAGGCTAAGTATGCCACAACGGAGAAATTGTCCTCCAATCACCAGTGGTGAATTACCGGGGAAATAAAGAAAGACAAAGTAGTTAGACAGCGTTTTTTGCTATTTCTGGGGAAAAATGTCTACTAATCTGCTGATTTTAAAAATCGAAAACCGGGGTTTCTCAAAAAAAAATTTGGGGACCCATCGTTTGAAAATGACAAACCATCACAACCCAATTCACACCAGGCCTTATCTGAAATTTGTGCATAAATTAGCCTTCCTGATCATCTTCACTGCCATTTACGCATCATCGTATGTTATCTTGAATAGGTAAACCAGCCAGTTCGAATAGATTTTATTTTATGTGGGTGTTATTGAAAACATATACACATGTTAATACAAAATAATGATCCGAACAACGCGAGCATTCAAGCTCCGTCATGTGATAAACTCTCTTCTAAATAATTAGAGAAATTCTTATGTGAACACTGAATTATACAAAATAATCTAATTTTAATACATTTTTCTTCATCCTTAGGCTTAAATAGACAAAAACTAAACGCAATTAAGTCTTCATTCTTTGGCTGTTCCGGAAGCCAATTTATTTTGATTTATATTCTGCTAATTGTTCCTCTGGTATGTCAAACATTTGCTTCAAGGAGCTTGACAGTTCGATGGAAACGCTGCTAGCTAACATGCCATACCAGCTTTCTGCATCTCAAATTCATATTTTCTTGACTCCAAGCCAAACAAGCTGGTTGATATGCTGCCAACTGGAACATAAACTGTTATGCTTCTGGCTTCTTTCATGTAGTATTTGTTTTGGTTTTCTTTTTACTCTACATATGAGCCGAGTGTACATTTTTAATCTGGCACCGCGTCATAAGCTCCAATGTTTTTATGAAGCGCAGAATAAAAGACAGAGGATACGAACAGCAAAGGAGGAGGTGAAACCCTGCGTCTGATTGTTCGTTTCAGGTGCAGATTTGTGTGCACATTTCTGTGGACTGGCGGTCTTTGTGTGTGATCTCATCTGATCAGTGTCAGGTATGACAGCTCAGCATCCTGAAGGCGTTTGGGGGAAGCGTGTGCACGTGTGCAGCACGAGTGTCGCGTTCATGTGTGTGACTGCACAGCATCAGTGCTTTGTATCCAAGTGGCGTGTGTGTTTGTGCGTGTGTTTGTGTGTGCATGAACGCCATTTTTATGTGTGATTCCACCTGATCAGTGTTAACTCAGCTCTATATCCTAAAGGTGTGTGTGTGTGCCTATGTGGGAGGGAGAGAGCTGGGATTCCCTAAAGCGTGTTTAGTAAATCCTCAACCGGCACGATTCCCAGGCATCGCGTGCAGCAGGGTGGGACTCCCGAGCTAAACCACGCCTCTGCACACATACATACACACACGTATACACTCACACACACACACACACACACACACACACACATACAGACAACAGCTCCTAGCTGAGGCCAGTGTAATGTTAGGTACAGGGCTTAAGCTGGTGTCGTGGGAGGGTTAATGGATTTCAACCATTTATTCACCTGTCATCCCCATTAAATCCATAGCTGGTCCTTCCGTGACCAAGTGAGACCTCTTATCCCCATAATAACCCTCATCTGGTTAACCTCAACCCCGTTTACTCTCCGCGGTGTGTGTGTGTGTCAGTGGAAATGCACATCCCTTGTATGCTCGCGGCAGCATTAGTGGAAACACAGAATGATACTTATCTCATGTAAATAGGAAAGCAATGATCCAATGTACCTTCAGATTAACCCTCGACATGTCCGTGCTCTTTGCCATGGCTGCGACACCTTGAGACATATGCGGTTTTGAAGTTAAAGAGCAGGTTTGGCTGATGGGTCTCACATGTCGAGGAGGTTTCGGTCGCACTGTGGGTGGTCAGTGCACAGTAGATCAGAGCGCTGACAAGAAAAAAAACAGTCGCACTGTTGTGTGTGAGTGCGTCGTGGTGGTGTGTTCGAGGGAGAGTGCAGGGGGAGAGTGCAGCCTATTATGGTCGACTGGGCCCAAAACATGTCATTGCTGAGAAATGACACCGCCAAACTATTTTCAGTGAAACGCTTTTCATTTTCAACAATGTTGTAATTATACTGTAAAAGTGCAGAGAAACAAAGTCTGCCTCCTCCTTGGATTGCTGTAATATTTACAGGTGATGCTGGATTTTCAATTTGGAGAGTGTTAAAATTTGAATCCCAGTGAGAGTTTTTTTGGTGGGAGTGGTCCACATGGGTGGATTATTTGGCATCAAGGTGACCTATACTGTATAGAAGAACCATCTTTCAACAGGGGGATAATGAAACCCTACAAGCTCCAGCTTTACTGGGCGAGAGGACTGATCAGCAACTCGTTATGCTTCTGGGACAAAGAATACAGTAGCTCGCAAATTTTGCTTTGCTCATTGGAGTCGGGCAAGTCTCAAGCACAAGCACTAGCACACTCCCAAATCTAGAAGATCCTAACTAGACAAATGCACCACTCGCTGGTCTTCGCCTCAGGTTGTAAATCTCGACGAACAAGGCAGCTGTTCTAGAAACAAGCCTTTAAATGTCAACATATTTCTTCTGTCATGTCTGAAATACTGTGGTTGAGCATTTCTTTTTTTGGGATGGGTCAATTTATCATGTGAAAACCTTCAGAATAAAAACCCTTCTGTTGTGAGTTAGCTGTGTTACAAACCAGAGAGCTTGTAATCTGGCAATCTGTAACCTTAAAATTTGGATGTATAATGTGCTGGACATACTCCTTTATCTGTTTAACTACAAAGTAACAGGTAGAAATGGAGGAGGGCGTCTCTGGACAGATTGACTCCCTTATGTAGAAGGTTGTTTTGCTCTGCAGTTCACAGCCAAAGTGGAGCATATCAAAGCTGTTTAGTTGATCAGTTTGACTGATTCGTTAACCAGTAAGTGTTGAAGAACTCCCGCTTGGAAATTAACTCTATTAAGGAAAAATAAATGATGCATTTTACAGCTCGCAACTAGCCTCTTTTTAGCGTGTGCACACAAGTGTACAGCGCATACGGGCTAATGCGTGTCCATGTGTGCAGCCTTGATGCGTAAACCTGACACCATTACAACATGTGATGCACACCACCTGTGCAAACAGCACTACAAAGACTTCCCTGTTTTCATGGACTGGCCCTTTAATTGGCCTTTAATTGGGCCAGAGCCTCGCACAGTTAGGACAGTGAGACAGAACCAGACAGCTGTGGAACGAACAGGAGCAGAGGACGGGAGATTAACTGTGGCTGGAAAATGACTTTTCCCGACATCAACCAGTCGGTAATCTGTTATTTTCAATGGTGTGATCAGCAGTTTTGACAACGGCATGCATTATGACGCAGGATCTTTTATTAATAAAAGATATTTACATGAGGATAAATAAGCTTAAGCTGTTAGGTAAGGTGGCTGTCAGCACACACACACACACACACACACACACACACACACACACACACACACACCTCTATAGCCCAAAAATACTTGGTGATTTACAAACCACATCTGAGAAGTTGTGCAATGTTCAAACATGTGGCCAGTTCTGAAAACAAACCATGGCACGCAACGGCAGCGAGGTCATTTTATACACTGGAGAGTTTTACTCTCTACTCTCTCTCCTTTCTCTCCTTTCTCTCTGAATCTCTCTCAATCTCTCTGAATCTCTCTCAATCTCTCTTATTCCCAAAGGAGCACTTGTGAAGCTAACAGGGAAAGCGGTCAGACATTATTAGCTCAGCAACATGCCACTGAGTTTTTCCTGACATAGGTTGAAGCCCTTAAATAGACTTCACACTGCAGTAGGGACACGCAATGTCTTCTACTGTCAGAGCCATTGATCCTGAAGCAAGTCGGAATGAACTGGACACGGAACCGAAAAATGACAACGTAACAAAGTGAAATGGCACCGATCCAGATGATGGGTTGATGATCCGGGACAAGTGTACTAAAGCGTGTACTTAATGGTTGATAAGAAACATGTGACGGCTTCTTTAAGGTACCGCGTGATGTGTCATTTTCATGTAATCATTACCACACCCGAGTGGCAGGAAGCCAGAAGGTTGTCTTGCAGATTTTATAACCACTCTAACGCACGTCACCATCATTAGCCAATGGTATTTCACACAGAGACAACAATGTATTTGTCCAAAGTCATCTTTCAACATGCACAAATCCCCCCCCCAAAATATTATTGACCAATAACGTGCCAGAATACATCTTATTTAGGCACCAAGTACTGTTAAAAAGTCTTGTTTGCATGAGGGTAGCAAATTGGGAACCCGGCATGAAAATCTGTTTCTAGTGAAAATGTGTTTCCATGATTTGATTATATCGTCTTATGAATCCAGTATCATAAGGCAATTCAGGTTTTATAGGCCTTACTTCTTGAATTTGGGCGGAATGATCACACTAAAATACCCAGGAGATAATAACTAGAATAAATAAGATGTGAAGTTTGGTTCTAATCAGGGTAAGGAAGAGTTGATGTAGAGTTTATCCACCTTTGTGGCCTGAAATAAATATTTATCAAGTAAAATGTAAAACTCACTGAATAGAGGTCATATGGAAATACTTTAAAATGTCTATAAAGTAAAGGAAGAATAAAAACTGGAGCAGATATGAACATATTGGAGATAAAAGAAGTGTGAAGACACTGTGAAAAGCCAAAGATTCCTCCACTTGTTTTCCATATCCTGCATTTGATTGAACCGATTCAACAGGTGATCAGAATTTTTTTATATATTTTTTACGAGAAGATTCAGCAGTTGTAAATCCAATGAAAGCAGCATGTGTGGATCCATTGTTCTTTGTTCGTTTATGTGTGTGTATTGCACATGTCTGTTTATGTAGGCAGCATCCTGTGAAGAAGCGGAGGGAAATCATGCCATTGTGTTGGTGTATGTCGACACCTCCTTCCTACTACCCCCCCCCCCCCGCCTCACCAGCGCTTCAACTGAAACAGACGCACAGCAATAGAAAGTGGGTTATTCTTTTGAACCTCTAGACTATTTTTGAAGGCCTATGCTCTGTAATACTGAAGTTTTATCATTTAAAAAAAAAAATCCAGGTTTTAATAACTTTAATAATGAACTTTAAATAAATAGTAAGCTGATAGTAATACATTGTAGAAATAGTTAGCTTGACATAATGGATAAATAGTTAGCTAAATGTAACAGATAAGTAGTTGAAATATAGTTCGCTAAAAGTAATAAATAGTCAAGATAGCTACCTAAAAGTAAGAAATGGCCAAAATAGTTATAAAATAATATACGGTAGGAAAAACTAGACGTAGCACATAAATGGTCGAAATACTAAGCTAGAGGAAATGGAGAAACGGTCGAAATTGTTTGCTAAAAGTAATTGTTTGCTAAAATTAAGTAATAACTGATTGAAATAGCTAGCTAGATGTAATGGATATGTGGTCGAAATAGTTAACTAAAAGTGATAAATGGTTGTAATAGTTAGGTAAAATGTTGTGCAGGCATCACAATGCCAGGTGTTCCTAATGTTAAATGCTGGATATTTTTCTTTGGAGCCAAATCCGTCTCATGCGACTTTCATATGTATTCTTCTGCAAAATTCAGGGAGAAAATCTACAAAAGGTGCAACTCCATCAGGTCTGGTCACCAGATCCACTCACTGTCGTGCAAGACATGGAACACAAGAATCCTCTTTGGAAAAGCATGAGTGGGGAACTGAACATCCTCTAGGAAGCCCCAGGACATGACAGAAAAGCATATATGTACATAACGCATGACACGCCCTTAAATTTACATTTACCCACATTCAAACTGGATGCAACAGCTGTGTGCAGAATGAATTAATACATGTAGTACTAGTACGAGAGATGGTGAGATGGAGGGGAGGATACACATATGGAGAGAGAGATGGAGTGGCACGAGTTCCCTATAATGTATTGCTTCCACAGGATGCCCTGCACGCTAAAAGGAAACCATAATTGGCCTTGATCACGCTCAGCCATTGAGACATATAGTACAAGTGACTGGCAGTGGAGAGATAGGGAGAGATAGGGAGAGAGACAGAGAGAGAGAGAGACAGAAAGGGAAGGGAAGGGAAGGGAAGGGAGGGGGAGATGGTAAGGCAGTGTGACAGAGTGATTTTTCTGAAGAGGATGAACTGTAAATATTGACCCTGGAGAGGACAATATGTGTGTGCAAGATGCGTGTGTGATATTATTTCTCTGCTGGTGCAGAGAAATGATATCACGATAGCGACTCACACACACAAACAAACACACAAACACACACACACACACACACACACACAATTCAAGTTCTTCACTGGTCTGGAAAATGCAGTAGCTATGAATCTTATTGAGACGAGATAAATGTGGTTTTAGAATTGTTCCAGTAGTTTACGTGTATAGTTTTGGAACTGAGAACTTTTTAAACATGGAAGACTCTTAAAATGTTACAGTACAAACCCTTAAACCACACGCAAGAAGGTAAGATGTTTTTTGTTCCTCATCATATGATGTATGAGTTTAAAATTCTTCGCCTCAGCCGTCCAATGCACAGTGTTAATGGAAATGCGGCAGCCCACCTGAAAGAACTTCTTAGCCCCAAATTTCCCAAACTCTACAAACTGAAATCAGATGACCCCTTGACCTTTTGCACCCCATGACTAATCCTCACAGCAGATCGGGCCTTCAGCTCAAATATCCCCCATCTTTGGAATGCACTTCCCCACCATCTACGAGCGCTACAAACATTTGTGTCCTTTAAAAGAGGCCTCAAAACCTTTTAGTTCGAGAAGGCTTTTCATTCATTCATTTTTTTGAATTGTAGCACTTTATCTTTTGATGAAAGGTATGATAAAATTAATTATTACAATCTGTATCGACTATGTATTAATAGTGAGTTATTGGTTATTACTTTTTTATTTGCCAAGATACTCACAGCTGCCCAGGATTTAACGAGCGCTGAGCTACTTTTCACTTCACTCACATATTCATCATAAAGCAATTTCTACTGTAAGGGTTCATGAACAGGGTTTGTAATTTTCAATACAGATCCTGGGATAGGGTTTTAACTCTTTTTATGTATATATATATATATGTATATATATATATATACATATATATACTGTATATATATATATGTGCATTTATGTGTTTTTACTATACGCTAATTGAAACCAGCTTTGCTTTTACACTCTCCTTGATTCAAGACCGGTATGTGGAGCCTCGGAGTGTGGGACAGAGCGTAAAAGCAAGTATCTCACGCCAAAAGCGTGAGAGCTGGCAACCCTGCTCACAACAAAGATTACAATTGTCATGACACAGACTCGCTCGCCCTTCTTCTCTCCCTCTTCCTGCATCTCTCTCCCGGCCCTTGTCCTGGTATGCCCTCCCTCCCTCTGTCACGCCGCTGTCCCTGTTGAGCGACTCATGCATGGATACAATGTGCTCCACTGTGCTCTTTGAAGGCTAGCATTACTGTTCACACGCAATCTGCACCGAACACCGATATGTTTCTCCCTCTTTCTCGCTTTGGTTGTTTTCTCTCTTCCATCTTTTATCCCTTCTTTATTTTTCTGTTTCAAGTCAGGGCTGGGGAAACTGGTAAACCTTCAGAAATATTTACGATTGTATCGCATATTCCTACATTTACTCAAGTGAAGGTAATAACAAATTCCCTTAATGTAACAAATTAAATTCATCGCGTACATTTATAAGTAATATTTTTACAGATTCACACATTCTCGGTTATATTTACCCTCATTTATCCTAAAAGCTTAGTTCCCGAAATACGCAGTATCTGCTGAAAATGAACAGCTTGCATCTTTCTTCGATTACAGATTTACAACCTCTCTTGCTCGCAGAGTAATGAGCATAAACAGCCACTGGTCTCACCACAATCGCATTGTGGAAACTAACCTGATGCTCTTCCTCTAATTATTTCAAGTGCACCACAAACCGAAATCGCATTACGTCTGTCTGCATTTAGGAGAAAAATAAAAGTTGAACCTTTAAATGAACTTGATGTAGGTTCACAATTACTGTGTGTCATAGCGATTACATTTACATTCATTTGTATAAAAATGTTGATGACCGGTTCCCCCCCCCCCCCCCGTTATTCATTTCAAGAAGAAATATTCAAACATACAGGCTCTCAATAAGTAGTTCAAAAGTAAGTTCTAAGTCTTTCCTATCATCTGTCAATTATTTCCATGTGCTCGACCTCAGGAATCTCTCCTGGATATTCAGAGCATGCCACTACCACAGCGGGAATATGATACCTGACTTTCTTTCTCCACCTCTCCCCTGTTTTTCCCCCTCTGAGTCTCAGTGGCAAAAATATTCCCTCTCTCTCTCTTTTATTTTATCTCACTTTTTTATCTGCTCCCCTGTGTGGACTGACTCTTAGTGTCATTCCCTCATGGCTCGGCAATAAGCACAGTACGGTGTGTGTGAGATTTAGAGCACACACAGTCAATGTAAATGTACACGTATGCACACACGCACACACACTACTACAGTAATACTACACTACACAAAAGCCCGCCTTAAAGAGATAGCGCGCGGCTCTCTCCCGGCAGCCACAACATGTTAGAAACTCCACTTTTAAAGGGTCAGCATGTCTATTTTTGGCTCTCTGCGCTCAAAGCATTCCTCCGCAACACACATGCAACCTGTGGCTGCGGAGTGGTAATGCAACAAGGTCTGAAGCTGATTTTCAGATTAAACAACTTGACTTTTGCAAAATTTCAAATTTTAACCATATTTTTACAGAAAACATATTCAGGGAATTAATTCCGATGATGATACTCCTGTTGTTCTTGCAACATTCTGCTTCTGGGGATTCATAGGAACGATCTCTTTATGTGGTGGGTGTATACATAGGAAGTTATCGCTTTACCTCATCAACCACATGTGACTCAATGATGCCAGTTGCTAGTGCAGGTGAGAGTCAACTCCTCAGTGATCATTTCTCTTTATCTTTGACGGTCTCTCTGTGTGGAAGACTTCCTTCTCTGTGTGTTGCAATGAGATGGAACCTCGCATTGTCCAGTCCTGACCGGGTCTATCCATCCGTCTGTCTCCTCCTCTCCGTCCTCTTGTTTCTGTCTCGCTGCCTCTCCCCAACACCTTTCTATCCTCTCATCACCTCTCCACCACCAGGATAGCCCACGGAGGAATAAACAGTAACTGGGGATGACAGCGAACCAAAGACGGCGGGCTGGGATGAAAGTGAGTGCCAGTGATCAGAACGGGTTTAGTGAAGACGGTGAAACAAAGGGATCATTCATAAAATACTTGCAGATTCCTACAAAGGTCTGGTTTGTTGGACGAAGGATGTGTCTGAGACCGGATACAAATATTAACTAACAGGGATGTTGAAAAGATGCTCACAAAAATAACATTGCATCCCTTTACCAATCCATATTATTTCAGGACACGCTTTTGTGATTTAATCAAATAGAGGCGTTTCCTCAAACATCCTCAAACATTCATCAGTTTGTATTTGTATATACTGTACATTTAGTATCTCTTGCTACCAAGGGCTTCTTGACATTTGCTGCCAGCCTTCCTCCTCACTTGAACATATGTTGGGGTGATTAGGAAGACACAAATGGACAGTGGTAGACTTTTAATCTATTATTCTGCTGCCAGGCCCCCTTAGTTACTGTTGCTAAGCCTGTTAAGCTTTCTGTTCCTGCACGACGCATGTAGTTTACAACGGCGGTCTTAGCTTTGTCTTAAAGGCTCAGTGTTCACTTCAAGCACATGAGCATATATGCCGGAACGTACTGTAAATATGTGCGAGCACACACACACCTAGCGGTCTCAAATATTATTACCTGCACTCTAGCTGCATAACCAGAGTGGACATTTTGACACTTAGGCTACACAGAGTGGACAATAATTCTTTACAAGCTGAAATGAGATTTTCCAGCTCATCAAATCTCAGTTTGTGTTTTTTGTCATGACATCACCGGGAGGGGAGGGGAGCCCGCGAAACAGCCTCAATATGGCCTGGAAATTGACTGAGAATTTGGCCGGGAGAGGTTGCATGAGAAGGAGAAGGACTTGAAGTAGCGGGGAGGAGAGGCCTGCCAAGAGTAAAGGCTCAGGCCTGAAGGCTTTTGGCAGGTGTTTTGACTCTGCTATCCATCCAGCTGCTGACTTAAAACATGGGAATCTATTAGCCTTAAAGACAGGTTGTAATCTCCATAATCTTCTGTCCTTTTACCAATTTCTAAGAATCCTGCAAATGTACAAAAAACGCTTGTCTGACTAGTAGATGAAGAGATAACCATATGCAATCATCCAACAAAATGACTTTGTTTCTGGAAAATCTGAATCATAGTTAATTGTCTACCACAGCAGCCTCAGCCTCATGAACGATCATATGGCTCTGCCAATTAGGTCAAGGTCTGAGAGTTTTCTACATGAATTGGCCCATCTGACATTTTAACAAAGATGCTGGTCCGAGGATGGATGGATGGAGAATTGATATTGTGATGGCCCAATGAATTATGCAATAGGGTTTCTCTCCTTTTATTTTACGCCTCCCTTCTGCCTTTTTGCAACCCACATCCACCTCTCTCGAACACGGCCCTGTGTTAAAATCATTCATGGCATCAGCTCTCGCGACCCGTTGACCTCATTGCCAAAGCCTTCCGATTTAGTAGCCACAACGCTCATTTACAAAGACACGACGGTCGGGTCTAAATCGTGGTCATGGTAAAGGGACAGGTGAGAGCAACAAAAGTAAAGAATCGGCAGCCTTAGTCACAAAGGCGAAAACAATGAAAAGTGAGTGAGTGTGGGAGGTGTGCCAAAGCCGCACCAGCAGGCAGACAGGTTGAGGTTGTGCAGGCCTCCAGGCAAAGGAGTGGTGGCACCACAAGAGAGGAAGGATTAAATGGAAGATTAACAAGCTCTGAGATCACAAAGCAGACAAAACAGACAGCTGCATTGACGTAGGAATAAAATGACAATGAAAGTGATATGTCAAGAAAATCATGTATGATAAAAGGAGCCCCGATTATTTAAGTGGAATTAAATAAATATGTCTATACTACTGCTATATATTCAATATCACCAGTGTAAACTCACTGAGGGAGGCCGCCCTGTTGAGTTTGTGACTTTTACATTTTTCTGTAGTTAGTTCTTTGGACTTGTTTCCCATAAGAAGCCACAGATAACTCCTTTGTTTAAGCCAAGGCGAAAGACAAAGGATTTAAAATGTGAGCAGATGGTGGATGATCTGTTCGCTTTTAAAGAGATCCAACGGCACATCTGATCGAGCGAGAATACCATTGACAGGCACAGGACAATCCGCATTCGCTGCTCCTGTGTGTGTGCATGAGAGGGGATATTTATAAAACCATCACCACATTATCATGCCCGAGACATGTGGGCGGGTGTGGCATCTTCATCCTTAACTCGTTTAGGACATATTGAGGTCATTTTCCCCGGGTTTACACAACATTGCGTGAGAAGGGAAGGGTATCCGGTGGATCCAATTGCCCTCTGTGAGGGAGGCAGCGCCTCTATGAATGTGGCCTTTGAGTGGCGAGAGGCCAGTAGACATGCAGACAGCCTGTACTTACTGTAACTGGGAAATAGGCCTGATGCGACTTCAAACAGCCACAATGATGTTATTATGGTCTCCCCCCCCCCACCCCCCTGCTCCTTCCCAAGCCTGTCTCTCTCTACTTTCTGAGAACTTGTTGCTCATGAGTCACAAGGAAGGAGTCTCCAGCAATCTGTTGTTTACCCTCACATTACCCATGGTAGGACAAATCAATGCTTCACTTCCAGTTTCAAAAAAAAGAGTTTTTTTGTTATCCCCCCCTCTAAGAGAGACTGAAGTCGATTTATCAAAAGCTATCATTATCTCCATTTACCCCGGAGAAACAGAAGTGGACAAAAGTGCTTTCACACTTCTATCTTTAATTTGTTGAGCAAAAGAATGACAAGAACATTAGACGCCATTGCAGTAGCCGGGGGGCTTACTGAAGAGGAAAAACAAGGAAATGATCCTTGTTATGGAGGTCAAAGAGGATCATTCTGAGGGGTATCATGACTCTTCCAATATAGTGATAAGCAATGCACCAATATAACTTTTGAGGTGATAACGCTGCACTGACTTTGCTCCTAACTTTGGGCAAACAAGGATTACACACTCCTTCGTTGTAAACTGGGTTATCCATATATCTTTAAGCCCAGATTTGCTGTTTTCCCCCCAGAAAAATCAAATGAGGGCTCCCAGCAAACATTTGACAGGCAGGTAATAGGCAAGAGGTAGAAAAGTTCAACATCATCCCAAGCAAAGCAACAATATGATGGCATACAGTAGCAAAGTAAAAAACACAAGTGAAAACAGCTTTTTGTGAACTTATATCAGACAGATATGGAAGTCCTGGTTTCACAAAATGATGCAGGTGGCAGGCAGCTACGGACGACGAGTGGATGTGACTCAGTTTTGACTTTGGTGCTATATTTACACATTCTTTCAACGTCGGTGGAGGCTGTCATATCACCATCTTCTCAGTGTCACAATGTTTGCTGGGCCTGGCTAACTTTTGATGGTGAGAAACTGGGTTAGACTTCAGAGGGACAATTCTATCACATTAAATTCGTCAAGTCATCCCTTAAAAAACACAAACTTTGTTCTGAGAGTTGTAGTTGTTGTAAAGCAAATGGAGGTTGTGGTACTTTATTCTGCTCCAAATTAACACTACACTATATTGACGCTAACGGTAGTTCTTTTCAAAATATATACCATATACATCTATTTTTAAAAAACAGGTAAAAGTGCATTTAAAATAAAAACAATTGTATCTCTTTCTGGTGATTTTTTGTTTGTTTTCAGTAAATAAAGATGTATAAGACTCAATAATATACTAAATGCCTAAATGCCTTTGTGGTAAGTTTAAAGGGCTAAAGATATGAAAGCTTTATATTTCAGGCTGTATAGTCAATATATAAACATGCCAAGACTCAGTTACCTCTTTAATCTCCCTGCTCTCAAGCTAATTGTTATCCCGCGGTGTGAAAAGCTCTTGCATGTGTTAATATGGAGACAGCGCCAGGGAAAGCACTGAGATCCATTACAGGGCAAGAAATACTGCGTAGGAAATAAAAAATGATTGAAAGATTATGGGAGTGGTTTATGAAAAATAAACATGGGTGGAAGCCACTTCCATCTCTTCATTTGACACATGACACTGTACAAAAACACAGATTAGACTGTCAATGCTCTGACTGGATAAATGTGGGTATGTGTGCGTGTGTGTGTGTGTGTGTGGGTGTGGGTGTGTGTTTGCGTGTGCGATGCATATTTAAAACATTTGCAATTTGATGATGAAAACAAACCCTGGCACATTAGCATGGAGAATTTCCCAGCTCCGCACGCGAACTTAGAGATGGGGAGGGCCCCAGAGTGTGTGTGTGTGTGCGTTGCTGTGGGTGAAGCCGGCAGCTGTTTAAAGTCAGTCTACAGTCTTACAGCGCACCATACCAATTTAAACACGATCCTCAGGGACAGGAACAGAGTCGGACACTTTTCTCCACCACTTCTTTCTGTCTTTCTCCCTCCTTCTCATTCTTCTTTCTTTTGTTGCGAATATCCACTATCAGAATTCAACAAACACCACGATGTCTACAACCCCGGCCTGTCGTGCACTCAGACCTCACTTATCTCGCTGCATTAGCCATTAGCTCCTGCACCTTATATGATGATCCTAATTGATCCCTTTGCTCTCTGTCATGTACCATCTTTGAGGGGTCGTGTCTTCGTTGCCTGATGAATAAGTCATTAGATCAGCGCTGTGCTCGTCCCTGAAAGGTCCAGAGGCTTGGTGCCCGTGGCTCCATTTCGAATGAGGTCACAAAAACAAAGGAACTTCCGACACGGACAACAGCTCTGCCATAATCTTCGCCGATGAAGTCAAAATTCAAATACTGAAAGAAGTTGAAATGTAAATTTAAGTGTAAGCGCTGAGTGAAGTTGAAGATTCGCTGAGAGGAGTTTAAAAAAGCCAGCCGAGGTGTAGGGGATGAATTGAGCTGCAGGCGTCCGTCAAAGTGAACGCCTAAAAAGAGATTAGTGCCAGCTCCAGTCTATGAATTGAAAGATGATGTCAGTTGAAATGTTGTCTGTAGTGAAAGCACAAGAAGGCAGTTGAAATGTTAGAGCTGGATGTGTCAGTTAAAGTGAAAGCCTACAGAGAGATAGTGCCAGCTAAAGAGTGTAAATTGAAAGGTGATGCCAGTTGAAGCGTAAGCCCCCACTAAGTCCTGAAAGCAGTTGCAGTAAATCTGCAAACAATCTAAGAGCTTGCACGGGTTAATAGTGGCAGTCCAAGTGTGAAAGGAGTTAACGTGTCAGTATAGAAGAGAAAGAGAGAGAATGCAATCAAAGTGTCAGTGGACATGTAAGTGGTAAAAGATGTTGAAATAAGAGATAAAACTGTAGAAATTAAACACAAATTACAGATTACCAACTGCTTCTCACCAAGGATATTCAAAACACAAACTAGTGCAACTCTGACAGCTTTTAAAAGTGTGTGTGTGTGTGTGTGTGTGTGTGTGTGTGTGTGTGTGTGTGTGTGTGTGTGTGTGTGTCAATTAGGGCTGCAGCAGGAACGACTTTTATTTCATTTGATCAGATTAGATAACCTTTGAGCGACTGCAGTAGCTATGAACTACCACATTTGTTTTTTTCTTCCTTTTTGTCAGTTGAAATTACAGTTTAAGGAACCTCAGAGAGCCTCAGAGAGCTTTCACCATAAACTCCCCCAGTGGGCCCTTAGTGTCGGTGATGTCAGTGAAACCGCCAGTGCAGCTATCCAGCATTCAGACACACACACACACACACACACAGAGAAACACAAAAACAACAGGAAAACTTAGCTGGTTTCAAGTTTTTCAGTAGAATTAACAATTTATAACACACATTTATAAATAAAGGAAACACTTCTAAAATTAGAGTCTTGAGTCAATAGCATTTTTTTTTGTAGTGTGTGCGTAAGTGTGGATATACACATCTGTGATTATGCTAAATCATCACTTCCCACTGGAGTTTTTCCTCATTGGCTTTAAGTGAGGTTGATAAATGATCGGATACAAGTTGAAATCCCTTGCACTGCCCGTAATTATTATATATATTTTTTTGCAGTGCACACATGCACAAACACGCACAAATCTCGAATAAATCCCAGTGAGCTTTCGGGCCTTTTTGCGGCTCTGTTTACTGTTGAACACTTAAGATACACCCTTCTTTCTCCTAGCTAACAAATAACGCCTGGGGGGCTGGAGGGCTGAGCCAAGCACAAGTCACGCAACTGCCTCGCTCTGTCTCTCTCTCTCAGTCAACCCCCCCCCCCCCCCCCTCCCCCCCCCCCCCCCCCCCCCCGACCCCCCCCCCCCCCCCCCACCACCATCACACACACACACTCTGGCCATCCTGACTCACTGGATACCTGGCTGCCTGGGTGAGACATTTGCCCCTGCAGAGCTGTCCCTCTTTAACAATGTGCCTGGACGCTGTCAAGTCAGAGACCATCCCGCTGCGGCTAACTGATGTTTGACTTCACCTTGTCTTCCTTCGTGGCGCCCAAGTAAAAGTGTATGTGTGTGCATGTGTGATAAGATTGTCTTCACCCGCTGTTCCTCCAGCTGTACCCTCTGCTTGCGTCTCTCTCCACCCTAAAAATATTTTGTCAGATTCACTCATTCGATCATAATTCAGCAGAGAGCAGGAGTTCACGCAGAGTTCAGACTGCTATGGGTGCACAGAGTGCAGCGGAGGCCTGCCAGCCAACAGAAAAAAACACACAAACCCTTTAAATATCCTCTTGCATCACATTCTTTATCTTCAAATAGCCCTTACTATGGCCATTTCTCACTGAAATACATGTTTTGCAATGTACAGGATGCACAGCAATATGTCTTAGTTCAGTGCCAGTTACATTTTGTGTGGTGGGCTTACAACACACTCAGTCCGAGATTGAAAAAAAAAGCTATTCCCCACCGAAGCTTCTCCAAGTGACCCTAACTTTATATGACATGATCTGAAGGACTATTTTTACTTGGGGGAGTTACGTGCTCCTGTTTTCCCGTATCAGATACTGATGAAAGGGGACCTCATCTGGCTGATGGTAGTTAGCGTATAGAGCTGTACCGGGTCAGATGCCACCTTTGCTTAGTGATCTTTCCAACCACATGGAAACATATCGATTTACATTAGGGAACAACAGCAGGGACCGGGCCACTGTTGCACACTGAAGCATGCTTCAATTAAGATAAATGGAGGTGACAGACAGAACAAACGGTCTGGTGTACAGTGCGTCCGGGCACAACCTGATGACATGTAGTACTTGTGGAAGTCATGCCATGCGAGTCTTCAGAGAACAAACACAGCCAGTGATTCTGCTTATAAAAGGCTTATGCTTCGGTTTTCCTTTGCATTAATTCCATCACTCGACTAAGCGCTGGCAAACTGACTGCAGGTTTAAATCATAATTTCTTAAGGATTCAACACTTTTTTTTTTTCCGGCCAAGCTGGCAGACCAGGATCACGATGCGTTCAGGTGAGGGTTGCAGAACGTAGAGACAAATGTGACGCAGACCACAAAAACATTGACTGAGTTTGCTGATGCAGTTCAAACACCACTTTCCTGTGATTTCTCCCATTCGCACCACTTGGCTGCTTTATGGTGTTGTTCCTGTGAGACGTTGATCAGCGTCGTGCCAGAGCCGCAGTGTCGCTGAGTTCACTCATCAGCCACTGTGAATAGACTCTCCATCCACTCGGTTTAGCCATCAACAGATTGCATTACTGACACCAGTGAGCTTTTTATTCGAGTGGCCATGTTAAATTGGTTGTGCTGTAGCTAATAGGCCTTTGGTGTTCACTCGGAGGCAACAGGGGAGTGAATCTATGTCGTGTCATCAATCAGTTCATTGTGGACTGCCTCCGAAGCATGCGAACGGGACAACAGAGGGACACAGACAAGCTTGACCATAACAAAATCCGATTCTTGGATTCTACTATTGATTTGGTTACTTGTACAATTGTAATCCTAATTAAGGCCACATGTAGGCCTTTTTTTATTTGGTCATATTAGGCATTCCAGCATTGCTGCAAAATTGATTCAGTTTTCAAATTCAGTCATCTTATAATAAACAGTCACAAAACTTTTTTTCCCTAAACTCAGGAAGCGGTTTCTGAGCAGAAGTACCCACATGCCACAACAAATAAGAAAAGGATTGTTCCGAGGCTTAATGAGTTATCAAATCTCTCAAAGCTCTCAAAATGTGGCTTTGGGTGGGGCCGAATCTGTTAGCCATATTGCATGTTTGCATGGAGATCAACAAAGTCTATTTGTTTGCTGTGTGGGGGATGAATATAAATTGGCAATGTGAAATGAGTTAATCTAAGCCAAAAGGGCTGTAGTTGGGGTTACGCATGCTAGAGTGGCGCGCCTACAAAAATAGAACGGATTCACTGAAAACCAACAGCAGAACAAATATTTGATAGAAGAAATGTGTCTGCCAATAGCATAACGGCCGTGGACTAACTACAGTTTGCACACCCTATGGACTTGAAATATACTTGCAGCATGTGAGCTTTCTAATTGAATGCCATGATATAATAAACCATGTAAGACAACAGCTGGGACTTGTCAGCTTGTTTGTAGCGCCGCTGCATGCTTAAAATGCTTCCATAATATAATTATCAACTCGAGCTCCGGGGGCTTTCGGTGCGCTTGTTGCTTCCCTCCTTGTCCCTCTGAGCCTTCCTTGCTCAGGCAGAGCGGCGCGCTAGGCGGTAGCTGTGGCAGTAATTACACAAGACAGCTTCCAACAATAGTGTTGGGCCAACAAAGGCTTCTGCTCACTCTTCATGAGTCCTGGCTGTCTATTCACACTCACTCAAACTCAAACACACACTCTACCCGTCTATTCACACACACACACACACACACACACACACACTTGCACAAAAACACACCTCCCACTGCTCCATGGCCGCCACTAACTGTTACAGTTCGCGTCTAACGGGGGGGCCCCCCCTCAGCACTGATTTGAGTAATTCACTTATGGCCTTTTGTGATCCCAGGGGGCTCTGTTGGCCCCCCCAGGACAACAGAGCCCAGCTCCACTCAAGCGAGTTCAGTGTCTGTGGCACGAGAGGCCAGGCAGGGACAAAGCCAGTGTCATGCCTTTGATTCAAGCAACTAATGAGTTAGCTGTGAGGATCCTAAACGCATAAAGCGGCTTCTCCATTCATGGTTCTCAACACATACAAGGGATTAGCATGGCTGGCCTGTCGCGCTAGTTAACAGCTATTGTGTGACTGATTACTGTAGAGGGGGCAAACATACATGCAAGAGGGTGGGAGAGTGAGCCGACATGCAATTGATGTGCAATTTAGCATGGAACCATTGGGCGGGTAATGACTATGTTAGCCGCAATAAAGGAAATAAATATACATATACACACACACACACACACACATACATATATATATATACAGTATAAACATTTTAATTGTAAATGTATTGAAGATGATCTTGATATTATTTTAGAAGTTGTTCTACTTCCACAAACACAACTCTTGGGGAAATCTTTTTATTGTGTGTCTATGATACACTCCAAAACTCACTGCATCAAAATTGACCCACGCATTGGGTCTAAATAGCACAGACACAGAGCTGGGTAAACTGTAGCCAGGACCCATGGGTAGAAAACAATTGGGTCCAAATCGAACCCAAGATGATGTATTATTTTGACCCAGTGTTCGTGTTTTTTTTTTTATATTACTGTAACGGTTAGTTTCCTGAATTAAAATGGCTGTTTTGACCCAGTGTTAGACATAAAAAGCTCAAGTTTTATCTTAAAACAAATTTAACAAATTATTCTCAACCATACTATAGAGCCTATTGTATTTCAGTTTGGGTAAATAATCCCAATAAAAAATATTATACAATAACTCTGGTTCAAAACAACCCATTGCCAATGGTTCTACCCATGGGTCCTGCATAAAGTTAACCCGCTGTTGCTGTATTGACCAAATCACAGGTATGAAAATGGCCAACTCATACGGTAAATTGCTGCACAAAAAATAGTCTGTATCTAAATTTTATTAGTCATTGTTGTAAGTATATTACTTTAGCGTATAAACCTATTTCTGTGTTCTCACTCACAACTAATGAACAGGGGTTTAGCATGCCAAAATAAAGGACAGGAATGATAAGACCCTGAGCACTGGTATTAGGTTAGTCATAACAGTGAGAACGCATTAACATTTACACTGGAAATGTATTAAGCGGCCATACATCTACGTTTGTATATAGAACCTGTAGCACGGAATTACAGACATCGCATGTGGAGGAAAGAGGAAGGAGAAAAGCCTGAGCACTGGCATTTAGCCTGATCACGCACTCCTCATGAAGCACATGGAGATGAGAGGTGATTATCTTTCACAGAGGTCAGTGAAACAAACAGAAGAGCAGAACCCCATAGGGGGTGAAAGGAGGAGAGAGAGAGAGAGAGACACAGGAGTGTTAGTCATGGTCACAGAAAAAAGGAGAGAAAATCGACATGTAATGAATGAAACACAGTAGACAGAAATGGAGTGACAGGGCGAATCTGTACCCCCAATTTGATGATGATAATCACACGTAAGAGTAAATTTTCTCTGCTTCAACAGCATACACGCACAAACAGATGAGGATGTTGTAATCTATTATCTCCCTGGATGCTCTTAATCAATACGCATCACGGGGTCTTATGAGGGTTTAGTGATGTGAAGCTACATCAAATGATCTGATGAACTGTCAAGAGAAAATCGTGACAATGTGACCTGCTGGCAGTAATGCTGGTTTTAAAAAAATATCACGGAAGCTCAAATACCCCCTTTGTGTCCGCTTAGCATCACCTTTCATTACTCATAATGTAAATGTCTTGTAATGTACCAGCCCCGGGTGAACTGGAGATGTCGTGCCACCAACACTAGAACAGCGCTGGCCAGTCTACTTGTGTCTGTCTTCAGGCTTGTTGTGACATATGACATTCAACTGATATGATGGGCTGATGGGTTAAAGTCCTCGCATCCTTTGGGCTTTGAAGCGTTGCGTGTTGGAGGACTCAAACGTCCAATCGCCCTACGCAACTAAGGCATCGAGAAATCTCACAGCTCGTCAAGTTCAACTGATTCCTGGTGTTTTCTATCTCCTAATCCCTCCATAGCAGTGTGATCGGGTCAAACAACAGGGGAGAATGTAAAGGTCAATGGCTTTGACCTTCAGTGAGTTTGAGAGTTCACTTCAAAAAAGGTACAGACAGATGTAACAAATGGGTTAATGAGCTGTGCACTCAACCGAACAGGTCGCTGGCAAGTTAAATTATTTGAATTATTATTATCATTCTCATGAAATGGTCAGTAAACAAGTGTCTACAGCCATGTTAAAGAAAAAAAGAAGAAATCGTTCTTCGCACCTCTAAAACTCACTAATTAACATGTTATATCTCTTTTGTATATCCATACGACTATGTAAGTGTAAATACGTCTTTGTGCTAAGCTAAGATAACCTGCTGCTGCATGAAGCTTGTGATATGTGGTATTAATCTACTCATCTAACTCTCAGTGAGTAAGTGAATAACCCTATTTTTCAAAATGTTTAACTACAGGATTGTTTTAATGATGAAACAAAATATGTCTGGCTTAAGCGTGAGTTTAGGGTAATAACATTGCACAGATCTGTGCCGTGTAAGGAGTCTAAGAGAAGGTGAACAAGCTGCCAATACTACCTCCTGGCAACATTTAGCAATGCGAACAACCGTGGGTCGCAGTCTATGACTCACTGGAAATTTCCAGAGCTGAGCTTTTTGTTTCAAAAAACTCAAAACAACAGTGAATTGACCACATCTTGACCTTTCTAATGCTGAACCTTTTCACTTCATTTCTTGTCCACGCGGCTTGCCGATTTGTCTTGGCCTCTGCCCGACAGTTTTGTCTGCCTTTGGGTTGCGGAAGGAAAAAGTGTGGGGTCACCGAGAGTTTAGTAAACACGAAGTCCGTCCATAATGTGACCCGATACACATTTCGCCCCTTGAGCAAAGACTCCATTCAGAAACAGCTATCATGCTGCTGCACTTCCCTTTTTGGGAAAAGCGAATGATGTGCACACGTATTGACTGGATTTGACACAGATTCGACATGGAAAAGGATTAACACACATTTGAGGGGCCATACGACCATGATATTCTCCGAAAATTGGTAGATGGATCCAGACTGATTGCTTTGTCTTGTTCCCTCCTTCCTCTATTGCACGATGGCGGGCTGGTTACAAAACCGTCTCCTGTCTGCTGGCTGACGTCACAAGCGGCGTATGCCTGCCGTGAGTCTGCGGGCTCTGTGGCCTTTCTCTTCCTCTTTTATTAAAGCTCACCCAGCATTTAGAGGCAGACGTACACACATACCGAAACTGACTGGCACGCGTTTGGGAGACTATAGCGACACAGATACACAGCGCAGATCTAATCACTGTTGTATGGATTTCGCGTAGCAGTGAGGCGATCAGCATGCCAAGTTACCAAACTTTCATGTCTCTCATCAAATCAGGGCGGATCATTCAATGAAAGCAGAGAAATATAGCCCTGAAGTCATATAGATGGTTTAACAGGTTGTTCATGTCTCACTGAGGTCAGTGTGTAGTTCTATTTTGAGATTTGAAAAATAAAAAAAACAACAGGAGAGAGTGTAAATGAATGGAAAAACAGTGGATTATCTTTTTGTCTGTATTGTTTTTAAATGATTTGGGTTTATGTATTATTTTGCAATGGATGCATAGGATGCATTTTAGCTATAGTACAGGAAATACACCAAAGGAAGGCCACACACTGATCGCTGCTATCAGATATCAGTGCCACGAGGGTCAAGAGCTTGGATGGTGACAGACGGCGTCAAAATAAAAGTCTATCACACCTCATCGCACACACAGTCAAAATAACCACCAATTTCACACATCTAACACATTGTACAGGGTTCCATGTCACTGTGAAGCCACGCTCTGCTCCGAAAACAAACAACGGAAACTGTTCGAAGCATTCTGGGGATATGAACTGCTGATCGTCTTGGTCACAAGCTTACATGCTTTACAATTTACTTTTCCTCAAAGATTTCTTGTTTGAAAGTGTTCTGCTTTATCAGAGACACGGGGAGTGTGAGTGTGACCGCATTACACACACACAAAACCTACGAAAGGAGTGCCAACATCGCCTTAGATCTCATGAGATTCATATCATGTCAGCAGCTAACATTAATGCATTGGCATGGGTTACATTAGCTGATCTCAACCCTAGAGCGGTGCAATAGGCTGAACGTTAGGGAAGAGGGTCTGTCCTTTATTATGTGGTCTCCAGGTCCTCTGCCTTATAACCCCCATCTGATTCTCATCACAAGCCCCGTTGACTTCTACTCTCTCTGTTAGAGTCACTTTCAATTCATATTAGTCCAGCAACACAGGAAAAGAGAGGGAAGGAAGGAGTAAAGGCGCATGTCCCATTTCTTTGACACACTCTGAACTCAGTTATTTTACAAGATATCATGATTGCTTTTGAAATACAAAAAATACAAAAAAAAAAGTCTTAACAATAATACAAATTAATAAAAAAGGAAATATTTTTGCCTTGAGTTACCTGATCCTTTATGAAAGTATGGCCGCAACCTGATTAAATATTCGAAAACAAAGCAAAATTCTAGTTTCAAATAATGGGGGAAAAAAGGAGAGAAACACAATCGTGCAAAACAGACTGGAGGAGAATTAAAGGCAATCGGGCAGAAAGACAAAGGAGGAGGGATAGATAATCCTGAGGGTAAATATTTAACAAGCTCAGCAATTACAGAGACCTAACATGGAAGAGAAGGGAACTGCAGCCTGCTGACTGTCAACACACACACACACACACACACATTCACATGATCCTACTCGCTTGGGCATCTGCCTAGAAATGCTGAGAATAAAGATACCCTGACCTAAAATGAAAATTAAACAAAAAACATGGGACAAAGCCCGTAGGCTATGAACTGATGATTTGGATTCTTTAAAATTATTTATTTGTTTGAAGGGGCCCCTGGACTTGTGGCCCACTTTTTCAACTGGGGATAACTGCGGCAGCTGCATCACTATACACTAATAATGGACAAATATTTGTCCAGGCTGTCCATTAAAAATCTGCTTTTATAGTCGAACTGCAACAGAGTTAAAGTGTATGACCGTTTGAGTCTGAACCCTAGAAATGGTTCTCAGCCACGGGGAGATTGTGAGTTTTGGAATATAAATATCATTTTATAGCCAAATATATTTGTCATACATCCTTGTGAAACAGGTATTTTACGAGTGGACATTTGCACCCTGCAGGCAGAATAAACTAAATTCCATTAAAAAATAAAAAGGGAAATAAAATTGTATTAATCAATGTCAAAGTGCATGAAATAGAAATAGCACAAGGAATCGTCTCAGGTCCCGTATCTCATTGTGCCCGTAAGCACATTGCAGCTGAATCTCATGGAATATGATGAATAAGGGAAACTGGCTGAAGTGATTCTCTGTCTGGTGTCGCTTTTTATTTACTCACACACAGGCATTCAGACACACACGCACACGCACGCACGCACGCACACACACACACACACACACACACACACACACACACACACACACACACAAAGCCTGGAGGTGTATTTGCATGAAGTGCATAGGTACATACTGTTCACTTTGCTCCACCCTTGAGCAGTCACGCAACAGAGACGACCGGTAGAATCTCAGTGTGCTCCCGAAACAACCTGCCACCCGATTCTCTTCTTCTTCTCCTCTGTCTGTAAACCTTCAACTGTCTTACAGTGAAGTAGATCAATTCTGTGAATCTATGTCATAAAATGAGAAAAACAAATGATACAGTCCGACAGGCAGCCACTTGATCACAACTAACTGAACTAAACATCAGTGATGACTGCGTAGCAACTTCCCACAGTCCCCCCGGTGGACAGAAAGGAGAACTGCATCAGTGTGAGCAGGAAAATCTTCATTCCTCCTCTATAAAAGAATTTATAAATGCAAACAAAACTTAAGGCGGTTTCACAGCATGTTTTCGGTGAGTGACTCAGTGTTTGAAAGAGAAGGGGTGAGGAAAGAGGTTATGACTGTTGTTCCAAGCCACAGGAAGGATGTGGATATGTACTTGTTGCTCATCTAGATTCATCTGGAGGAGCTCTGGCCACACTCCATGTTGAAATATCAGCGGACAAAGCTGCGGCTCTGAGAGTCCAGTGAGAGAGGGAGGGCAGAGCTGTATACAGAACCGAATCCATCGTGTTCCACTCTGATTAATCTCGTTAGTGTGGCATTAAAAGCCAGCTAAGCTGGTCACTACTGCCACTGATAACAAGGCACCCAGCAGTGTTGGTGCAAACAAATAGAGGCTTTTGCACTAATGCATGTTCACAGAGTTCTTTGGAATATAAATAATTCCTGATAAATGACGCCTTTACCGCAAATGCTAGTGCCCGCACCGCTTCGGAAGATGAGCACAGAAAGCTATTAGCAGGCAAATACGCAACCCACTTCACGGCTCATTTACAACACACCTTTCAACACTTTTCACACACGTGACTGAACCCTCTCTGTTCTCTCTCGCTCAGTCCTGCAGTGAGGCAGCGGTTGTGGTCTTTATCTCTGCGTGATCTCTTATCCGGGAAAGGCACCCTTGATAAGTCCAATTAGCACCTGTCCTGCAACTTTGCGTGATGGCTAAGCTACATGAGCATTCGGGGTAGAACAAGTAACTGTGTGTGTGTGTGTGTGTGTGTGTGTGTGTGTGTGTGTGTGTGTGTGT
>NW_022280093.1:2139059-2235542 GCF_004355925.1 Anarrhichthys ocellatus
TGTGTGTGTGTGTGTGTGTGTGTGTGTGTGTGTGTGTGTGTGTGTGTAAAGTTACATGTCTCTTGGCCAACAGGATGCCAGTTGTTGGGTGCCATGCCAAACCAAGGCAGCAGATGATGGAGATTAAGGGCGCCGCAAGGATCAGAAGAGCAGAATGTGAAAGAGGAGGGTCGCATGTGTCGAAGAGGTGATGGCTGAAAAACTTTCAGCTGGTCAGAACTGTACAAATCTCTTTCTATGAGGACTTTCATTCAGCCCCAAGGACTAGGAACACAGTGAGCCTCACAGGACCTCTCTATACTGCCTCCTCTCCACTGCCCTATGCTTCCCTTCCTTCATCCTCCGTCTCCTTTGTCACGAGCATTTTCCCTTTTAATACAGAGGGAATATGCTTATTCTTTGCTCTGTATATAAAAAAAACTACCTCTTGTCTTAGAGCTGTCGCATCCAGCTGTGCTAACAGCCTCTGAGTTGATATGGCAGTCGCCGAGGCCACCGGCAACGGAATGCGCTCTGAAGCGGCCCATGAATATTTGAAGTGGATTGTGGAGCAACACGAGGAGAGGAAGGGAGGCATTCGGTGGAGGGTGGGGAAACAAGAGTGTGCCTCAATATACCTTTTAATTACATGCTGCGACAACACACGTAGGGTGACAGGGATTTGGGGAGGGTGAACCGAAAAAACTATGTATCTATGGTGACGCTGCCTTCCTCAAAATCATCAGAAATCATCCTCACAGCACGGGAGCATGAGACAACACAAGAGACATGTTCTCTGCTCTGTCTGTTAACGCATGACATGGCATGACGGTGTTTCCTAAGAGACAGCGCAGAAAAGAACAGCTCTTGTAATGCAAAGGCCGAAGGGATTGTTACCCCTTCAGCATAAGCGTTTGATTAATATGGTTTGGGGTTAAGGAATATTTTTTATTTTTATTTTTTGAGGCAATATTTTTAAAATGATATAGAATATCTTTAAAGTGACATTTTCAATAATATTGCAAAAATAGCATTTATGTTTATTTTCCAACGAAACCAGGATATTATTATTTCTACTACTACTTTTTCTAATAGTATAGATATTTATGTATCATTTTAGAATTACTTCACATTTGTTCGTGGGTCAGTTGTATAATAAAAATATATCAGAGGTGGACAACATTGACCCATATGCCAATTTACAGCAGCAAATATCACATTATTAACCCCGTAAATCAAATCACAACTCCCTCTGAACTGAGAGACAGACACACATAAACCAAACACCCTGGCCCCTCCACCTGCCGCTGCAAAATGTCGTCTTTCGACCTCCTTTACCTTGGAAGCAGCTCTTGACGCGGAGGTAGGAGACTGCAAGGCGCAGCACGGACAGCTTGTCCAGCTTGGAGATGACATCCGGGGGGAACGGCAGCAGGCTGGCCAGCCGGTCCAGCTCAGCGTTCAGCCTGTCTCTGTGCCGCTTGGACGGGTTGGTTTTCTCATTGGCAGAGGACAGCTTCCTGATGGCGAGACGGACAGAGGGGAGAGAGGAAGATGGGGTTAAATGGGCATCGGGGACGTGTGTGGGGATGGACCCGAGACCATCAAACATCATGCATTCAGCTGCAAAATAACAACAGCTTCGACTAAATCATGAGTTTTAGTTGGGACAAACTTGAAAATCTTAACACAAACAAAAACAACAAGTGGAGCAATGCCTGACTCATGTGTGACTATTTGATTTTTGGATCAATGTGAAAAACAGGCCACCAAACTATTAAAGGAAGCATTGGAATGAATGCATTTTTAAGAAATGCTTTCCAAAGAGATACCTGGCATTTTTTGTTTGATATTCCTTCCTCCGTATAATGATATCATGTTTTGTCTGACTCTGCACAGCACCAACCCAAGTAGAGCCATACGATCAAATAAACCACACTAGTCTGCACGCGTCTGTCTTTGAACTGTATTTCCTTTAGAATCAGTCCACAATGCACCGCAATGATTTGTGTTTACTCAAATGACAAGTCTCTTTATTTGGCAGTAAAATGTGTTTCTTTACAACAAGACAAAACGAATCAGTTTTGTTTCTCGAACTGCAGAATATCTCTCCACGCTGACATAAATCCTGTGGGTTTACTTTATAGTAATATATCTGTATTTACCTAAATCCACTGTGGCTGTTCCACTCTTCAAATCAACTCATGATGTTGAAGGTATTGGACTTATTGCACTATTCCTCTCAGTGCCGCATAGCACATAAAATGCTCCTTAGGCACAGAGTTATTTGTGTGTGTTAGGATGGGGTGCTACGGCGTTATGAGCCAAAACTTAACATGATCCGCGTATGTAATGGTCAGCTCCGATTTCCACAGCTGACAGTTTCTGATCAGATGGACGGAATGCTTTTACATGAATGCCTGGACTCTGTTTTATTCTGGCGGATGAATAAAAAAAATCACACACCCTCCACGAGTTACTATCGGAAGGCATACAAAAGAAAAACATCTGAATGTGCCGTTTTGATCGCGTTATTCAACGAAACTTAAGTTTACTTCACTGCTCACTTGTGAGTTCTACAATATTCATGAGGAACTAAAAGTACCAAAACAGCCTTAATATTTTAATATTAAACAAAGTCCAAAAATATCTTGTGGCATGACTATGCAGACTACAAATTCAAGTGTAGTTCTGTCCAGTGCACAAACGGTATTGATATGATGTGGCAAAGACTTCCTCTCAAATCAGTGGCAGAGGCAGAGCAAAACATGAAAACTTTATAAATACCACAGGCCTTGTTAAATTACCACTTCCCTCCTCTAAAACTTATATAACCTACTCACTATTCATGACATCAGCTGACAAGATGGCCCCAAAAACTACTGTCCTCCACATTTAAAAAGCCATGGACACCTAACACACTGTCAACTAAACACACGATTGACCCATGCCTGTGGGTAAAAGACATGCTACATGTAAAGTAAGAAAGAAAACACTATATATTCTAAATGTTACTCCACTCACAATAATTAGGGATCAAAAGGGACGCAAATACACATATATATTTGGAATATTAATCTGTAGTGAGTAGTAAAAGGCTTATAATTAAATACCCACGGTGTAATAAGTGTTATATTATTAATATTATGTGTGCTATGATCGCTAGTCTGCTAGTTACGTGATTAAAACATGTTATTCTGTGCTACAATGATATAAAAAATACCAATACCAACAGAAGCTACATTTACACCTCCATGGTGCTGCGGCTCTGTAACTTCCGAATCATAAGAGTGACGCCACCCTGCAAGTTACCAGGAAAGGCACCAACAAAATGTGCGACCGTCTGTCAACTATAGCATCGATTTGATGAATTATGTCACAATATTAAACATCGCTCCTTAACTGTTTCTGGACGGGCTTCCTCCTCTTTCTGCCCGCGTACATGCAGTCTCCCGGAGGTATCATGGTCTCGCGCTCCGTGGAGGTAACAGGTGCGCTGCGGAGGAGACAGAGAGGACGTTAACTTAAACTTAAACACACGTGAGACAGTTAAAATTCAGAAAGTCATTCTTTTTTTAGGGGGGTGGGAAATGCAGTGAATCCCCGCATGCATAAAAAATAAAGCATATTCAATCTATTTGAGCTGTAAAAGCTAAACAAACTAGTCTGTGTTAATTAGCGCCGCAATATTTGTGGCACATGAACGGTTAATAGCGCACTAACAATTGCCATATAGTTAACTACAGCACACTGGTGCAACTCATGCAATCAATATTTAGCAAAGCCCGGATCCCTACAAATAAACAGTAAAATAACAACGCTTTGAAGACAACAAAATCATGCAAGAAACGTCAAAGAATAAAAGCACTGACCCCAAATCCCTCGGGATATCAGTTAATTCCAGAATAGTGATGGCTGTGGAGTCACATTCACTTAAAGTACAGAAAAGAGGAGACGCGTCTCCCTGGGTGCACCGACTCGGTGATGCCAAATGATAAATCCAAGGAAAATCAAATAAATCGGAGAGGTCCTGTATGAGCTCCGAGCTGATGTTTTCATCAGCTTTGCACTGCTCTGGGCAGATGTTGGCTGATGCTTTATACCCAATTGAGTCGCCTTCACTTCCTCGCGTTTCAGGTGGCGGATTCCTCTGAATGACATGTCGAGCTCTTCGCACGCAACTCTGTGCCTCACAAACAGAGCGAGAGAGCACACACACACACATGCGCGCGCGCACACACACGTGCGAGACTTAGCCTATGCCGCTTTCAGGGACTGTCTGCATATGTGAATTACGAGCTTTCAATCTTTATATGGCCTCCTATATTTGTGGTAATGGCTTTTATATAGTATAATGTATAAAAACTGGATGACTATTTTTTTCTCATGCTGGCTATTCATTTTTGCATACTTTGGTAAGAAGGTTAGCCTCCTATGCAAGATTAAGAAGTAGTGGCTACAAGCATTTTCTCTTTATTCTGTGGCCACAGATTATTTGGTTTCGGCTACTAAAATCATTTTAAAACGCCACCAATAATACCACGTTGTATCATGTTGCTATATGTATTAAATGCTGTGTATTTTCGACTTAAATACGTTTTAATGCGTGTACAGTTTGTATATTTACGAGGAGCACATGAAAGTAGCAGCGGCCCAACCCGACCCGAGCCTGCAGCCGCGAGCAGCGCACACACATCTTCTGAGCAGCGCGAGGGGAGGGATCACACGCGAAGGGCAGCGGCAGAAGCACGAATCTTCAGATTCACTCCGAAGCTAACCGGGGATAGACGGCGGTTACGGACTGGAGGGTTTTGCTACAGCGACCCATAAAAGACAAACACACATTTTTTTTTACAACAAAACCTGCTGTACTTGAATATAATACTACGTTGGACGGGACTGGTCTTCTTTTAACGAATAATGAATTCAGAGGAGTAGCTTTCAGAGTCAAGTTGGCTCTCCGGGACTGATTTAGCAGCTGCGTCAAGTTCGGTTGATGGCAGGAGTACACCGGAAATAAGATGACTATGCCTTCAAAACAAAAGCATCACTGTGTCACGGATCTGACAGTGTAGTGGGGTTCACCTGTAGAGTATCAGGAGTAAAAGAGTGGTACCACTTTGAGTGTGAAAGGACTGCTTGCGTGCAGTAATTGTAATTTTGAGTGTTGCTGGACTAGATAGAAATGACTGTAACGTCTTACAAATGTATATCCGTGTGTACGGTTTTATTATCACCGGAAGTGCTCTTACAATCTGGTTTTCTTCACAGCGGTTCAATTTATGTCCGTTTTGGATTCGGGATTTAATTATGAACTGATCAATAAAACGATAAAACATCAGTCCAAGAGGCACGGGCCACAAGGGAGGCGTCTTGTGGGCTTGATATTCCTAAAATCTCTGGTATCCTAGAAAAAGCTTGTGTCCCGCCATGGCAGGATTCCCTTCACCATGTATATATGAATATGTGTGGTGTTGTAATAAAGAATGCCTGACATGTAAAATCAGGTGCATTTAGAGGAGAAAAAAAACCCTACGTGATCTGTTCCAAATGAGAAACCATCACAATTGATTGGGTATTTTAAGTTTGTAAAGGAATTATTTGTATCTTGTATTTTAAATGTTCATTTTTGTTTTTATGGTTGCTTGTAAAACTTTACCCAAATAAAGTATGCCACTGTCTTATGTCATGTCTTGTCACTGACAAAAACAAAAACGGACAGTCAGAATTTATGCACAGCATGTAGTTTGTGTGGCAGTCTACTGTGCTGCGCCCTAGTGTACAAAGTCATACACCGCCATCTGCCCAGTACACCACTGGAGCACACGTTGCTTATTGTGTATTTATGTGGAGTAAATCATGCAAGCTTCTCACTGAGATACATTTTTTTTGTCTTCTACTATGACATAGTAGAGGAGAATCCCCGTGGTGGTGTTGTGCCACATATGATCACACATACAAGTATAGAGAGGCCCTTGAGGGCGGGGGTGGTGATGGTGGATGGTTCGCATAAATTTCTTCTTTTGCTGTTTGAGTTGCCTAACAGCCCAACAAAATTATTAAATATTAAATTGCATAACAATGGCAAATAATATTAAAAAGTGGCTGCTATAGTATCTCTTTGGAATAGAGCAAACAGAAACAATAAGAGTAACTAATACTTATAATAATACTACTGACAATAATATCTAGAAGGGCTGCATTAGGAAATAGTCAACTGAATGGTCATTTTCTCAAAATTACAAGTCAAAGGTAAACTTGATCTTACATTAAATTCAGTTCTGAGCATATCCAGCATTGCAATTTTACCGACTATACATTAAGAAAATGCAACGCCTGGGTGAATAAAAATTGAGGAAAGTTTTCCTCAATTTGACTAATCACACATATTGTATCTGTAAAATCTAAATATTCAAGACCGGTCTAAAGTCACATGGCGAGAGATAAATTATCCAAAAATCATGGCGTTGTATCCTTCAGGGGTGATGCTTTATTTGTTTTGACAGGTGGAGCTGGGGATCTGAAGAGGTCCTACGGTCCTATTACTCAGTGGCTACCATTAATTTTTTTTTAAATTTAATTTAAAATACTATATTGATCCCTTTAAGGGGGAAATTTGTCTCTGCATTTGACCCATCCCTGTATATAGGGAGCAGTGGGCTGCCAATGACAGGCGCCAGGGGAGCCATTAGGGGTTCAGTGTATTGCTCAGGTACACTTCGACACGTCCCAATTGAGGATTGAACCTTTGACGTTCCAGTTGTCAGACAACCCTCTTAACCCAGAGCCACAATCGCCCCCCCATTAAAGCTACAGGGAGCTTTAGCATCAATGCAAATCCACTATCGAACACTATCCAAGCTACTTGGATCGAGTGTGTGTGTGTGTGCGTGTGTGGTTTAATACACATTTCAGAACAATGACCACAGAGCCAAATATGACTTACTGAAAGCCATCTGCCAGCTGCAATAGTGTATCTTTCATTGATTAAAATGTCTACATTAGCATCACCGTGGGACTTCAGGAGACGTGCAGAGCTGTGACATGACAAGTCTGATTCTAATGGACATTCATAATTGATGGGACGGTCGATATCGGAAAGACAACTCAAAACGTAATTAACACATAGCCCAGCTGACAATTCTAATTAGTGGAAATAAGTTAAAAAATAGGCGGTTGTACTCTTGTGAGAAGACTAACTGACTAAATATGGTGGAATTTTCTTCATTTCTTCCAGCGGGTGGGGGGGGGGGGTCAACAAAGGTGACGACCTCAGCCACAGAATACCCCGAACTGAGCGCAGGGGGAAGAGTTCATTGTCTGGCAAACTGCTGTTGCAAAGCAGGAACGGTGTTGTCAGGATTTGTGGAGCCAGAGTGTAATCCATGACAGCAGATCATTGTTAATGGACATGACCAGCTCAAGAGGTCCTGTTAGGTTAAACAGGACGCATGTTCTGACCCTTACTGTGCAGATATCCATGTACACATACACAAACACACACTAGCGCGTGTATTCCATCATGCAAAAACATTAGTGCGGTTTCAACTCTTTGAATCTATTCATTTTCACTAATGCTGGACTAAACAATCACACACTGACCTTAAAGTGTTTAATACCACATTTGAACAGATGGAAGGCTTTTTGGGGACAAAGGAGCAGATCTGCTTTGATCTCATAAGGCCATGAAATTGAAATCCAGAACAACAATTAGTCACTTGACTTGAAATGCAGAAAATCATTTGACAAAATATAACTACTACAAAGTGTAGAAATGCACGACTTATTGACTGGGAAGCATCTCAGGTGTCAGTGTAGATCTCATGAATGATCCAGGGGTTACACAGCAGTAACATTCTGACACACAGAACGGGCTGAAAAGCATTGACACAGTTGAGCTCAAAGAACTACTCAACTGAACTTGTGCCAACGGGGAAGCCAAATGTGACGCACCATTGCGTGCACACTCCTAGAAGCAAATCAAGTAACAAACAAACCATGACACTTTCAAATACAATTGCTGTGACGCTCCTCTTCAGTAATATACTGTATGTATTCACACTCTAGATGATAAAGAGGTGTTCTCAATATTACATTTTGTGTCATGCAGGTACAAATGGTCAGCAAATCACTACTCCATTTTTCTTGTTTCATCATATTAGTGATTAGCTTCATTCCATTCGAGCTTACGGCAACCTCAAAGATTGTGGAGTTTAATTTCAATGGTTTTGAGCATTTAAGTGTCACCCAGTGGAGCCAAAAGCCACAACAAATCCCTTCAAACTCGTGCTTTGCCGTCACATGTCCGTCAGTCCACGCATCAAGAGCTGTGTCAATCGGTTCGAGAGGGAAAACAGTGTTACGGGTCTCTGTGGGGATAATCTTTTGTTGACATTTGGATTTGGATTCTGCAAAGTTCATTCCATGGTCAGAACAAGGGTCAAATGGAGGGAGGCTGCGTTGCTTCTACGCTCTTCGTAATCTGCTCGGTCCTGTTTCTGTGGATCTGTTTTCTGTCTGTGAGGTGCACAGAAAAAGAGAGGGGGAGGGGGGGGGCTGAGAGATGGCGAGAGGGCCACAGCATTGTGTAACACCTGGGATGCTGGAAATTACTCGGAGCAAAATGAGTTTGCGAGGATGAATGTTGACAGTGGAATGCTAATATGAAATCAGGCAGCCCACTGTTTGTTTGGACAAACAATAGACAAGGCCTGTGATCGCTGCATACGCTGCTTATTGGATGTACTTTCACGTTGATTAACAATGTTTAAACGGAGCTCCAGGGGCCTCAATCCTGAAATCCCTGTTCACCACTAAATCACAGTCTGAGGGACCAATCATCACAACACACACACACTCACACACACACACACACACACACACACACACACACACACACACACACACACACACACACACTCACACACACAGACACACACACACACACACACACACACACACACACTCATACAGACTCAGGTTCCTTTACCACAGACAGGAGACAACTTTTAGCCGATGAGGCGGACATCTTGTCTCAGGCTGTCGGGGTCTTACCAGCAGCAGGGGTAGTGAAAAATAAAAGTCAATGTGTAAGAACTTCATGTATTCATTACAGAAATCGTCTTTCTGAGTCAGTATTCACCTCTATAACGCACCAGTGACCCATGTCCGTTGTGCCTCGCACTACTGCATGACTACTGTATTGACAGTTACAAACAACATTATTAAATGTTATTCAATCAAATCAAAACCGCATGCGAATTAAATCAATTGGGAGGAAATTGAATGAGTCACTCCATTTGCTGCGCACATGCTACAGCGATGTTAATATATTCCAAATGGACTTTTCTCTCCTACAGTTTTCATACAGCTCACATGTGACTGTACATCTGAACACTCACTCTGCCACAGCCCTGGAGAGGAAAGCTTTCCTACACTGAGTGATGCTTTTCATTAAACTCTACAGGAACCCCGTTGCCTGCCTGTCGGGCCAGTCTATATCCAGGTCATCAATAATGATTTCAACAACGCCAGTGTGTTGCTATGTGGTTGTGTTTTGGGGACGGTCTGTGTTTCTGAACTTTGGGTGAAAGCGATTTGAACCACTCGTCATTTTAAACTGTTTTCTCAGCTGATCTCGCTCACATGGTGACGGAAGCTTTAAAAAACAAAACACTACAGCTAACATGGACAATGGTGTATTACACTAAACATGTATTTCATTAAAGCTCACCTCCTTTAAAAAAAATTGGACTTGTTACTTCATTGGGATGTTTGAGCATCACATTAACGTGTTAACCCTAAAGGGAAAAACCGCCACTTTTTGTGTGGAGGTCCCATCAGCGTTGATGGTGAATGTAATCGATTTGACAGTAATAAAGCGCACGCTGAGGGATTTATTGCTTCAATTGACTACATTTACCATCAAAACTGATTTGACATCGACATAAAGTTTAACATGTGTACTTACGACAGTGATTTTGTGACATCATAAAGTTTGGATGCCAACTGTGGCCCAGTACGCAACTTCAAACCTCAAATGCAGATACACAGAAAAGAGATTTATCAGTTGGCGACATCATGTGTCCAGTAGTTCAAACTTTTGAAATGAAAAATATTCGCATATTTATATGGATCTTTGAGTTTTAGTCGTAAGAAACATTATTTGAGCTCCTAGACGAGGCTTTTACACCTCCTTGGCAGCCTGCTACCTACGACATAAACAGCTACACCCATGGCCTTCAAATGGAAATGACGGCGTAATGGTAAACACTAAAATGTAGAGACACTGCTGCACAAGTAGAAAAGGGGACACCAAGTTGGCGAACTGACTAAGTAATGTCAGTTACACAGGGAAATACATCTAAAGTTAGCATTGGCTAAGATTAGCCACCTGAAACTACTGGTCATGCCAGACCGGGTAAGGCTGGAGAAGCACATTTTATTGCTGATGAATTCAACTTTTTCAAAAGTTGCTATAATGTGACTGCTAAAGCTGAAGAAGAGACCTCAATCAGGGAGCTAAACTTCACAGAACAGTTTATTCCAGCTGGAGAAGAAACCCTCTGATAATGTATTGCACCAATGGAAGGTCACTGCCATCTTGTGGAGGGAAGATCAGCTTTGACTTGGTCTGCGTAAAGGTTTTACACAAGCTGGGACATGAAACCGGCTTTCCAACCATTAAACCCGAGAACCAATGAATATAGTTTGTATTCAGTTTATTTTTGGTTTTGCATGATTTCATTTTGGACACAGATTTTATTTATGTTTTTCATTGATTTGATTCATCACCCAGATTCCGTTTTTGAAAGCACAGTACAGTATGTTCGCTTCGTCGCTGCCAGATGCAGTACATAACTGAACAGGATATGATATCTGAATCCTTTGGATTAAAGACATGGATCAAAAGTACCTCATATTTAGTGTTACATGATATCGTGCTCCATCGGACCAACTGTATTGATGGAGCCAGATGCAAAAACATGCTCAATGGAAACTCTCTCTTCCAAACTAAATTTAGGCGGCTCATAAAATGCTCCCAAATGTTTTTGCCAATGCTTTCTCATCTCAAGTCCATTAGGTCTAAAACATAAAAAAAAACATAGTTATTGCATCAATGTAATGTTTATTTATTCATGACAGCACAGTTTTGACTAAAAATGATCTGTTCGTATGATGTCCCTTTCTCTCTCCATATTCTTTCCTCATCAGTGCTCCTTCTTGGTCATTACAACTGCTCTGAAGTCTTAATCTCAGTATTTCTGGATAATACCTATTTTATTGTTATACTCGTGCTCTCTCTCTTCTTTTCTCCTGACTTACCTTGGCATCTCTACAATACTTATGCTGTATCCTTCACATTTGTTTGGCTAAAATAACAATCTCTCCCTCTCCCTCTGCTGTGTATTTGATCTTCTCGTCTTTTACACTCTCTGCGCTCTAACCTCTCTGCGCTGAATTAGCAGTAGATGTGGCAACCGTATCATTATGGCAAAAACAAAAACATCATCATTTGCCACACACCATGTGCTTTGTCAAACCGCAGCAGGGCACTGGACTCAGCCGGCCCTGTCACACCTCTCCTGCTTTAGGATCCACGGGAGGAATACTTTTAATGCTGTTTGGTCCTGGAGGGTTCTACAAAGGCAGGTTATCAGGGTCTATTTGGTGGTTTTGCTGCAGCATCTTCTTGCACCAACGCCGCTAGTGGTCCGGGACACCGGCGTCCAGAATACTCCTTATTAGTCGTGCCTTGGCTAGAGGTCACCGGCATTTTTACTCTCATCTTAAGTACCTTTGGTGTACTTCCTGGCTGGCGTCAGGGCTGCTGGGTTATCTTTTGTTGGAGGAACGAACCTGGTGTCTCATCCAACCCGTTGGTGCTGATAAAGAAAGGTAGAGAGAGAGAGAGTGAGAGAGAGAGAGAGAGAGAGAGAGAGAGAGAGAGAGAGAGAGAGAGAGATTATGATGTTGTCTTTGTGTTAATAGTGCTCCAATTTCCAAGTACCCAGCTCAGCTTTTTGACACTCACAGCGTGGTTCAGCTGGCTGTCTTTGGTTGCTCGCGCTGCTACCAAAGGACGACTGGAAGTTGTGGATGGTCTCTTGAAGGATCTGCCTCTCTCGGCCCTGATGACAGCCGACAACGGCCATAATAAATCAGTTAACATTTTCAGGTAAAGATCATATGGCTCTCGCTATACTTTCACATATCTTGTCCCTCTGGTCCCTTTAGCAATTTCTATCCACGGTCAAAGCAATTCTACCTATCTCTGCTGGCTCACAATGTTGACAGTTTATTATGATATAATGTCGAGTTATACTGAGGAAAAGTGGAAAAGTGGAAACAAATATAACGTAAGCCCCTAGAGATCCTTGGATACACACATCTGGAAGCAAAGGTTCCTTAGAGATGCATAATATATGTTCAATCACATGCACCTTTCCAGCATTGAGCTCTGATATGGCCGCTAAGATCTGCTGTCTGGGTCCGTCCGTTTTAATGCCAAGCTCCCTCAGGTCTCCATCTGTTAGAGTCAGGAAAGCCTCCATGTCCACCTAGAGGAAGAGAAAAGAGAAACACCGATTGAAAACACTGTATAAAACATATTAAATGAAACGTATACAATTGTCTTTTCTAATATGAGTACAAAACTGTGCTATTCTCTCAAGCAATGCAGTGATGTAGTTATAGGAAAGCAGTTTCCATCACATTGAGAACTCATGACTCAAACGGAGGAAAAAGGGGGAAAAAATGAAAAGACAGACAATATATCTGAAGGAAAATGTTTTGGGACTCCCTTTTGACGTAAAAGATAGAATACCTCCTGTTCCTCAAATATTGGCTGGTATTTCTCGAGGGACAGTTTCTTTAATATACCAGACAGCTCATCTGAAAGAAGACACAAGCAACACATTGTGTGATGTCACGGCCGGGTTTTTTTACAAGTAGATTTAGTTTGTATGATTTCATGTGTGTCGATTATTTCTATGTCAAGGCCAATGGTTCAAAATTAATTTCAAGTTATCAAGAATCAGTTAATAACACCAATCATTGTATTAATAATAAATACAGTCAATAATTGCGCACATCTATTAACATTGTTTTCCAGCGTTCTCTCAAACATTTACAGAATTGGTCTAAAAGCTGAATAAATTATGCTTGTGAACATTGTGGCGTACGGAAGAAGGATTTCAGTTGACGGCTAGATCAACACGGTATCACCTTCATCAGTTATGGTTCCACTGCTGGAGCCCCCGCTGCTCTTGGAGCGAGGATGGGAAGAGGCTGAGGACAGAGAGTCTCCCGGCCCAGTAGGGGGCTTGGGCGTCGGGGAAGGAGACGGAGTCAGAGTGGGCGACGTGCTCTTGGATGTGGAAGAATTCCCCGACTGAGGTCTCTTCTTCAACTCCATCTTCTACAAAAAGAATGAGCAGCGCCAGTTCACTGACATGAGAGGAGGCAATACCTTTACTTTAACTGTTTTACACAGCAACCACAAAAAGGAAAGCACAACACGGACCCTTCTGGAGTGGATGTCGGGAGCCACCAGGCTGGAGTGGGAGTGGATCTCCGGAAGGTTAATATCAGGAAGCGGCATGCCGGGTGCTGAGGGTGGCAGAGAGGGTGGACTCTGAGTCTGGCTGGGCTGTTTCTCCGGAGCCGGGGCCTTCGCATCCATCAGGCCTGCTGCTCTCTTCCTTTGGGCTGCTATCTGGGAGAGAACGCTGTCTGCACTGCCCCCTGGTGGAAGAAAGAGGCAAGAGCGTGTAATTCGGTTGCTTGCGTTCTCATTGTGACAGGGTATGTTGTTATCTGTCTTGTGTTTTTGTGTGAACCTGAACGGTTATGAGAGTCCCGGTTGATCCCTGCCACTCCATTGGAGCCTCCTGAGGAGTGGGGGGAGTGGTAGTGACCGGAGTTTGAAGGAGAGGAGGAGGAGGGCCCCTTGGGGATGCTGGGGAACTTAATGGATCTGCTAACCACGCGACTGATAGATGTCTGACATTTAGAGGAGAGAGAAGGAGAGAAAATAGCAAAAGACTTATGAATGATGAAGAACACATAAAGGGTTTCACGAGCACCGCACCTCTTGCCCACAAACACTCACAATATCCGAGTTTCCACTGCTATTCAGCTTCCTCTGGGGCGGCATGGGCAGGCGGGGCGCTTCGCTCTTTCCCTCCCCGAGGAGACGCGAGCGGTCCGAGTTCCACGGTTCAAAGTTGGACGGAGGAAGAAAGGGAGGGATCACCGCTTTCAGCTTGTCATTGGGCAGCCGGGTCAAGGGCGCACCACTTCTGAGCTAGAGGACATGGAAATACATACAGTACAATAATACTACTACTAAAAACAACAACCGTACACTTTATTAATACAGCGTGCTAACTTTCCGATGTCCTATGAGGCAATTCATTGTAAGAACAACACTGACCAAGCTTGAAGAAATGTACAAAGAAGCATAGTTCACATCAAATCAAACACTCCTACCATTGTGGTTATAAGAAAGTCCTCCTTTTCTGAGTTTGTCCTGCAAAGACCTGCAAAAGGAACATAAGTCACATTGACACATTCAGTAGCACTCCCCAAAACGTGTACACAGACTTTGATGGAACAGGTGGAGTTCCCCTTTAATCTAACGATCTCATGTATTACTGACGACAGTAATATTGCTCTAACAATGACAATGAAATAATGTTATCGCTGAGTCTCACCAGTATCTTTGCTCTTGCCTGCCCAGGCAGTGCTGATGTCATTCCCCCCCAGGGCAGGAGCTGGTGCCAGCGCTCCATTAGACCCGGCAGCCGGCTTCCTGTTCGCCTTCATCGTGGCGTCCAATGACGTTTCAGCATCGCCTGGAAATGGAGCCAGGCGGTTGGACGAAAGGCCGTGTCTCAGGGTGTGAGTCAACTTCAGCCGTCGGAACCGATTGGACATCCGACTCCACCAGGACTGGAAGGGGGTGAAGTCACACATGTAATGGGGTAGAGTTATAGACCCCCTTAACATATATATAAAATCCAGTCATTTTACTAAAAACAGATTGATTTTGTAGATTACATTTGAATAAAATAATGTAAAAATAATTGATCAATACTACATGATATGGATTCATAACAGAATATTAAAGGTACAAGGCTTCTTCTTACCTTGAGGCCTCCCTTGTCGTCGGGTGGGACGGGGACGTTGTTGAGCGACTGTCGGCTTTTAGAGCGAGTCAGTAAGGCTCTGCTACGGTGCTTCGGCTTGTCCTTGTCTACTTGCATACACACTGACGCTAACAGACGCACCAACTCGGTGTCTGTGAAAGTCCAGAGTAGACACATAGAAAATGAATCACTGAGTGAAACGATGAACAAACATCATGGAAACTACCCCGTGTGGTCTGTGTCAGGTGCTACTGTGCGCTAGTTGTTAAAACATAAAAGGCTACTTAGCCATAACTTCATTTCAATACGATTTCAGCTTTAAAGCTGTCAATTTTGAAAAATAGATAATGTAAGCAAGCATCTCTCATAACATATCACACACACTGAAGCATACATAAACACAATATCCTTTGACAATAAAAGGATACCATTTACAGTCAATGTAATGTCTCAAGGATTTAATTCCCGAATAGTTTTTGAACATTTTGGAAAATTATTCTTATGAATTATTCTTGGTTAATATTCAAAACTCACGTTAAGTACCTCTACCCTCTAACTTAGGTCAAAGTTAAAGAGCTATCAAGAGGGTACTGCTATCTTCACAAATGGTGGAAACCTGATTTTATTAATCCTGCTATTTAATACAGTTTATTCCGGAGGAATTGTTTGTTTAGCCTGAGCACATTTTCCCAAAGGGCTATAAAACAAAGAGACGATAGTGCGGGTACCTGGGTCATTCAGCAACATCACCAAATCAAACGCTGTGTATCCGTTCTTAGCTCGAAGGTTGACATCAGCCCCTTGACTCAACAGGTACTTGACAATGTCTTTATTCCTGAAAGAAGGAGGGAGACAGAAAACAAAAGAAAGGATTGACGACAGCGTCAGCATTCATAGTGTATGTACAGCATTACACTATCCCCGCTAAGGTTTACCATGATACACCAGCATGTCCTCCTTACCCATGATAGGTGGCCTGCATCAAAGCGGTCCACCCATGGACGCCATCTTGCTTGTCGATGTCGGCATTCTTCTCCACCATCAGCTGCACCACTTCCAGCTGACCGCTCACTGCCGCTATCATAAGAGGTGACGCTCCCTCCTGATTGGATGAATTCACCTGAGTGGGATCTTCCTCCAAGATCTCCTTGACTAGCTGGGAGTTTCCTGAGTACACACACACACACACACACACACACACATATATATACATATGGATACATAAATAAGCAATTTGATTGACTTGGTTGAGTTTTTTTGCATCACCTGTTAATCTAACAACCAAAATGCAGTTAACTTGTAGTTTCGCTGCATCTTTAAAGTATTCAATTGAACTCACCTAACTTGAGTGCACTGAACACATCTGGTCTTCGCCTTTCGTCGTCTGTGGAGAAAAGCGTACTGCTGAGAACAGGAGAGAGGTCTGATATACTCTGAAACAATAGAAGTACTTGGCCATATTTCACGAAGCTCAACATCACCTGTTAATCCCGGGGTGGGGGAGGTTTATGTAAATAAATACTTATCACTGCTGAATTCACCACTCACACAAATAAAAGTGAACTTCAACAACAAGAAAAGAAAGAAGACATAAGTCAAACTACAGATCTGTAAGATAGAATAAAATACTTCTTCTGTAACTGGAACACACACTGAACTAAAATGATTTTAAAAATCATACACTTGCCTGTATTTCAGCCCAGCCAATGTCTACATGGCACATCACTGCCTAATCATTCATGCATGAGCTGGATTTATCTTAACATATTGATAGCCGAAGTGCCAAGCGATGTCGCCGCAACTGAGCTCTGGTTTGGGGTTTAGGTTTGATTTCAGACGTTCAGGTCATATGAAATGTTCTGTGGTGAGGAGAGCGATCAAACATCAAAGAGGCTGAGAGCTACCACTGTTGGTTTCGCTCTCACATCCGTGTTAATTGCAGTTCAAGACAGCAACACACACACACACATACTGATACAGGATGTAATTTATACCAACAGATGTTATTTCCATCCATCTCACCGTTAATACCATTATGCTGTTTATCACGTAGTAAAGTGCAAACCGATTGCCTCACCGGTCTGGGGTCGGACAGTGGTGATGGAGTCCAAATAGGCCTTGATGTCTCTCTGTTTAAGCTGCATGGCTAGTTCAAAGGCCGTCTTGGACAGAACATTAACCCTGTCTGGGTCAGCTCCGCGCTCCACCAGCTGCTGAGTCACAGCCACCTTCAAAACACAACCACTTCATTGGTCAGCTGCTCCCGTTACTCAAAACAAAGACAGTCACAACTTCATAAGCATTTGTGCTGCAACAAAGTCACATGTAGCAAGATGTAAATACATGTCAAGTGGCACATGCTATAAAATGTCATACCCAGAAGACAACACATAATGTATTATAACCATCTTGTTTATCTATCCAACCATCCATCGATCCATTGAACCCACCTTCCCACCGAGGGTGGCCACCATGAGGGGTCCCCAGCCAGTGGTCTTCTGGGAAAAGTTGACATCAGAGCCCCATTCTAGCAGCAGGCGCACCGAGGCCTCGTGGCCATGCTGAGATGCCACCATCAGGGCTATGATGTCCATGAATTCTCTGCCGTCGCCTCCTGGACAGCCTTCACCACCTCCGAAACCAGCCCCGCTGTGGAAAAAGAAAGAGCCACTCAGAGGATGAATAACAGGTAAACTGAATTGAGCTCTGTTTCAGTGGTAGGCTTAACGCCTGACAGAATGAGAGCCCAAACCTGCAGCTGTTGTTGTTGTTGCCATTCGAGACTGCCTCCGCAGCAACAGCCAGGTGATCATAGTCATCGACGTAGGCCCCGCTCTCCAGGAGTAGCTTTACTACGTGAGTGTGTCCCCCGCGGGCCGCCATAGTAAGAACACTCGCACCCAGCCTGTTGCGTCCATTGATCTCTGCCCCGTTCTCCAACAGGATGTGGGCAACAGTCAGGTGACCAAACCTGGGGGGAGAATTGGAGACAACGAATGAGATAGAGATTGGGAGTTAACGATCTATATCACCCAAGTTTAAGAAAGTCCATCAGACGTGTTAAAATGCACGAGGGCCCTTTTCTCTGAGCTGAATCAACTTTGGATGAGAGGGCATGGTCCTCCTGTCACATGTCGAGCACCACCCAGTTAAGTTATGTCACACTTAATTGATTTCCTTTGGGAAAATCATCCTAAAGTTGATACCTAACATGTAATAAACTCTACATAGACAGGCCCCAGGCAGGTGTTGAAATCCAGACCCTTGCTGTGACCTTCCTCGTTGCCTGTGTTGTTGATCAACTTGGAAGCAAAAACATGTGAAGGTTGCATTACAATCAGTGTTAGTAGATTTTTTGGGGGGGTGAGAATTGTGGATTATTTCAGATGCAACTTGTCTAATTCCAGGTCAAAGTGCAAGCCAGTGATTGTCATCAACTGAATGATTTCTCAAAAGTTATTTGTCAAAGTTTCAAGACACGGTTACCATATTTTAATTAAATAAACATTAATATACCTACATTAATATGAAACCATGAAGCTGATTTCAATAGCAGATTGTTAATACACTTTGCTCCACCAAACTCCATGCTAGAATAAGGCAATTGCTTAACAAATGTGCATGTAACAGGCAAGACCGAATAAGCATACTCTTAATTGAAAAAGAGTAAAATACTTTTATAAAAGTTTCACAATGTTCACCGCCAGTGTTTCATGGCAGAAGTTCCTGAATTCTACACTATACACTTAAAATAATTCACCATCACGCATGTAATGTCAAATAACAGATGTTTTAATGGAGTTTGGTTTATATTTCTCTTTATACATTAGAACATGAGCTCCGGCCCAGAGCCCCACCTAGCAGCCTGCATCAGCGGGGTCCAGCCGTAGTTGTTGCGGCTGTCCACCGAGGTCCCCTTTCGTAACAAAAACCGGACCAGGTTCTCGTGACCACTGGCCGACGCAAACTGTAAGGCGGTGTTCCCCTCCTCGTCCGTGGAGTCCACCGGTACCAGAGACAACATGTCCGCGGTGTTGCACTCCGACCCCGCTTCTAACCGCAGCCTGCTCTGTCGTCCCGACTCTTTCGGGGCACCGGGCTCCAGGATCCCCCGGGCGGTTTCATAGTCTCCCTCGTCGCAGGCACGGAAAAGCAGCAGCGAATTAGCGGGGACACCGAAATTCATCTCCTCATTAATAGTGTTAGTCCGTCTCCATTCAACTGGAGTTAAGTTTCATCGTCAATAACTTTTCCTCTGTCACTTGGCGGCGGCCTGTGGTTGGGAATCATGACGCACAGCTAAATAAAATGTAGTTCCCAAGTCACTAACTTCTATTCTTCTACTCAAACACTACAACAATGGAATAATATTTTACCACCACAACACATTCGTAGCATCCTAACGGGTTTCGACAAAACAACTTTTTGGCAACCGGTCAGTCCCGTTACTTGTTGAGGAACCTGACTAGCATGAGTACGTCTACAAAACGACACTGGACTTCCGCTTTCATCTTTCAAAATAAAACATGTGTTCTCTGCACTCAAGTTGGTTGTCACATACGGGAACTCACAAAACCCACACTCAATTGCAATAATAAGGATATTAATCCTGATTATTATTGTTTTTCATAGGTACATCATTTGTGTTCCCGTTTAGTACTCATGTTAATATATTTGTTTTATTCTCTCTAAATATTTGCCGGACGTTATAGTATGTTATCGTGTCTACCCTTCTACACTTAACACCACACTGGTGGAGCGGGTTGTTGTCAACAGTTGAGTTTACGCTTTACTACCCCCGGTGGTCACATGTCTCTGTATTCTTCACTGGCAAAAAAATTAATTCTGAATGTTATTAATTTTCTTAGATGTGTGATGTACCAGTTGTGATATTAATGATCATGTTATCAATTACCATCATAAATATAATAACCAAACGATATGAACTTATTTTCCATCATATTTGAGTAATTTGAATACATCTCTGTAAAAATGCAATGTCCATGTGATCTTTTAGATAGTTAAATTTATTTTATTTGTTTCAATTTTTGTCAGGTGTCTACGGTGTTGTGTGGACGTTTTTTTAATTTAGAAGCGTAGCCACTAGATGTCGCTGTTGAGGTAGTCTAAACACCAAAGAAGAAGTATCGGAGACCCGGATGAGCAGTACATAACCAGGAAACGGGCCTTAGCTCGCTCTCTTTTTCTGAACAGCTAACCACGTTGGTAGCTACTCTTCCTGGCTCACCGCTGTTCGCTTGAATTTCTCCCGAATAAGTCGGCCAGTGACAATTGAAATGGTATGTGCCGTTTGAATATTAATGTTACTCGTGTAATGAAGTTCATTCTGTCGTGAATTTGTGATTTAATAGCTTAACTTTAACGTCGAAATTCTGCGGAGTCTGTTGGCTAACGATAGCACCGACAGCTCATGTCGCGTGAATTGGATGTCCTGCCAGAAATCCTTAAACTGGATTCTTAAATAATACTTTGCATATTTACAAAGCTATAAACCTCTCAGTTTATGCGGTCTACATTTCCTGAGTCTTCTAGACACTTTATAATTCGGAATACTTAAAAATGAACCAACAGCCTTTGCTTGAAGGTAACGCTGTAAAATCATCTCTTGCTCCCCATATTGTGTCTCTAAATTATGAAAGTGCAATTAGACAAACTTTGGAGTTTGAGGATTTACAGTTTATCATAGAAAGTGATGTTAAACGGGACACACTTGCTCCCCGTAAATCGCCAACGTGTCGGACGTTCGAAACTATTAATAAGCTCATTATCCTTTTAAGTTCAAAACGTACACTTGAAATCAATTGCAATTTTTGCAACGGAAATGAGGAGTGAGCTTATTTAGTTTAGGGATGATATTAAATTACTACATTTATAGTAATATTATTGATTTGACGTATAGTTTTCTTGTAATGGTAAACCATACACTGTTTCAGGTCATGCAAGCAAAGATGGTGGTGTTACTGTGTACTATAGGAGAAAATATTCAACCTCGTAACTCTGCCGTGCTCATCAGTACATGCCTACATACAAAGTTGTACTGCAGTACCAGTCTTATCCAAAAAATCCTGTGAGTTTCAATGTCGGAGCTAGCATTTTGATGACTGTTTCCAAACCTGCAGGCTTTCAAGGACACTGGCAAGGCACCTGTTGAGACTGAGGTCGCCATTCATCGCATTCGCATCACCCTCACCAGCCGCAATGTCAAATCTCTGGAGAAAGGTAACTAAGCTCCAAGTTGTGGATAGAATGTAAATGTGAGCGATGAGGACAACTTCCATCTGATCAACAGTGAAGACTGGATATACGCTATTCTGAGCCACAGCTTTTTAAGTATCATGAAGTGATTACTGGTTGCTTGTAGTCTTAAATGTTTTGTCTCTTTATAATCCTCAGTCTGCGCAGACTTGATCCGTGGGGCCAAGGAGAAGAACCTGAAGGTGAAGGGACCCGTCCGCATGCCAACCAAGGTACTGTAGTACATGAGCTAGATTTAAAAAAAAGTTTAAGTCATGGATTTGCTGTTATGTGCATTGAAGACAGACTGTGCATTCGGTAAAAGATGTTCATGGACAAAACTGGCATTGAGAATAGATATGAAATTAACCATATAGTGTCTGCAAAAGTTTATGTCCACATGGTAAACTTCTCAACAATTCTGATCGGTAAATATAATTCCATCAACTCAGGTAATGCCAGTCAATTCATTTGAAATGACCGTGGCTTTAAAGGTATGGTCAGACTACACTTGCAGTGTAAGAAAGAGTTGAACTCCTGAAAAACAATCGGCTTTTGAAGTGACTGCTGGTAGTGTCTGTAGTTTGATGTATTAATATTGGTTAAGAAACATGGTAGGATAATTTAGATGTGGTATTCTGGATTCTTGGTTTGGTCAAGCTAAATAATTTTTCCGCCCTTTCCAGACTCTGCGTATCACCACCAGGAAAACTCCCTGTGGTGAGGGATCCAAAACCTGGGATCGCTTCCAGATGAGGATCCACAAGCGCCTGATCGATCTTCACAGCCCATCTGAAATCGTCAAGCAGATCACCTCCATCAGCATCGAACCCGGTGTAGAGGTTGAAGTCACCATCGCAGATGCATAAATGATGCCGATCATTCAATAAAGAAATGAATAAGGAAACTGATGTGGTGTTGTTGGGTGTGCTCTTTGTCTGAAGAAGAAACTCTTTATAGTGTAAAAAGCTTAAGTGCCACTGAAGGGCAGTGTGTGGAACGGGGATCATACATTAACCAGCAAACTTCATTATGCGACATTGCCTTGAAGCTAAAAGGAGCAGTGTTCTAGCAGTGCATGTCTCTTACAGCAATTGGAGTCAAAGGAAGTAACTAAATGAAAATCATTCATGGAGGTGATAACTGGAGCACTGATGCAACAGAATCTACAAATTTATTTGATAGAGACAATGTTGGTTTTAGGTAATCCTTGCTCAAAATTAAATTTTTCTGGAGCAGTTCAATAACTATTCATATGTAATCCTATTTTCATTCACATTGGAGAGCCAAAATCATCTCACTGGAAATGGTATTTATTTGAATCTAGTGCTCTTTTTAGCTGATCCCAACAATGTAAAAATAGTTTGAGATTGCTGACAATTGTAGACTTGTGTGCAGTCTTTGTTTAAACTAAAATTCATATATGTAGTGAGGTGTGCATTACAAAAGACCAATTATTTAGAAGCTGTTCACAAAACTAATCTGTTCCAAATAGGTTGACTAAACACATTTACCCTGGCAAACTTTGCTTTCACTCAAGTAAGGGCTCATATACTTTTGTACAGTTTTTTTTTTTTTTTTTATGTCTGTACCTACCCAGAAACACTGAATTTACTTTAAAGAAAACAACTTTAGAAACCACTATGGCCACAAATGACAGTTACATGATGGTGAATACCGAAACATGTAATGCAGGTAACAGCCATACAGCTTGATTTAGTTCAAATTAGTCGAGCTACTGGTCCTTTATGAGATCAAGTAAAGATGTAAACAAAACGCCTAAGTATATGAATAGACCTTTCCCACAGCAGACTGACTTGTCATAGATGCTAAAGCACAGGTGTTATTGATAACACTAATGATGTCTCTTACGATCAGGACTGACAGTCAGCCAGCATGCACGATACCACCTGAAATTAAAGCAGCTAAGTGGAACACAGCCATCATTAACTTCATTATTTACACCTGTGTTTTCCCTACGTGTGACAAGTCTAAATGTCCTCCATGGAAAAGGCTGATTAAACAAGGATATGTTTTATTGCTTAGAAATTTAACTCAGAGGAAGAATGTGTTATTTCTGTGTAGAAGTGTTACATACTCTGGCTTTCTAGCTTTTAAGTGACGAATGGAAAACAAGTCTTGGTATTATTTTGGTATCAAATAAAAAAAGAAAAGCTAATGCATCTACATTTACTTTTTAGTAGTATTATAACTTTAATATTAGGAGATTAATCCTCAGACAATGATTTGATATATCTCTGTTGACCTCGACCCAGTAAAGCCAGAGTAGAGTTCTAAGCTGGTTGGTCATTCCTGGTGATTTGCTTGACTTCACACCTGCTTTCAATTAATACAAATTACAAGCTCCTTCTGGATTCTCAGTGGGAGAACACCATCAGACTTACGTGTAGGGGAAATAAGTCATTCTTAAGGCCAATATCTCTTGTGACTTGTCTTCCAAAGAGTCAGGGGACTGTAAGATCTCCATTTAGCAAGACTTTGTTTAATGCATGTAGTGAATCAACATGAGTACAGTTAAATTCATGGGTGAAGACAGCATCAATATGCAGCCTGCTGACATGGACATGACTTGTAATGTTTCCCATGCCAGCACTTCATCCCAGCAGGTAATATTTTTTTTCTCTTTCTTGTTTTAATTGAACAGTACTACAGTTCAGATTGTCTTTCACTTTGTACTCATGTGTTTTAGCAACTCTGACCAAGGATGCCTGTTCCTTGCCGAAACGGACTGAAATAAACCCTACGACTCCGCTCGTCTGCACTGAGGTTTAGTGGTCTGATTGTTTTCTTTGTTTGTAGACTGAACTGCCAGGTGGTGCTGAGCAGCAGACCATGAGAGTTTACCTCAGAGTCAGGCCCTTCTCTAAAGAGGAACTCTCTGACAAGGAGGAACAGGTACAGTGTATTACTGGCTATAAAAGGTGTCAACCAGTCCATCTTGTGCTTGATACAGTAGCTAATAATCATGACGACAATGAATGTGTTTTTAAACCCAGAAGTGAGCACTAGTCCATAATGCTACACAGACCATGTTTACATGTAATGAAGTCGAGACATTACTCTGTAGCCTAATTTATTATTTCTGCAAGTGTTGCGGATCATTTATATTGTTTCTGATTTCCACTGAGGTAAGGGACTGTATGGAAATGATCCTCCCCAGCATTATTGGCTTAAGTGTAACCTACTTCACCAGTATCCCTGTCTTCATTTAAATGCACTAAAATGATATAATGGGTTAACTTTATGTAACTCATTTTATGTTTCTGCAGTGCTTTCTATGTTAATGCTGAATAAAGTGAAGGTGGGAACTGAGAGATAATTGCTTCATTACTAGTAATTATAAAGATCCATGTGTTTCCAAAACATGACATATTGGTCCTATGAGTTGATTTTTGTTGAGGGAAATGAAACTAGACTGTAGTCATCTGCATATGCACACAAACGCCTTCTATGAGCCATGGCCCACACAAAAGCCATCATTTCAATGCGTCCGTATAAACTTGTGTTTTCTACTCAGGGTTGTGTAGTGATTGAAAACAACCAGACAGTGACCCTGAAAGCGCCAAAGGGTTCCGCCACCATGAAGAGCAGTGAGAAGGGCATCGGCACATCGCTCCACAAATTCTCCTTCTCACAGGTCTGCAATATTATAAATTGCAGTGCTGTTCACATATCTGCCTGAAAGATATTTTGGATGCACTTTGAGCTATTTTAGACCAACCCATCTTTCTGTTGGCTTTTAGATTTTTGGACAAGAGATGACCCAGTCTAAGCTTTATGAGGACACCGTCAAAAGCCAAATGTCTGATTTCTTGGACGGGAAGAATGCACTGATATTTAGCTATGGCGTAACCAACGCAGGGAAAACCTACACAATCCAAGGTAAAGATGGCAGCTCAAGAAGTTCCCCCTCAGAAGTTGTTCTGCCTGTCTTGAGTGTGTTGTGAAATGTTTTAGGAACGCCAAAAGAGCCGGGCATACTCCCTCGAGTGCTGGATGCCACCTTTCACTACGTCGGAGGCCGTCTGTATGATGGGATGGACCTGAAGCCCTACCTCAGGAATGACGCACAGTATCTGGATCCTGACCAAGTCAAGCAGGAGAGAAGCGCTAAAGCTTCCATTTTAGCTTCAGTCAAAGATGTGAGAGAATTCTCGCCAACTTGAGATGTTTTTTGCAGGCTTCGCCAGAAATATTACTACGACTTTTTTGATTGATAAATAACCATAATGCTCCATTTATTTGCTCCCATCTAGGAGTGTGACCCTACCAGAGCCAGTGGTCGTTTGTCTTCTCCCTCTACCCAGTTCTCTTTCTCTTTGACCTACAATCAAACCGGTAGCTCTCACAAATTCGACACACACAAAACGTATATTGTTTTGCATTTAAAAAAACTGTTTGAGCTTGAAGTTGTCCCAGTGTGGACTCAAATGAGGAAGTGTCACTTCACTCAGGATGTCATTATGTATGACCCTTAGCTGTTTCTGTTTCACTCTCCGTATTCATCTTTTTCTTTTTTAGTGTTGGCAAGTGACCCAACAGAAGCAGGCAGCGGCCAGTTTGCCTTATGGGTGGCATTCTTTGAAATCTACAATGAGTGTGTGTATGATTTGCTTCAACCTTCTTTTTGCTCAAAGTCCAAGAAACGTGCTGCTCTTCGAGTGTGTGATGATGGTGTTGGAAATGCTTATGTTAAAGGTGAGCGTGACTTCACCAGGGGTAGTAAATAGCAGTAGTGTTCACGTTGCTCAAGGCTTAAAACTGAATCGAAAGAACAAATGTGTTAAAAACAAAAAAATGTGTTTCAGATCTCAGGTGGATTAACATCCAGACCCTGGGAGAAGCCTCCAAACTGCTACAGTTCGGAAACAAAAACAGAAGTGCTGCAGCCACGAAGATGAACCAGTCCTCGAGCAGAAGGCAAACGTTTCGTTTCATCGTATCTGTGCTTGGTGCCATTTTTCTCTTTTCAAAACTCAACCCCGCTTTCCTTACAGCCACAGCATATTTACCATGAAGTTACTGAAGATCGATGGCAGCGCAGTTAAACGGATCTCGGAGTATGTATCTGCCAGAGACGTCATGAATATTCAAACAATGCTGATGTGGTTTTGTTTTTTTGTGTGGCTGCAGTTGTGAGAGGAATTATAGGCTCATCTACTTACAATACACAGTGAAACTGAATAAGAAAGCAGACAATTTAAACACTTAAAATGCATCCAAAGAGGTAAGAATAAACACAAGACATGACTGAGAGAGAACTGAAGCCTTGTTGCTTAGGAGTTATTGGACTAGATTTTAAGTTTGTACTTGATTTGTCCCGCTCCAGCACCATGAAAGGAGCTGTAATGCATAAAATAACTGTTTCTCAGGTTTTCTTTGTGTGACCTGGCCGGCTCAGAACGATGCAACAAAACCAAGACATTCGGGGAGAGGCTGAAGGAGGCCGGGAACATAAACAACTCCCTGCTCATTCTGGGGAAGTGCATCAGTGCCCTTCGCAACCATCAGACTGACAGGTGCAGTTGGTTCTTAAGTGTCACCAGATACAAATACTTGTTTGACAAGTGAAGCAAAGCAGCAACGACTCTAAATAATTTTGATGTTTTTGCATTGCTAAAACCCTGCAGCGTGTGCTTTAGCATTGTAAAGTTGTTTTTATTTTATTTTTTCTTCTGTGCCTTTTACCAGAATGAAGGGCAGCTACATTCCTTTCCGAGAGAGTAAGCTCACCAAGCTCTTCCAGGCGGTTTTCTGCGGCAAAGGGAAAGTGTCTATGATCGTCAACATCAACCAGTGTGCTTCCAACTACGATGAAACTCTCCATGTTATGAAGTTCTCTGCTCTTGCCAAACAGGTTAGTCTTGAGTACCAAATGGTGTGAGAAGAAGCGGTGCCGTGAGCCAGACCTTAAAACACCTCTGATCTTGCCTGTGCCATCTGTAGGTGGTGCAGGTGATCCCAGACAAGTCTCTGGAGTCTCCAGCTCCTTGTTTGGTCGGCCGTGACGGCAAGCCTCTGGTGAGGAATGGGGTGATCGACAGCCAGGGCCTGGAGAACTACCTGTCTGAGGAGGAGCTGCTGGATGAGGCGGACATGTCTTTGCTGCCAGAGGATGTAAACCTGCTTTTCCGTGTCACAATCCTTGTTTCAAAAATATACCAGAGATGGACTGTTCTCCAATTGTATTTTTGGTGTCAGAATCTGTCCGATCTATTGCCTTCAGGTTTTTATGTCGGAAAGCCCTTCTTGTATTGAATCGATTGCTGTGACATTTTGTGCTGACATTCATTGTGTCCCGAGGATGAATCTTAAAGACTTTGGTGATTCCCTGACCTTTCCTGTAGCGCTGTAGAACACGTATTCATGTTCCCCAAAGAATGAATTGTAATAACTTATTGTAATAAGCTCCATCATCAGGTCAATACCTGCAAAACTGACATTCCGTCTACATCAGCTCTACTCCTCGTTTAGCGCGAATTGTCAAACATTACTGAGCTAACACGCTAAACTAAGATACACAGTATCACCTGCTGAATATCAGCATGTTGTTGATGTTGGCATTTAGTTCAAAGCACTGCTCTACCCAAATACTGTCAACTGTAGATTCTTAACTTTTTGTCAAATACAGCAGTTGGGGAATATTTTACTTCAGTCATTCTAAGATTAACTGTGCAGATCAAAGTTTTCTCCGTTAATGTTTTACTTTCACTATCCTAGGACCTTGTGAATATAATTGAGAGCCTGCGAACAAAACTCCTGGCTGAGCGAAGAAGAAACCTGGTTCAGGAAATGGAGATTCGGAAGGAAATGGGAGATGCCATGTTACAACAGCTCATGGAGAGCGAAGACCTCCGCATGCAAGTCACTTTTTGTTTTGCAAGAGAAGGCTAGTCCTGCAGATCTTTGCTATTGTATGCGGTCTTATTTTTTTTTTTTTTCAATGAATTTCGGCATATTGGCACTTAAAGCCCAATAAAGCTGATTCTGATAAAGATTTTTAACAAAGGGTTTACTTCGGGATGTTGTTGCTGACCCCCCACCTCGGCTGCATTAGTGGTTGCACGGGTGCAACAACATCCCTAACTAAACCCTTTGTTAATAATCTAAATGATGTTTGCTTTGACTGTTTAGTCGACAGATAGCGGAGCAGAAGGAGAGCAACCAAGAAAAGCTGGAGAACACTTTTGAGATGTACAAGGATGCTATCAAAGAGCACGCCTACCAGTGTGCTATGAACAATCTGGAGGATGACTACATACCTCTTGACGAGTTCATTGCTGAACAGGAGAAAGTGGAGGTATGTCATTTGATCAGCTGTTAACAAAACCCATTCAAACCTTTTTTTATGTCTTAGTGGAATGTAATGCACTGTTCAAATCCCCATTGCTATATTCAGTTGTTGAATAGCCAAATTGGCTTCACAGTAATCTGATATTGTCCCATGTTAAGCCCAAGCAGTCAGATTTTTGGTTCGTCATTAAAACCTAACATCTGTCTCCAACCAACTGTGTGCAGGCCCTGAAACGTAAAGTGTCAGAGTTGGACACCTTAACGTCCAGTGTTGGACAGGAATTGTGTGCAGTTCCAACAGTGGACCAGTCGTGCCAGACTCCACCACCCAAAGCGACAGAAGCAGCAGCAGCAGCAGGTTAGAATACACGCAGCTTAGCAACTTCCTCTTTCAGGAAATGCCCTCTTGGATGAATGTAGATAACTTTGTTTTGAATGAGAGTGGTTTAAGAGAAGTACACTCCATGAAAGTTTAAGATGCATATTGTTTATAGCTTTTTTTTTTTTTTTCCTCCTTTGAATTTAGTGTATTTTCTATTAGTATATTCTTCTTTCAGTCTTGTTTCATTGAGCTCACCAGTTTTTGTTGTAATGGTAATAAACGTCACTCGGCTCATTTCTTCCCCACAGGGGAAGATCGCTGCAAACGGCTGTACAAAGAAAAATGTGCCGTAGAGAAGATGTGCGAGGATAAAGAACAGGTAACGAGGGCAAAATTTTAATTTCTGTTATTCAATTAAACTTTGGCTAAACTGGTTATGCGACCACTTGCTCAGCTTTACATTTAATGTTGGGTTCAGTTGATTTTGTCCCTAGAGAAAAGGCTGATGGAGCTCAGTGAAACACTTCAGAAGGTCAGAGTTGGCTTCCTGGAGAATTCGGCTGATCTGGAGGCTTTACAGAGGAAGTGGGACGATCAGGTGAGATGATACAAAGTGGGACCGATCATACTCGTAATGGCTTCAATAAATAATACAATTTGACTGGATCCAAACCTGATGACCTCACCTGTATTGAAATTATTATTATTTTTTTTTTTTTTTCTGTAAGACAAAATCTATGGACGACATCCTACGGCAGAACGTTGAAAAAGACCGGGAGATTGCATCACTGAAGGCAGAACTTGCCAAGCACTCCCAGAAGTCTCCTGTGGAGCCCAAAACCAAGCGAGGCCTGCTGGCCAACATCAGGGAAGCAGTGACTTCTCCCCGGAATAGTTCTCCTGGGCGAAAGCTAAGGAAAACGGTGAAGACTGCACACAATTGAACAACATCTGGACAAAAGGAGAAAGATCCCTTAAACATGGACAGTTTTGGGGCACCTGCAATTGTGACTCATTGTTTATTTTATTCAGGTGTAGTGTTTCTTATGATGGCATTTCCTATGTTTTTGTGTTTTTAATCAAATTAAATTGCTCAAACTTCTAGGTGTGAAGTCATTTACAGCATCAATTCTTAACTTGTGGATAACTCAAATTTAAAGCTTAATTCGTATGACGTCATTTGTTAGCCACATGCATAGTTTCATTTCTTGTGTGCTGTATACACAAAGAAGCTCATGCACACTTCTATAGAACTATCACGCCAGGGAATAAATGCTTTGAACACGCTGAACCTTGTATCAATCTGATGAAACGAGGCCATCCATTCTCTAGAGCCTGAGGAAAAGTAAACTACAAAAGACCCTGATAGGACAAAGAAACCATGTACAATGTTCAATTCCTTAAGTGCATCAATACTTAATTTGTTTTTAGTCTCTTTGCACCCAACCACTGAAATCCTTTCATTCTTAACCAATTCAATATAGGAAACATGACTAATATTTCCATCATGCTAACAGAAATGTTATGTAGTGTATTGACCTTTACAGTTGAGTGACTGAGGTAAAAGAGTACAGCCTCCTCTGTTAGTGAAAGGGCCATTATGGTAGAGACGGGCAGCTGGCAGTCTAGCTCGCTGGTCTCGGTGATGGTTAATGAGATTAGCTGTTCGTCTTGGCCTGCGTCAGTCCAAAGGGGTCAATCACAGGATTAGCACCTTGCTTAGGAGTTACATCAGTTTATTACACTTTTCTCCCTCATTACATAGACTTTCCCACTTTTGGCTCTTTCAGGTATTTTTTTTTTGACCCACCAAAGCATGTTTGGCACCCATAATTGCAATTTAGTCATTGGAGTGGGATTTTGCGATGGCTCGTGCGGCTCTGGGACTGAGTCCGTCTCAACCCTCAGCCACTGAATGAAGCATCTTCCAGGGGAAGAAGAGGAGCAGGGGCAGCCAGAAAAGTGAAGGGCAGCTGGGCCAAAATCTTGCCTGCTGTGGCAGAGTCTGAGACTCTGGACAAGTCGTCCTCATGCTACTTGTAAATAACAAAGTAGGTGATGAGTGCACAGTTGGCACAGACCAGGCTTTGGCAGATGGAAAGGCTCTGGTGGATTCTTTGATTAAGGTAAGCTGCTTCAAGTTTTAAACATCTTTTATTCATGCCATGACCATTTAGGAATTAAAAGAATGTTGTGGTGTAATACTGACATATTACATTAATTATAGTGTCAGTCTGTTATTTATTTTACAATTGAAGAAGCAGAAAGAAAGACACCTATGAGGTTGATATTTTTTTTTACACAGCATTTTATGTAACAAAGTTGCTTTGTTTGTCAATGTCAGCAATTGCTCTATCTTCTCTATCATTTTTAAAATATATTTATATTAATATTTCACAGACTAAACTTACACAAGACATCCTAGCATCATTTTTTCCCCCTGTGGTTAAAAAAGCACTCTCACTGAAAAGAATTTCTTGGTCCACTGCGTCTTTGTGACCGCTCCAATATCTTTGTTAGATAATGCTACGGCCATGCCTGGCATTTTGTCTGTTATTGACCTGCATGTTGTTTTAACCATAATTTACTACAATAGTTTTGCTGTTTATGGCATGTAGTTCATTTATATGATGGAAATATTTTTTGCACAGTGAGAAAAAATGTGTCCTATCCTAAATATATCTCCTCACCGAATATTTGCTCGATATGCAGTTGATAAATTTCTTAGTACTTAGAGCTTTTCACTTACTAATATACTGTGTACAATTTGCTGGGAAGTTACATAGCTTAAGGGTTCTGAGTGTGCATTTGAGACAATATGAGCAAACATACTTTATATGGTAAAAGAAAGAAAATGAACTACTGGAACATTACTAAGGTTTAAGTTAAGCACAAATACTGTATGGAAAGGCATAAATGCCAATAAATACATTCAGGACAAAAATCTAAAAAAGAATACAGCATATGTAGTTATCATTGCTTTATTCCCTCTCATCTCGCCATGCTCTGAATGCACAAGGTTGTTTTGGCTTATCTGGAAATAGATCAGTGATAATGAGATTAATTGTAATATTTTTCATTGAAACCCCTCCTGCTAATCCTCCACGACTAAGCTAATGCCTATTAATAAAACACCGTGTTAGGATATGATTGAGATCATAAAAGCGGAATTGTCCCATTTGACACAAGCAGCTTCAGATAACTAATGGATATTTATCAGAATTGTTTCTTATCAATCCAAAAGCCAGTATTTCTTTCCTTCATGAAGCACTGACTTTACCCAATATGTTTTATAACATTGATTGAACATATTTGTATTTAGGATATTAATTTATTCACTAGAGGACAGTTTCTTCAGAGGGCTGTTAGATGCACAATATCTATTTATAACAAGGATTAATGATCTGCTGTATACTGGGTCAGTTGATGTACACAGCTGGGGCGTGTATTGATACCAAGCATGTTGGACGTTGCTGTTATAAACTTTGAGTTACAGGAGGAAGGCACAGATTCTTGCCTGTGTATCAGACAGTTTTCAGGTCTGAGTTGTTGAAGTACAGCAGCCCCAGAATACCAGGAAGTAATCACTTCTCTGAGATATCCAGCAAGGACACTATAAAACATATTCACTCCGAGCATCTATAGCGGTGTGCTGGTTGGTAGCACACACCTTCAGGTTTCCCTAATTTCCCACCAAGGCTTGCATATCAATTAGCACATCGAAATCTTTATTTATTTTTCTCCACACAGGTGGTGGCATGTTACCGGCACTTGGCCTCGTGTGTCGGTGGGTGCACGGACAGCTTGCAGCTGCGGGATGAGTTGCGACAAACACGTGAAAAGGCCCAAATGTTGGCCGTGTCCATCTGTAGTCATCTGACCTCACATCTCCGAAACAAGAGCCTGCCTGAGGGGCAGCGTAAGGAGATGGAGCTCCTCTGGGTGGCCTTCTCCTCCAGCCTAGAGCTCCTCCATGTTGACATGTGCAAAGTTTTCCACATGGCTGAAATCTTTTCTCTGGCCAACACTGATACCCTGGTGCAAACTGGCCTACAAGGTAAATTATAGCCCTGCACTTCTTATTGTATATGCGAATAGTACTTCAGAGGGTAGATTAGTTAAGGGCAGCCCATCGGGTAAATTGTGTAACACAAGATTTAACAAGGGACTAAATTTAGGAGATAATTACAACAAATATTGTTATAATATTCAAAATAATTTCAGAGATGATTTGGGTGTGATTAGGACTCACTGAAATGATAATGAGTAGCAAAATGGACATTTATGTTAAAATGTTGTAGTGATTTCCCCCCATGTCTTCAGTGATTATTGGTCAGGATGGTTGAGTATCAATTACAAACCTCTTAAATATGTATTTGATTCCATATAAATGTGTAAATAGTCTGATATGCCAAAAGTTCATCTGACATCCTAATTATGCAAATCAAACCATGATTTCATGAATTTAGTCGGGGCTTTTTGAGCAGGCATCTAGCTACTACTTTACTACTGGTGACAATAGATCAGATTTTGTTAAACAAAAGATAAAACAGTAGTGCAATAACCTTCACGAGGGTTGTATTATTCAGTATTTGTTGAATTGACTTTAGAGAGGCGTTAATTCAGCTTTATGGTCATTTTGGAAGATGTACTTTGTGTTGTTGTTGAAACATATCACATTATACAGAGACGTGTCTGTTATTTAGCCCAGTCGTTCGCAACCTGGAGGTCGGGACCCCCAATTGTGTTTCAAGCGGTTGCCAGATGGTTGTGGAGAAAAAAAGAAAAGAACATATTAAGAATTAAACATTTTAGACTTTTTTTCACTTTATATCACCTGTACCAGTGATGCATCTTGCCTCAGAATAGGCTTTATTGAGTGTTTGTGAGAGTCGGAGTACTCCTGACTACTCTGATGGGGGGTTTTCGGCAGGTCAGGGGGAGAGAAAAAGTCATGGAATGCACAAAATACCCACAGTGCCTGGAGCACATAGACGATGCCTTCGTGCTAGCTATTAAAACTAAACAAAGTGGGGTGACGCAACGCAAAAAGGTTGAGAACCACTGATTCAACCTACCCTCATTGATATGAATGTTAGTAAATGATAGAAACACATTATAACCTTCATGATGTTAAAATGTATTGCAGGACTGTTGCAGGCTGCATTAGAATCAGTTAAATCATGTTCGACTGGATAAAAAGTTGTATTTGACTAATGCAGGAGGAGGCAGTGAGGTGGCAGCCCGGGCCCTCAGTCTGCCAGACCTGAACCAAGCTCAGAGCCCAACGCTCCCTGCTGGGCTAGAGAGCCAGGAGCGCAGCACCATGGAGCAGGAGATCAGCCAAATTGACCGCATGATCGAGGACATGGAGATGAAGGTCAACGTGATGCGCTGGACGGTGGAGCCCCATGGGCCACCGTATGCAGACCCGCTCAGCAGCACCGACAGCGCCTCCCTGGCTCTGGTCTCCGTCGATGAGGAGCAGCCTGGACACCAGCCTCTATGCCAGCGCAGTCAAATCTTTGTGCTCTTATTGATGTTCGCTGTTGTTTTGGTGGCAGCCACTTTATCTGTCTGTATTGTCTTTTTCTCATGAGCAAGACCTTAATGCACTCAACTTATTATATTTCTTTCAAACCCCAGTAACACTGACAAAACACTACTTCAAGTACAGAAGTTTTCTCTGTCCATACTCATTTCAAAAAAAGTTACATTTAAAGATAACAGCTAAATGATCTACTCGTGCATAAGATAATACACTGAAATAAATCTGGATGCAAACTAGTTTGCCATTTATTGCGGTGAATCTGACATAGTGCATATACTTTAAACTATCTTTGTTAAACAAAGTGACAATAAAAATACATGGTCGCCAGTTAGAACTGGTTTAAAATAACTTATACAATATAGGACAGGTGATTGATTTTACTTTACCTAATTGTAAAAATGATAGAGCTTATATTTCCCATTGTTCTGTACAGTACATTCTCCTTTCTTAAAAAAAAAGTCAGAAAGACACTTGTTACATTTTATTCCTTGTTGGCATTGAGAAGACATAGGTGCTGATGCTTTGTAGTTAATAGGTAGAATATTCACTTCCAATGACTGAAGCTTTTTTGATTCAGTGTTACTTATTATGTATATAATATTTGCAGTAGAGAACTGACAATGTATAGTTATGCATTGTAGAAGTATGAACTTTGATATGACACTGTGTTGTTTTCCATTCATTTTACTGACTAGCACCTTGGTAAAGCACCAAATAATTGGATGCAAAGCAACAGGAAATGTACAGAATTCAAACGGCATTAAATTACCCATTCTACTATTGTTTTTGTTTAGTTGTTTTTTTTACTTTGAAAAAGGTGAATACAATACAAATACAACCGAGTCTGCAGAAGTCTGAGAAGCTTATATGGCTTGCAGGATACTGTAAATGTGGGTCAGAGGTATCACGCCTTATTATGAAGAAACATAATTTATTATGGTGAAATGACAGAATAATCATTTGGTGTTAAGGAAATTCAATCTGAAAAGGAGGAAATACAAACTGAGCCATCAAATGCAATTATACAGACAAAGACTCTAGTTAGTTATTTTATATCATTATGCAAAAACAAAATGTACACCAAGGGTTTGATTAAAAACTCTACAGTTAAAACTCTAAATAAATAGATGATTAAGAGCTTTTTGTTTCAGTTTGATTTGGGAACAGTCTGATGTCTACCAGCCAATGTAACTTCTGCTGCCATCCCAATACAATAAACATACAAGTAACGCATTTATGACAAACATGAGCTTTATTTTGAAGTGTGTTACCGGACGTGGGGACGTTTCATGTGAACCACTTGTCTAATGTGATGATAGGGCGGCAATAACTAGTTAGGTGAAAAGTTTCAATGCAGCCGCGACAGAGAGGCAGTACTATGCTCGGGATTTCCACAGGCGGAAGTGCAGCCCAGCTACTGGCGTGACACAAGCCTTGACAATGGTGCTCAAGCAGTGTCATTCGCGACTCAAACGTTTGGGTGTTAACCACCCAGAAAACCGGTATGACCTTTATTTTAATCAAAACAGAGTTAGCAATTTTGTGACAGCGACCAATTCCCCAAACATGTCGGGTTTGACAGCTGTCAACAAATCACCGTGTGTCCGGTGCATCGTCATTCCACCTTTGAGGAACTTTGAGAAGCCGCTCTGGGGAGGGAGACGAGCCGGATTGAAGATTATGCACATTTCTGCAGTGACACAGACGTCCGCCAGAGGTAACTAGATTCATTTGGTCTCTTTAGCAAAAGCGTAAATGTAGCTAGCTGTAAACGTCAATTAACTCCACTGTGAACCCGCTTATAGGCTAACGTAATAGCCCCAATATGTGCTTGAATGGGCATAAACGACACTTTGCATGTATAGACAGTCACGTGCCCTTTCTAATCCCCCACGCGACACTATGCTCACCAGACAACAATGTCTATGACTGTTACACCTGTCCTAAATTCGTGATCTCTTGGTTAAGTGTCAAAATAAAAGCTCCTCTACTTGCACTGATGCCATGGATAAAAATGAAAAAAAAAAAAGTTGAATGCTCCAACATTATAACCAAGTCAGTGTTTTCTAGATATCTCTAAATCCAGACCCTGATGCTAAATCTACAATGTTTTGCCCACATCCCCACGCTGTATTTACATAATATGCCACATGGCCTCCTATTGTTTTCAGGTGTGTCACCACCACAGAGTGTTTAGTGTTGTTGTTTTTATATATAAATGCTTCATCAATGAACTATCTTTTAACTTTGGTAAGAATAATAAGAATTTGGTCCAACCTGTACTCGCCCACCACATATCCTGATGGTTATTGTTGTTGTAATGGACGTAAAATAAAGCAGTAAAATAAGTGACATAGAATGTATCATGGGATCACAATGACAAAATATATAAAATATGCAAATTAAAACAGCCGTGCACTTACACAGCTATCAATTCTTTCACATATGAGTAAGTGCTGGAGTATGCGAGTGTGTTAGTTCAACATTTTCTTGATAAACATGATGCTCCACAATATAAAATTACCAAATATATGTATAATCCATTATATGTGCGGTTTGTAATTTTAAATAGGCAAAATCTGTCTTAAAAACACTTTGTGTTATTAGTCATGTCATTGCTTACATAATGTGGAAAATGTAATTTACATTGCTTTATTGCAAAGCTTCAAGGTGGAAGTTGCATAAATACAAACAAATGGGGTAGTGTTAAAATATGCAGTGACATACAGTTTATATTGCAAAAAAGAACGGATGGGGAAAGTAATATTTCTACAGTTCTGGCATCCGGTTAATGGTTAATTTCCTGTCTAATCACTTCCATCTTCATATCATTGATTTCAGAGCTGAGTACCTCCATCCAAGACCCCCAGTATCTGAGACAAGATGTTCCAAAGACTGACGGCGGGAAGCTGTTTTTTGATACCCATGCGGTGGTGCGACTCTTTGAGGAAAACGGTTCGGCTTTATTTGTCACTTCCAAAAAAATGTCACAATATTACTCTGCTTCGTCAAAAACAAGCTGTCGACTTTCCTCATAAATACACACTTTCATTGAACAGGCTTCACGACTCAGCAAGCTGAGGTGATGGTTAAAGTGCTGGTGAGGATGACGAACTCTAACATGGAAGTCATCTATAATGACATGGTAACCAAAGTGCACCAGGTGAGACTGTCGGAGGAGGTTTGTTTCCTGTACCTTTACTGTAAATACAGAAATAAACACTACTGTACGTCACCATCTGTTTGATTCTGCGCTGTGTATCACTGAAAACGCTGTGCCTCAAGTCCCGTAAAGGTCACTGAACCGAGACCATTGTGTTCATCTTCCACAGCACATTTATTAAATCCAAATAATGGTTAATTTAGGAGTTTAATATGTGCTTGTTCATGTCAAAGTGCAATATAGTATAGTATTATAAATAATTATATAGTATTTCCTCTTTTTTTTGAAAAAAAAAAATGCACATGTCTAGGTAGCTTATCATTGCAAATAAATTAAAATATATTCTCTGGATTTTTATTGAAAAAGCCCACCTCTAACCTCCTGGAAAACTGTGAATATTTTGTTTGCAAATCCATAGCAGGACATTAAAACGATAAAAACAATAATATGATCATATATTTGAATATGATGCAGTACGATTTGAGGAATCTGGATTATCAGAATAATTCTACCACATCTCTCCATCGTGTGGTGGTCTCCCTGTCACTTGATGGAAAAGAGATGCTTATCGTGCAAAACGGAGTGTAACTCGGTGTTCACACCTCAGTGAGATTGCGTGTGCAATGTAGGCAGAGGAGGCAAATAAAATCAATCAAGGAACTAATTGTTTTAACTTTTTGATTTACCTTGATGCCTTATTAGTTTTAAAAAGAACTCTCTCCGTATTCACTATCAAGTCTCAGTGACCGATGTGTGAGACCAAAAAGGTCAGAAAGAAAGCTGACATACCATCCTGACGGCTTGCAGGGTTTCCAGTGGTTCTCATTCTCCATACCAGATGAGTAATTTTGCTTTGCATAGCTAAGGTTTTTTTTTTTTTTTTTTTAACTTTTGCTGCAAATTCTGGCAGGAGATCATGTTGCAGCGTGTGATGTCTCAAATAGCATCTGTGAAGAAGGACATGATAATCCTTGAGAAGAGCGAGTTCACTACTCTACTGGCAGAGAATGAGGTAAGTGTGTTTATTATCAAGCCGTTTCCCAAAGGAAATTGCTGCACTGCACCTGTGAATATAGAATATATTCATGTTGGACAATTGAATGGTCAAATCAATAATCTGAATTAAAAATATAAAGCACAATAATAAGAATTTAAATATATAAAAATCAGTAATGCCGGCTAATAAAGGAGTGTAAGTTGCTCCCACATGAATAACTCTGTGCTGTGCAGTATTTTCTGCCCGTTCTTCTCTTTTCTGATTCATATGATTTAAATTTTTTGATGTTTTAACATTTATTCCAGAAACTCAAGATCCAGTTGTTGCAGTTCAATGTCCAACTGGCTGTAAGTGGTCATTCTGATTTACTCAAATCACTTTATGTCCAAGTTTGGTGGTAGACACATTCATTTAGAAGCATTTCATCATCTTCGTCTCCTCCAAGATGTCTGTATTTTACGTTTAGATATGACTTTCCTTTGTGTCTCTCCACTGCCACCTTGCAGGATGTCATGAATAAAGTGCGCTCTGACTCTATTATGGAGATGAATTTGGAGAAAAGTCGTTCAAAAGAATTGGTAAGTGCCTGAGAGCATTAAATATGCGTTTGGAGATCCGTCGAGTGCCTTTTTTTCATCTTTCTATTTGTCTTCTAAATCAAACATTGTTTATCATTTTCAGAAAGTAGGGCATGAGAAGATGCTTCTAGAAACGCGAACTGAGATTATGGAAATGGTTTGTATATGTGCACTACACCGTCCGTACACGTTCACATCTAATCTTAAATTCATGGTTATGTCCATAATGTACAACCTGGTCAGACGATGATACAGTAGACCAGGGGTCACCAACCTTTTTGAAACTGAGAGCTACTTCAAGGGTACTGAGCAGTACGAAGGGCTACTTGTTTGATACAAACTTCATGAATAACAAAGTTAAACAGATCACCTTTTAACAATAATAATATATGTGAAGTGTCTGATCACATGTCAATGTTAATTATTCCTCACAATAATTATTAACAATGATTGTGTATTTTGTAAAAAATAATCATTTCTAAAAAAAAATTAGGAAATCATTAACTGTCATATCTTCAAATCATGACTCGTTTGTACTAACCACTACCTTCGTAACATTTTTGAACAAATCATGAACTCTGTCCCATGTTTATACAAATGATCTGTTATGTAGAATTTAAAAAAAGATCAACTCTTTCACATTTTTAAATGAATCCTATTACATTAGTACTAATCACCACATTTTGGGAAGTCTGGGTCAACTTTGCATTGCGCAATGAAGCCTGCATGCCGGCCTGTAGTCTGTAGTCACCGACACCAGCTTTTTTTTGGGTACCTTTTTTCTCCACGAAGAAACTAGTAAAAAGTCTTGTCTATAGCCGAGGGGGGGATCCAACCCTCCGAGGCACGCGAGCGTCTTTGGTCGCCTGCGTTCAAACCTCTAGTCTGGGCCTTTTCGATCGTACTGCGTTGCCTCACCTCTACCCCCGCCACCCACGAGTTGTTGCCCCGCGGCCTGTTCCGAGGACTGACGGACCTGACGACGTTGTGCGATCGCGGCGGGGGCGGCGCGTCCGGTGCCAACGGGAAGCGCCCGCCATTCGGAACCTGAAAACCTAGTGCGGTGCGGCGGCCTCTTCCTTTTAAAAACTACATGAATGCAAGCGTTTTTGATTCAAAAAGAACAGAAACTACAATTTTTAGACGGAGCTCCATGGGGACCTAGTGCTATTTTTAGAACATGCCTTGCGGGCGACTCGCATGGTCCCTGCGGGCGACCAGGTGCCCGCGGGCACCGTGTTGGCTACCTCTGTGAGTAGACAGTGTCAGGTACAGTTATAACAGGTGTTCTTTTAGATAAACGTGATAGTCTACAATACACTGTTGTGCAAAATGTATACGTATACTTTAATATCCTAAAAGCTTTTGCAATGTCAGTTATAAATACCTGGTAGGTCTTTGGTCTTATCTTTAATGTTCATGTCTTATCTTTAATGCTTTCCTTTTTTACAGACAGCAGACCAAGATCGTCATTTAACTCAGACCAACATGAAAATAGACACCGAAGTGGCTGGTTTGAAAACCATGTTAGAATCTCATAAACTGGATACTATAAAATACCTTGCAGGTAGGACATTGTGCATTGTTGTTATGTGGAGTCAGAGATCATAGCACTGAGAGCTTGGGCTGTCAAATAATTCATACTTAATGGAAACTGTTCAGAGTCTTTATTGCAGTGGGGAAGAAACAGTCTTTTAAATGGGTTAATGTCGGTACAACTATTGCAATTTAAACATTAATCATTATTCATTTAAAACATATTCAATACAATAAAGTGCAGATTTTGAGTGTCTAAGTTAAAATTTCCAGGAAACAGAATTTTCAATGTAAACCATTTGTCAGAATAAAAATGAAGTATATGACTGTGACTTAAGTAGGCGAATGATTGACCTATGCTTCTTTTCTCTTTTAGGTTCAGTGTTCACATGTCTCACGGTGGTCTTGGGTTTCTATCGTGTTTGGATGTAAGCAGGATTATGATTTTCATCTTCCAAATGCCCTGAATCTGCCAAATGTCTTTTATGTCAGAAGGTTTGCAGTCATTGGTGCAATGTTATTCTTTTCTCAGAGGCTCTGCCCACAGATCACTTGACAAAGTTTTCATAATAATTAAATTGTAACTCTTATTATTGATTAGTTACCCCCTCAGAGCCGATTCATGTTTTAACTATACCATGGTTCTTTTTTGGCTGCCGGAACTTACTTGATAAATATACTTAAAAGTTTTAGTAAGTCCAATTTTATTATTATTTTTAATTTATTGTCCATGAAAGAAACACAATTTTTATTTTTTATTTTGTATGTATATATCAATCTGTATAAAGAAGATCAGAAGAAGAATGGGTCACTGTGACTGTCAACCACTAAGCTATATTATCACAGATATCTATCTTTATGATTTGTGGACTTGTTTTAACATGATTGATTATTTTAATAAAATGAATTGTCAATAAATGTAAACTTTTTGCCAGTGTCTCTTTCAAATGAAAATGTTGTTTTGGGATATATTTGTTTACTGTTGTTGGGGAACTGGCTAACTGCTCAACATCATACGTCTCCTGTAAACACATGTTGATTTACCGTCTTCTCTGTGTTTCAATTGATTATTGTTATATTGATAATCCTTGCAGTGGCCGAACATAACATGTGATATGTGTGTACTGCAACTCAGTAATCTGGAAAGGTGAGCAGGTTTTAGCAGTGATAGTAATATTTTTTTTAATGATGTCAGGGGTGAGTAGAGGAGAAATGAGTTATCTTGAGGTAGATAATGCCAGGAAAATACACAGCTGACAAAGCATGTCATTGCCAGTGTGCCGTGGCTCTTATTTTGAAAAACGTGTGAACCGGAAATGCTTGTCCTCGAGGAACTGCGTAATGAAAAATGTGTTCCCCACTGCTGACACGTGTGTAGATGTCAAAGACGCGCTCATCCGTCAACAAATACCCACATGACATTCAATTGTAAGTTTACATTAATGCGTTGTAAATGTAAGTTGTGAATGATAGTTTGTTGTAATGACTCATACTTTAAAGACAGACCAGCTAGCGGCTAAGCTAGCAGGCGGAACCAAAGTAACGCCATAGCTGGCAGGTAACGTGGTTAAGTGGTTAAGTGGTTTGCTACAGTTTTGCTTCGTTCAGCCATTCCTAAATGTAACAGTATTGCCAGTAATCTGAGTGGGTTACCGTAAATATAATGTTAACTTTACTCGACTCTAGTTCACTCAGACGTACTTTCGCTGGCACAGTAAACCATTAAGGATTTAGGAAATGTTAGTTATATTTTCAACAGCTTGGCTGCTTTGTCACCAACTGATATGATGCATGATGCGTTATGGGTTATTGTGTTTTTTTACAGGCACTGCTGCGTGTTTCCTATGCAACAATGGCTGACGCGTTTAGCAGCAGCTCGGAAACCGTAATCCAGCGTGTGGTAGACGTCACAGTGAAGACAAATACGCCTCTGGAGAAACTTGAAGAGTTGTATCAGATTAAGGAGACGTGCGACTTCATCAGTGAGCATCAGTTTGAAAAAGTGAGGACATACTTTCTACATTTAGGCATGTAAATAAATAACCTCATTTGTATATAAATGCATGAAAGGACAACACAATTCTTGTTAAAAAGCTGTATAATAAGGGTTTTCACTTAAACAGATATGATGCATGAATGTTGCAGGAATGTCGGATAAACGTTTTAGAGGTTTATTTGTCTAAACTGGTTTATGTGCACAGGTTGCGCTGCAGTTCCCTGATGAGCTGCTGGTGGATTCAGTTGCAGTAGCAGTGGAGATTGAGAGAAACAGTAACGCCAAGCCGTTCATTTTGGGAGATACATCCTATGGCAGGTAACTCACCAGGTTTAGCTGAGAAAATTCTTACTTGGTTTAATTATGCATTGCCTGCACAATGCTTGTGTCATTGTTAGTGCTTTGATTCTTCATGCTAAGTGACGTGGGAAAAAAAGCAGTGGCCAGTTTTACCTTTACTGGTGTATCTGGAAAAGACACTTTATGCTTTACAATATTTTTATCCAGCACAGGCATGCTATTTTGAACAGCTGATTGACTAAGTAAGGAAAATACGCTTTTGACAGTTTCATTGATTTTATTTTATTGATCTGTTTATCATCACCATGCATGATAATAGGCCTTACTACAGTGGCTTGTTGAACTTAAAAATATCTGTGTTAGCTGCTACACTGTGAGTATAAATGAGTTGAATGCTATGATAAAGGTGGTTGATTCTCTTGAGCAGCTGCTGTGTGGACGAGGTGGCTGCGGAACACGTTGGAGCCGACTGCATCGTGCACTACGGCAGCTCCTGCCTCAGCCCGTCTAAGAGGCTGCCGCTGATGTACGTCTTTGAGCGAAGACCGGTGGATCTTGAGAAGTGCACCTCTGCCTTCAGAGAACTCCACCCTGACACCCAGAGTCACATCGTCATCCTCTATGATGTCAACTATGTTCATGCTATAAGTAAATACTTATGTGATGTATGAAAGGGATGATTTATATTTATTCATGTTTATCTAACCAGTCATCTTTCAAATCATGATGTGTAATTCTTTAAGGAAATAGGACAGCTTTTAGATGAAGATGAATAGTCGGACAAATTGACAGTTTTCGTTAATATAACTATTGGCGTCCTCAAAAATACTAATTCCAGTTAAGTCATATTAACCACAACTTGAGTTAAGGTAGAACCTATTGAAATCTTGCAGATCCACATCTTAGCTTTCTAAAGGTTTGTTAATGATTTCCCCTCAGGGACTGATTACGTGTTTTTTTTGTGTTTTTCAGATGAACTTATGACGCTCCTGTTGCCAGAGTATCCAAACATTGTCGTTTCAGAACTAGTTGTCGAAGGGGAGCAGTGTTACAGTCACTGCCAGATTAAAAGACAACACGACGACACCCGCCTGTCAGAGCGAGACAACAGCCAGGTTGTTTATCAGTTTGGAAGGCGGTTCACCTTGAAAGGTGGTTCAGGCATCACGGATTACAGTATGTTCTATGTCGGCCAGGAGGGAGCAACGCTGAGAAACTTCATGATGACGTGGAATCGCTGCTCATTTACTTCTTTTGACCCCGTAAAAATGACGGGCAGGACTGAGTCAGTGAGTGTCAACCGTGCTCTGATGAAGCGATATTACGCTATAGAAAGGGCCAAAGATGCTCATGTGGTTGGCATCCTCGTTGGCACACTCGGGGTGGCCGACTACCTCAGCATCATCCAGCAGTTGAAGGAGACCATCAAAGGAGCTGGCAAGAAGAGCTATGTGTTCGCCATGGGGAAACTGAACGTGCCCAAACTAGCAAACTTTCTTGAAATTGACATTTTTGTTTTAATTGCGTGTCCCGAGAACTCACTGCTGGACTCCAGTGAGTTCTATAAACCTGTAGTAACGCCGTTTGAGATGGAGGTGGCCTGCAACAAGAAGAGGGAGTGGTCAGAGGAATACGTCACGGACTTTCGACATCTCCTGCCAGGTTAGATCACAATCTGTTTTAAATCATCTCCTCTGAACTTTCTTTATGTTAAAGGACCGTATAATGTGGATCTCAATAATAGTATAAAGAGCCTCATTATTGTGATTAAATGTTAGATATGTGTATGTGTCAGGTAAACTTTTCCCTGTTATAATTCAAGTTCAGTTTTTTTTATGTAGGCTTTATTTATTAAAGTAGAGATGGCTAGCTTAAGTTTTCCAAAGATGTGGAAGAATTCATTAATCTAAAATGTGTATTGGTGACTGCAGTTAATATTATTATTCCATTAATAAATGTTTTAAAGTAGATTACTCCATCTTAAAATATTTATGCTTGTTTGTTGTTAATGGTGAAAGGATTTGTACCAACACTTATAGATATTAGGGGGAGGATGTTGCGTACAAGAGTCGGCCTCCTCTCCCTAATATGAATACAGTTCTATATCTTTATTATCCAGACATTTTATCACCAGTAGCCCAGTGAAGTATATTTAGCTCCATCTAATTCATTCTTTTTTTATCTCTAACTTTCACCAGGTGGACAGAGCCATGTGCCTCTGTCCGATCACCAGGAGGAGGACGATGAGACGGACGTGTCTTTAATCACAGGAGCTCTGCGAAGCCACAATCTGCTGAGCAGTGAGCCTGCAGTGTCTTCATTCGGCTCCTCCGTAGTCCTCAGGAACCAGACGCTGACTGTAGCCAACACCAACTCAGCTGGTATGAGGCGGTCACAAAGTCTGCTGCACATAAGACACTCTTTGAGTTTATTGTAGAGTTCTGCACACATACAATGATTGTTCAATCAAGCAAACACATTTTGCTTTCTCTTTTCAGCGTCTTTTCTGGCAGAACGAAGCTGGCGTGGCTTAGAGGAGAAGTTGGGAGAGACACCTGTGGTGAAGGCAGTAGAGGGCAGGAGAGGAATAGCTATTGCCTATGAAGAGGAAGGAACGTCTCCGTGACGCACACGAGGACTCTAAGATTATTTAATCATGCCTGCAGATATTAAATGTGGATTGTTTTTTTTAATTAGGAAGCTGAAAGCTGTAAGTAATAAGTTTTCATAAAACCAATATCAGATATCACTATTTTTCATCTCATTACTTTCTGAATCACAGAATGAAACCTATGATTGCAACATTTCACACTTGTCCAAATGTATTCATTGTGAAAAAGGGATTTAATTTAATGAAAGTGTTCAAAAGTTGCATTAATGAACAATATGTGGACCCCGATTATTCAAATGTAGTTGGTTATGAAATGGTTTTGGTCGGGGGTTCCTGACCACTTTTCAGCTTTAGCCACTAATTTAGCCACTGTATTACCAGCTCTAGTATCCGTTTGCATGTATTTATATTAATGACTGGCCCTTGACAGGAACTTCTTCCACAAAGGATGCAGGAAATATACCAGTGTTCCCATTACATTGCCCTTCCAACCAGTCCTGGTTAACTATTAAAAAAAAAAAGAAATAGATTAAAATCCTATTTCTCAGACAAATCACGGTATTTTTTTTAAATATTTGGGATCTATATGGCCAAAAAGATAGGAGTCTCACCTCTGGAGAGTAATGTGATTGTATCGCCTTGATGAAAGTTGAGATCCTCCGGGTTTGGCGACTCATAGGAATGAAGTGCCACCAAGGAAACCTCGCTCTGTGGATTTCCATCAGTTTGCTGAAAACACAAATTGCATATACAGTGGGTACGGAAAGTATTCAGGCCCCTTTAAATTTTTCACTCTTTGTTTCATTGCAGCGATTTGCTAAAATCAAAAAAGTTCATTTTATTTCTCAGCACCCCATCTTGACAGAAAAAAACAAATGTAGAAATTTTTGCAAATTTATTAGAAAAGAAAAACTGAAATATCACATGGTCATAAGTATTCAGACCCTTTGCTGTGACACTCATATTTAACTCACATGCTGTCCATTTCTTCTGATCCTCGTTGAGATGGTTCTACTCCTTCATTGGAGTCCAGCTGTGTTTAAATAAACTGATTGGACTTGATTAGGAAAGGCACACACCTGTCTATATAAGACCTTACAGCTCACAGTGCATGTCAGAGCAAATGAGAATCATGAGGTCGAAGGAACTGCCCAAGGAGCTCAGAGACAGAATTGTGGCAAGGCACAGATCTGGCCAAGGTTACAAAAGAATTTCTGCAGCACTCAAGGTTCCTAGAGCACAGTGGCCTCCATAATCCTTAAATGGAAGAAGTTTGGGACGACCAGAACTCTTCCTAGACCTGGCCGTCCAGCCAAACTGAGCAATCGTGGAAGAAGAGCCTTGGTGAGAGAGGTAAAGAAGAACCCAAAGATCACTGTGGCTGAGCTCCAGAGATGCAGTAGGGAGATGGGAGAAAGTTCCACAAAGTCAACTATCACTGCAGCCCTCCACCAGTCTGGGCTTTATGGCAGAGTGGCCCGACGGAAGCCTCTCCTCAGTGCAAGACATATGAAAGCCCGCATAGCCCGCACAGACTATGAGAAATAAGATGCTCTGGTCTGATGAGACCAAGATTGAACTTTTTGGCGTTAATTCTAAGTGGTATGTATGGAGAAAACCAGGCACTGCTCATCACCTGCCCAATACAATCCCAACAGTGAAGCATGGTGGTGGCAGCATCATGCTATGGGGGTGTTTTTCAGCTGCAGGGACAGGACGACTGGTTGCAATTGACGGAAAGATGAATGCGGCCAAGTACAGAGATATCCTGGAAGAAAACCTCTTCCAGAGTGCTCTGGACCTCAGACTGGGCCGAAGGTTCACCTTCCAACAAGACAATGACCCGAAGCACACAGCTAAAATAACAAAGGAGTGGCTTCGGAACAACTCTGTGACCATTCTTGACTGGCCCAGCCAGAGCCCTGACCTAAACCCAATTGAGCATCTCTGGAGAGACCTGAAAATGGCTGTCCACCAACGTTCACCATCCAACCTGACGGAACTGGAGAGGATCTGCAAGGAAGAATGGCAGAGGATCCCCAAATCCAGGTGTGAAAAGGTTGTTGCATCATTCCCAAGAAGACTCATGGCTGTACTAGCTCAAAAGGGTGCTTCTACTCAATACTGAGCAAAGGGTCTGAATACTTATGACCATGTGATATTTCAGTTTTTCTTTTTTAATAAATTTGCAAAAATTTCTACATTTCTGTTTTTTTCTGTCAAGATGGGGTGCTGAGTGTACATTAATGAGAAATAAAATGAACTTTTTTGATTTTAGCAAATGGCTGCAATGAAACAAAGAGTGAAAAATTTAAAGGGGTCTGAATACTTTCCGTACCCACTGTAGATAATCATTTGCTGTTCAATTTCATAATAACTGAAGCGGAAAAATAAAATCTTGTTTTGCACTGGCTTCATGATACATGATCTAACTTTCACTTAGTGAATACAGGAATAGTAGCCCACAACCTGATGCACAACAATGGACCACTACTTACCTCTTTGGCGTAACACCACAAGGTGATGCGCAGACCTCTGGCACGACGCCACACACTTTCCATATCTGTGCTGGGGGTGATTACACTTTGTTCCGTTAACTCGGAGGTTAAACTAAATCGCAAAAAAAAAAAAAGAATGTAATTTTGTACTCTATCAGTAATACAATTTTTCAATTAAACTGGAAGATCTTTTTAAATGTGCACCTTACCTCAAAGTGATTGTAGTAGATGGGAGATTCAGTTTGTTGCTGATTTTCTCAATCAGTACTGCGTAGGGAGACCCAGGTGGTACTGAGACAGCAAAGTTGAATGTGAAACAGACTTTGACAATACACAAGTTGTCGGTAGACTGTTCATCCTGGCAAATAATGAAAGGGCACATTGATGGTATTAAATCAACAGAAAATACCCCCCCTAAAACACTTTAATTCTTCCCTTGTTGCCCCATTGTTTGGTTTACAGGTGTATCCTACTCATGAGGTCTGGACAAATCAAGGATTTGACTCGGCGTACCTTTTGTGTGTCTTCACTGCTTTGACCACGAGTCAGACCTTAAATACAGAGAATGAGTTGGTCAAAGGGAATGATATTCAGCACCAATCAGAGAATGGTGCCTGTAGTTATTAAAGTTTGCTAAATCCATGTGTCAGATAGGTTTACCTGGTTTCCTCTCAGGTATGGTGGGTGGTTCTCGACTTGGAGGCTGAGATGTTCCCTGTCCCTGATTGATACCATCCAAATAATACCATTCAAAGCCGAAAATAAATAAAGATGTAATTGCGTTCTAGAAAAACTTGGAACAAACACCACATTTGCACCAGTTGCCACTATAGTAAACTGCAGAGTATGCATAGGCAAGTAAAACAAGACTACTGATGATGTATTTAACAAACATGTTAAAGTCTCAGAGCAAACCGTTTGACTACTAGAGACGGCATCGCTTTTAAAATCAATAAGCAATCTACAAAACAAGAAACGATCCTCTTAAAAATGTCTCACCTCATTCTGTTTGGAAGCCAAGGACATCTCCAACCGTTCCAGGTAATTGGAAGGAACAAGTCCCCTCTGTAATTGACATGATAATGATGAATACTCTGAATTGAAAGTGACATGAATAATGGTTTTATGTGCATATTTCATAAAAACAAAAAAGCCAACCAGAGCTATTGAGGGACACACTAGCATAGTGGTTGCAGATGTACAGATTCTGTAGTGGCCTTACTCTTTCGTTGAAGATCACAGATGCCCAGTTGTCGGCACCCTTCTGCAGTACAAACACAATATTGCCCGGCACTACAGCCAACTCATCACTGGTCTCAGGAACAAACTTGAACAGGACAGTGTGGGGTTCTCCTTCTAAAGCCCTGTGAGGACAGCAGACATCCACATGGCATCAAGAGCTCTGCTGGCACACTAGTCTTGAGTGTTGACGGTACAACAATACAGTTCTACATAGTGATTCCGCTATCTATCACAAAAATCTCCCCAAGTAATAAGGTCATTTGCAATCCCTTTTTCCTGCAATGAGGCTGAAATAGAACAACTGTAAACAAATTATATCTTTAAATAATTAAAATGAATGAACTTATTTTAAATATAACGTGTGCTTGGAGAGCATCGGGTTTCTACGGCTTCAAAGTGGGCTGTTGTACCTCAACACCTCAGGTTCTTTTGGACGAGTTGGACCATCTTCAACCTGTCAGATGTAAACAAAAACACAGCATCCAATCAGTAGAGCTTGAAGCTCTGTAACATAAGCTTATAGTAACCAATTTCTATGGCATAAGATTTGAATGTCTTTGTTTGCTTTTTATGGCCAAAGAAGAGCCCAAATGTCACCTGTGGCTGTAAGGGAGCAAATCCAGAGAAGGCATCCTGAGGAACGACCGAGGCAACAACCTGAAGATAGCAGAGAAAAAATGTAGGTTATGTATGGAAAATATTTTTTGTTTTAAGTGATTGACATTTAAGTGAATTAGATGAGCTGCACTCAGGTGAAGTTTAATGGAGCAGATATCACATTGAATGTGAATAATGTAGTACCAACTGTTACCTTTGCTTTGCCCAGGTAGTCCTTCTTCTCCAGCTCAGCAACATAGTGCTTATTCGGTTTAAATAGCACTTTTGATGGGAACTCGACTGGCTTGAAAAGTTTCTGCTTCTGTTGGTGAAAACGCATTGCAATGGAGATTATAATATTCGTGAAGTATTTCTGACATGTCAGAAAATTCTGATTCAACAGAGTATCACTTTGAGCTACACCAATCTAAACTAATAGCACTCTCCATGTCTCATCATTGACTGATGTTAATGAACATGTATTTGCAAATACACTGGATGATATAGGGCCTTTATTAGTAATTGTTCACTGGCTTTTCTGAAGAGTTGCCATCTCACCCAGAAAGTTGATAAATCTGGGTTTGTTTTAATCTGAACCACTCTGACAGCTGAATTCTTTGTCATGAATATGATCACATATAGAGATATTGACTAACTAAACAAAATATTCTGGTAGCTCAAATCCCAAGATTTTGTAATGGGTGAGGACTGTTATTTTCTTTTCATAATTAATAGTTATTGTATGTTAACTGACCAGGGCGGAGTCCAGAGCTCTGTCGATGATATTGAGCTTGGCATCTGTCTTGTAGTTGAGAGCCTTCACAAGGTTGTCGTGGGCTTTTTCCCAGTTACCCAGCTGGGCCTCAGACAGAGCCATATTGAGGAGAACCTGTGGCAGGAAACATTGATATTGTATTAGATGCTTGTCACTGTTTTAATTTGAAACATTTGAAATCCACTCATTGTGAAAGTGTGTCAAACTGTACTTTGAAAGAATGACAACAGTGTCAAATAAAAGCAGACAAACTATTTTTGAACCATTGTTTTTTTTAACATCAAATTAGCCATCAGGGCAGATTAGAAAATGAATGCACTGTATGTTTCTCAACTGTTTGACAGTAGATCGAATAGAGAAGAATAGTCTAATATGTAAATGTACATAATAATGGCTTTACAAGAACATATCAAAATGATTGGATGCTTTTTAATACTTACCTCACATGCATATAATTTGTATCTGAGGCCAAGTGCTTTGTAATCTATCAGTTGGTTGCTTCTTAGTGCTTTGAAGGCTTGCTGGAAATCAGCTAAACTCTCCTCATACCTTTGAATATAAACACAATCCAGTTAATAAACTTTGCATGTAATAAACCACAAAAAGATATTTTAAAAAATAGAGTAGTGACTAGGAATCAAATTTCATGATCTTCAAAGCATACTGTGTTTAGTATTCTTTAAATTACAATGTTATAAATGAATAATGAACGTGGCCATTGTATTGTAGATGACTGGTGTGACTTGCCTCTTCTTTCTGTAAAACGTCGTTCCTCTTTGAAAGAAGGCAACAGCCAAATGTTCATCCTTGCCTATGCTGCAATCAAATGCCTGAGAAACAAAAGAAAACACAGTAACTTCCTCAAGAAGAAAAGAGAAATGGTAAACCCTACTTCTTCTTTCTCAGTGACTCGTGCTTTCAGAATGAAAATATATCAAAGCATTTCATCTCAGCTTTATCAGCGACATCTAAACTAGATTGAACTATTTGATGAGTATGTTGCAAAATAAGGCTCGCACTTTACCAACAACACCTCAGACATACCTTTTCAGCAGCATCCAGGTCTTGGTTAAGAAGATGGAGACAGCCAATGTCAAAATAAATTTTGGAGTTTGGCTCCTGGATAGCCAGGAAAATCCTGAGCGCCTCTGTCAAATCCTGTCTGTCAACGCAAGTTACAGCCTTGTCCCACTGGCGCAAAGTCTCCACATAAGACATAGTGGCTGGTTTGGAGTACACTGAGCTGTAGAGCAAATTCAGGAAGCTCTTCTGATTTGTACCAGCTAGTTCAGGAAGTGTGAGGAAATGTTAGTACATTTGCATCTGCACCACTACCAGGTTTGAAGGGCCAATGGTTGTTGTCTGGCATTTAACTTGTCATAACTTTGACATATATTTAGGAGTGTCATTATTAATACACAGACAAAGATACGCAATTGGAAATTGGTGAACTGTTTTCCTTCATTATGATTTAAAAGCCCTAAATCTGGAGCCCTAGGTGGAGTTTTATTTTTGGATTAGGTTGTCTTCGTTTTGCCTTCTTTTATTGTTGTTATAAACGTGGGTGTCAACTGTGGCAGTACAAAACTCGAACTTCCGGTAAAGAACTTAAAAATACATTGCTCGTGAAAGCAATTAAACAATTTCACTGAGAAAGGATGAGACGTGTTTTGTGTTGTTGCCCGTGTTCCCTCTTTTGTGTGTCCCAATGTAAATGATGCTTTTATTTTAAAAGAATAAAAACGTATTTCCGTTATTCATCAGGTTAACTTTAGACCAGTTGCCCTGATGCAGTCGTTGCGAGCTAAACACACATGTCTCTGCAACATAATGAGACAACGGACCTTAATGATACGTAGGCCAATGCAAAGGGAAATATGCGACGATTTATAAGAAACGTGCCAAACATTAAGCTGTAGATGGCGAGTTGATATACTCTTCAGTGGGTTAGCTTTGTGTAGCCCTTTGTGACCGTGTTTACACATTGCTAGCTAGCTCCACAGTTGGCTAATGTAAGCTAGCAAAATGGACCTTGGAACAATGTTGTACAACAATGTAAAAGATGTTACATGGAGCACGACGTCTATACCATTAGATCAACTTGTCAGTGCTTATAGGTTGCCTCAAATTGCCAAGCTGGATAACGGTTAGTAACTTGCTGTCACTACTAAGTTTTCTTTTGCTAGCTGCTAAGTTGCTAGTTAGCAGCTAAGGTAAACTAGCGTGCGTTAAAGCTAAATGGAACCAACTTTTTTAGAGGCTGATTTTGTCACCGTATCGTATTAATTCTCAACAAAAGTGTCACGTTAACGTAAAAGGTTAACATTTGTTAACGATTGAGGTTGCGTCACTGTATTTGAACCCTTGTATCTGTCGCGGAAATCTCACCAAATAATTATGTTTGCTAAGTTAGTCAGTGTTGCCTCACTGCCTTCTTTCTCTGGCCATGTCAGTAAAGGCAGTAAATTAGAATAAAACCAACTACTGTTTTAATAGTATTTCGAGTTAAGGGAACAGAAGACTGTTAATTGTGCAACTCGGTGACTGCTTGAAAATATGTGCAAATAATTCTACTGTAAAGGCACATGTGCAGTGTCTCCTGGGTACAATGAAAGACTCATTTAGGCAAAACAATACGAGATGATACAGTAAACTTACATGAAGGTCAACGTAGAACAACACTACAGATGGCTGTAATGTGGGGTCAGGGAATTTACCTCTACATCAGTTTTGCCCAACAGTTGTGTAATAACATAAACATGTCTATTGTGTTATGTACTATGAAAATGAAGCCATTATGAGACCATTAACAATTATTTCATCTTTATCTTCCCACTTTCTGTCACATTCTGCGCAGTGTCCCATGCACAACAGTGGTGGTGTGTTGTGTTTTTTAAATGGGAGTGCTTGCTTTTTTAGAGAGGTATGGATTAAGGCATTTGTCGTTGTCCGTGGAGGATAGGGATTTGAGTGTGCTCAGTAATCCAGAGCATTTGCCTGAGTGGAGCAGCCTGCGAGGCTCCCAAGCGGTTTAAAAAAAGAAAAGAGTAATCAAGGCATTTCTCAGGATACTGACTTTATTGTTTGGCATAATCATTAAAACAATTGTCAACCATGGATGCTAAAAAAGTGATTTTGCTGCTGTGACCCACACTAATCAGGTCAATTTATACAATAAGTGCTGAAACACAGTGACTAGATATATCACAACTCCAAAGAAAACCTAGACAGTCAGTGTCTGAGTTATCATACTTTATATTTTAACAACATTTTACTGTTCATTTTAAATTTTGCAGGTGTAATAATGGAACATGTTAAATGACAGTTATATTTTAAGAGTTGAGATTTTGATTGTGCAGTGAGTACATCAGATGTTAGATTTAATGATGTACAATTTCATATTTTGTCTACTGTACCGTGCGGTATTACAATATTTCTTTGAAAGGTAAAATCTATGGTCTGCTTGTTTTCATTCCTCCAGGCCAGTTGGTTGAAGGCCTCAGAGACAATGACTACCTCTTGATTCATTCCTGCCGTCAGTGGACGACTATTACTGCTCACAGTCTGGAGGAGGGACACTATGTCATTGGGCCCAAAATAGAGATCCCAGTACACTATGAAGGTGAGCTCCAGCTGCATGGACGCTCAATGCTCTTGACATTGTCTTTTGACGATGTTTCTTTGTATATATCAAAGCGAGGAAAAAAAAAAGGCAGGTGCTTTCTTACACTGACAACATGGTGTTTGAATCGGGGGCTCCTCTAATGATGATTCAAATCTTTGACCTCTGTGCTGCAGCCCTAGAAAATACATGAGACATTGTGAGAGGAGTTTTGGTGTATTATCATAGGAACAATGTGAAGCTGTTTCCCCAAAACATACTTGCCCCGATAAGCACAATCTATGCTCGAACCCGTCAGTTGCATTGAGACATCTTTTCCTGCTTCAGGTCAGTTTAAGCTACTGGAGCAGGACAGAGATGTCAAGGAGCCTGTGCAGTACTTCAACAGCGTGGAGGAGGTGGCCAAAGCATTCCCTGAGAGGGTATACGTCATGGAAGAAATCACTTTCAATGTTAAGGTACGTCAAATGTGTTATCGGGATTATTATGATTGCTTCTGGATTCTGTAGTGTTAAGTCCAATTTGTATATTTTTGGACTATTTATACCATGTTATATGTTCAAACTCTGACATCAGACGCATTTGATAAACTAAGATTTCCATTAAAGACTAGATATACTGTTTTTCCCGTAAATTCAGCTCCACAAAGTAGATTTAAGTTAGGACACCATTAATATTTATAATGGTTTATTACATAGTCTTTGTTGTGGTCAATTTCTACTTTGATGTTTCTTGATACGACAGTCTTTCAACCACACTAATAAGTAATATCAAGGGAAACAAAATCATTATTTTTAGAACAAGTTCCTTGTGTAAATCAGTGACAGAATCTATACAGAAAGCAATTGTTAATGTGCCAACCTAATGTTTACTGACGGGGATTTTACTTAAAAAATGCTCTCCTTAGATTCTTAAGTACTTAGACCCTATGTTGTCTTTTCACAGATGGCTTCAGGGGAATGTAATGAAGATACTGAAGTTTATAACATAACACTATGCACCGGTGATGAACTGACATTAATGGGCCAGGCTGAGATCCTATACTCCAAGACCTCCAAAGAAAAATCAAGGTTCAACACAATTTTGAAGAAGATCGGGAAGCTAAACTCCATCAGCAAGATCGGTCGAAGCAAGATGCCCTGCTTGATCTGCATGAACCATCGCACCAATGAGAGCATCAGCCTGCCTTTCCAGTGCAAAGGCAGGTTCAGCACCTGCAGTCCGCTGGAGCTTCAGATGCAGGACGGCGAGCACATCATCCGGAACATCGTGGAGAAAACCCGTCTCCCCGTCAATGTCACAGTACCCAGCAGTCCACCCCGCAACCAGCATGACCTCCACCACATCCGGGAGGGTCATCGCTACAAGCTGGTCAACATTCAGACGAAGACGGTGGTCGTGTGCTGCGTCCTGCGAAGCAACAAAATTATCCCCATCCATTTTCCCTTTCATATGGCCATGCCTAGATGTATTATTCCAGAAGAACTGCTGCAAGGAGAGTTGTGGCTAGAACCTATGGTGCATCGCTGGTTCTCCTTCTGCCAGGAGCAGTTCGACATAGACGACTATTCTCGCGCCGTCCGGGATGTGCGGACCGACTGGAACGACGATGGGAAGAGCCCGAAGAAAAGCAGTGGGAACGGCAATTGCAGTGGAAGCAGCGGAGGCAGCAGCAGCTCCAACGGTTGTCACAACCACATGCAGATTCCCAGCTCTTTAACTTACGCCCGGGAGGAGCTCACCCAGTCCTTCCACCGACTATCTGTGTGTGTGTACAGCAACAACTTGCACGGCAACAGTGAGGTCAATTTGCAGGGCTGCATGACACTATGTGGAGACTGGGCTCTTCTTCCCTCTGACAGCATCCCTTCAGACTCGGGAGAAAATGAACACCTTTTCCCCGAACTGATGGACAGCACAAGCCAACAGCCACCCCTCAACAAGTCGGACATTCCCTATGAGGAGCTGTGGTTGGATCAGCTGAGAGGTCAGATCCCAAAACCTTCTGTAAGCGAGGGAACTCGAGGCATCAACAATGGCTGTGGTACAACAGCAGCGCTGTCATACCCAGTGACTTGTGCTGTCGGTGCAACACCCAGTTTAGATGCGTCTCTTACTCCACCACCAGTTCCACCCAAGTCTGAAGCTGTGAGTATAATCTATCGTACTTCAAGTTGATTCTGTGATTCCCCGGGTTACTGTGGTAACAGCAAGTGCAGTTTAACAGTGGCTTCTTTGTCAGAAATGGAACCGAGACAGCTGGTGTATTAGATTACAGTGCAACAAACTCGCATTGTTTTCAGAAAAGTCATTCAAAATTGAATAATGATTTCATGATTTCTGATAGAAGGTTGCCATGTATGCCAGGTTGCCGTGTAGCATTGACTGTGGTAACAAATACATTGCGTTTCCTGTGGCTTCTTCACAATAAAAGTGACCCTGTGTTTTGCCGGTTGAAAGCTTTTCTAATGTGAAGCAGTAGGATGTTCAGTTTGTAACTTAATGCAGCGCTGACTGAGACAGTTTTAAAGAGGGACTGACGAACTGTGAGGCTGTTGAGAACGAGATAAGATTGCACTGGATGTCACGGATAGATTGTTTCCCTTTAAATGCCTCGTGCTTAGGAAGGCAATCTGAATGCAGCAGTGGGAATGGCGGACTCTGCCACCACCAATAAACACTCCTATACAGAGAGAATTACTCAATGTAAATACATGAATGGCAATTGCAGATCAATTGCAGACCATGAATAGTAAAACATGGGGTTTGATTTCATGATATTGTAAGGATTATAATTTAAAGCAGTGTCTGACACCTTCAGTTCTACAGAAAAAAAAATGAATGTGTTGAATTTGCCTTCAGTTTCAAAGTTCATTTCCTTTCTAGGTGAAGGAAGAATGCCGTCTTTTGAATGCCCCGCCAATTCCTCCACGAAGTTTGAAACAGATGGCGTCTGTGCCCATCCCGACTAAACCACGGCAGCAAGACACTCGGTCTCCAAGTCCTACCCTCTCCTATTATTCTTCTGGCCTCCACAACATGTAAGAAACATCTGACACCAATTACACCCACATTAAATATAGAAAGAATAAACCAGGACATTTCATAGTTGTAGAGAACAATGTTGTGATATTTTTTATTTCTTTTCTTCAACTTGCCCCTGAAATCCATCTAGATCTTTTTAATGATTTTGTATATTTAGCTGTTCCATAAAAAGTTCTCCTTAACCCACATTTTATTTACCCCAGTCGGTATCAGATATAAAATGACAAGTTTTTAAATGTATGATGAGGTCTACTTAAAGGGTTGCTCTTATACCACAAATTAATTTTATACTTTTCCATCAGTAGCGGAGCATCCGAGCAAGAGGCGGCTGACCCACATGAGCCAAGCCGAGTGTGCTACCCCTGTACCTGGGTTAAATCCCACAGCACTGAGCCTAACGCTACGATGCCCAGCAGTAGCCTGCCTTCAGACGGGATGTCCTCCAGGTTGTCATGGCCCAATAATTTCAGTGGAGGACAATCGCACAGCATGGAGGAATTTCTACCAGCCAGCTGTCAAAGTTACTACAGTTACCCCAGAAAGAGATCCCCAAGCACCCCAAAAACCTGTACAACCAGCCTGGTTGACTTTGACGGCCGAGAGCACGCACGCAGCAGGAAGGACTTCAGGTCGCAGAAAGCTTCTCTGAATCAGTTCTGCACCAAATCTTCAAGTTTCAACTCGGAAATGTACAGAGACAAGCCAATAGAAGAATCTAACACCAAGCAGAGCCTCTCCTGTCCAAGCTTACCGCCAAGAACACCAAAGTCGAATGCCGCACAGACGAGCGCAGATTTACTGTCGGATTCCGTCTGTGACAGTGAGCAGGAAACCTCCAGTTGCTCACTTGCTCAACATGAGCAGGCCACAAAAGACTCATTAACTCCCATCTGTCCATCCTCCCCCCCCGCTGCACAGTGGCAGCCCCCGTCCAGTCTGGCTGGCCTTTCTATCGAGGAGGTGTCCAAATCTCTGAGGTTCATTGGCCTGCCAGAGGACATCGTTTCTCTTTTTGTGTCAGAGAGGATCGATGGGAATTTACTCCTGCAGCTCACCGAGGACATTCTGTCCGAGGACTTCAAGCTAAGCAAACTGCAGGTAAAGAAACTCATGCAGTTCATAAATGGGTGGAGGCCCAAGATATAACTAACAGTATACGACACTACGTTCTTGCCTTCAGTATATATGCTATGCGCACCAAGCCACAAAGAGTTAATTTTTGTAGAATATGAATTTATGTCCTTGTTACTATATTGCGGGGAAAGACTTCAAGTCTGTGACTGCTATTTACTAACTGAATGAAACCATTCGGCACTTTCATGGAGACATTTCCATGTCGGCTACGTTGGCCCACAGCCTACTAGTGGACATGTCATCACATCAATCCTAATGTTAGCTAACAAATGTAAAAGAAGACACTGATGTGTGACAAGAGATTTGCTTAATGAGGCCGTTGTACCATTCTGTCCTCAAAGTGGAATATCACAACGTGAATCACAAGCTGTTTCCAGGATTTCTAAAAGAGCGCAGAGGATGTACGATGGTATATATTCAAAAACATTTTGTAGGTGATACGCAATTGGACATTTGGCTGAATTTGGTAACCGCCAAAAAAAAGCTTGCAATTCTATAGTTATGCAGTCAGTGACAAATGGAAGTATGCACTGTTTTTACGAGGTCAGGGACAAGTGCATTTCTAAACATCATCCGAAACAGTCGATTTAATTACTCCTGTTGAATGAATTCAAGACCTGCCCTCTGCTGACAGGTACTAAGAAATACTTGTTCTTTGAGTGGCTGTCTGTGCAGCTATCTGATCTCAGGTAGTGTTGGCTTCCTGTCTAGTTTTAGGAGATAAAGTGTTGCATTTAAACCAACTGGGCTCAGAAATCGCATCTGTATTATCGCTGTGATATTCTACTTTACTGAACGAGTCAAATCAAATGATTGTGATCTCTCGTGTGCAACAACATGTCCCATTTATGAACTCTCCTCATGCAAGGTCTTATTAATACTTTTTAAATTTAAAGTTGTGTTCAACTATATTGCTAATTGCTTTGAAGTTAAACATCTGCTAAAAAAAAAAAAAAATACTTTTTAGAGATTATCTATTGCAGAAAAAGACTGACTGGGTCCTAACAAAATTATATAATTATATATAAAATGATATCCTTTGTCTAAAACGTACATGGAAATAACCAATGATGACATCCTGACACAAAATACAAATTATGCATCATGCACTTTGGTGGATTTCAGCCTTATTAATTGCAGTTAAGGTCATTAAATATAAACGTATAAAAGAGAGTGAATGCACTACACGCTTTGGTACTTCTCCTTTGTTCTCATTGTATGTATTGTACGTGTGCTCTAATGCTAGAAACTATTAAATGCTCGCTTTTCTGCACCTTAACCCATGGACCTTAAAATATATAATATTTCACTTTGGCTCAACATTTTCATTTAGTCTTTTTGTCTTGAGAATACAAACATCTCAACATGAACATGGGGGGGTAGTTATGTTAAACATGCCCTGAGAGGCACGTAAGCTAACATTGAAAATGATCTGCCTAAATGAAATATTGGTTTCTATTGGTACCAAACATTTTCTCTGTCGCCTTAAATCAGAGTTGATTTATTTATGCAGTATTTAACATAATGCAAAATATGCAGAATAGTTATTTTCAGTCTGTTGGTGTGGCTGATATATGAAGGTGCCTCAGCAACAACAGCCTTTCTACAGCCCAGGACTGATCTGTTGGCCAACACCTGTTGATTTCTTCCCCTCACACTTTTTGCAGCGGGTTGTTACATATTTTACGTGATATATTTTTTATGCAAATGAAAATTGAATGTTTTTTTTTTGTTTTTTTTTAAATAAAGTTGTTACTAATGTTGAAATTATTGTTATTAAGAAACAAAGCTTATGTTCAAATGTCTATTTTTTTGTTTAACATTCTGTACATCCTTGGTTTCTATTTGGGTTAATAAATCCATGAATTCAGATAACATTTGGTCACGAGTCACACTACATACACAGTGACCAAAAAGAATCGCGTTAATAAGCCGTGTGCTCAGGTCTTTCTCCATATTGTCCCAGTGTCCACATTTTTTATGGGGAATTCATGCGTTGCTCAACATTGTTATTATACGGTGATTAATGTCCTATGCAGTAGACATGGCGATCCAAAGAGACCATGGGAAAGAACTACTAAGCAAGTGAGTGATAATGAAAAGCAATGAAGTATTATTCACATTGAAATGACCACAAATAGAAAAGAGTGCCAAAGGAATTCTTTTGTCGGTACCTTTACATGGATACCTCTGAGATATAAACTGTGAACACTACAATAACTGACCCGGGCCCATGAATTCACCTTCATCAAGCAGTGGCTATTCCATCTTCATGATGCCTGTTAACCCACAATAACAATTAGCATCTGTGAAAATGACTGACACTGGGTTTGATGGCACTATTGGAAACTTGAGTTATGGACCGCTGTCATTCAATTAACTTTTGTTTCCTTATTTTTGATTGTATTAAAAATGGATTAACTGGTGTTTGTGTTTTTTTTTTTTAGTCAAGTAGCAGTTCAGGGCTGTTCATGTGAAATCCGGAATAAGTTCAAGTTTTCACATTTAATTCGTTGCACAACAATGTCACAAGAGGTCTGTACTTCAGCAACATTCTACAATAGGTGATGGCAATGATTCGTTGATAAGGGTGATAGTGTAATTATCCTACATAATACTTTCTGTATAATGTAATGCGTAAATACAATCAGAAACTACACAAAACCAGCTAACAAAGGCCGTTTCAATGTCGGAAGACGTACAGATAAGTGATGAAGATGATTTTAAAGTCTTAGGGGACTTGGTGTACAGACGTCTTTGGCGGGTATTCTAATGATGTTATGAGGTTTTAGAGCTGCAATGGTTGATTATCGGACAAACCACTGTTAATTAGCAACTATTTTTGATAAATGATGAAATGTTGAAGACTTAAAGCAAAAATAACAAACGTGATTGGTCCAGCTCAAATATTACACGGTGCTGCTTTTCTATGTCTTAATGTTTTAATAAATTGTGTAGCTTTGGGTTTTGGACTCTTAGTTGGACAAAACAAGACTGACAACTCCTTCAGCTAATAATTGACAGATTACTTGGTTAGTACAGTTAGTTGCTGCCCCACTAGTTTAGTTATAAGGTGTATATGTGTACTCTATAGAGTAATTGATTTAATATAGTTGCATTACAAATTACCCTAGAAATATTACAAAATCAGTCAGCAAATTGCAAAAGTCCTCAGTAGAGGTTTGCTGGGTTTTTGTAACAAATTGCAGATCCAATCTGAAGCATTTTGGGAACCAGTAAGTGTTTCATCAGTTCTGCTTTAGTGAGACCTTGTGGTCTCTGTTTCCTGCCTTACATCAGGCAGGTTAACATCTCACAGTTCAAAGGGAACTGCAGTTCTGCTCTTCATGGCTCAATATATATTTATAATAACGATTTCTAAAAAGCCAGTATTTGTTCCAGTTGGCCTACAGTGATTAGATATTTGAATATCATCTATGAGGACATGCATCAAGTAGTAACATTTAATACTTTATAATCAAGGCTATATCTCTTAAAAAAATGTGGAAAAACAAATGCTACATATTTGTGATGCTCATTCATTACAATTATTATTACGCAGAAAACTATAACTGATGGCGACTGATACGTTCCATCAATTTCAATGCAGTTTATGTAGTTGTATCTGCTGATAGATACTTTGGGACTCTATCAAGGGAGAACCTACACACATTTTCCTCACAACTATCTCTTACATGCTTGCACTCACACATACACATTTAGTGAGGGAATGTCTTCTATCGTTAACCCCAACATGATTTGATGTCCTGTAGCTAATAAAGTAGGTGTTTATTAGATTCTAACCCGGACAGTTTAATCTTGCCCCCTTATTGTAACCAACCAACCAGGATGCTCTCGGGTCTTTAGTCTCCACCTTACAAGGTAACGCCACCCCTCCAACTCTGTGAGGCCAAATATGGATGAAAAATCGACAATCAAGTAGGTGAGCCGAGTCAGCTTTTTATAAAGCCTACAGATATGAAACATTCTCCAAGACTCAATTCAGCTGCTGACTAACCAACCAAACTCTACTCTCAGACCATTTCAAGGGCCGGACGCAGCACCAACCCATCAGCCTCCTGAACATCCATTCCACGGGCAGATCAGCTCTCCAAGCCTGCTTCCAGGTCTGCTGTCTCAGTTGATATATTTAATTTATACTGTTAAGATGTTGGTAAAGGGTGTGATGTCTGCAAGTGAGGCTACTAGTCATAAAATACAGCGTATTTGGAATGCAAATTAGTTTTTGTCTCAATATGACTGTGGTCCGACAACTAGCCTAGCCTTCCACTTAGCACTTATTGTATTCATATTAGTTTGTTGCACTTATTGTATTCATATTAGTTTGTTGCACTTATTGTATTTGTATTAGTTTGTTTCTGCACTGTTGCTCTGGTTTATGCTTAGATGCTTGTTTAAAAAAGGAGATGCACTTATGACTTCTGGTGACTAGTAGTTCTCTTGAATACCTATGTTGAATACACTTATTGTAAGTCGCTTTGGATAAGAGCGTCTGCTAAATGACTAATGTAACTATGGGCAACTTTTTTGAGGGGGTTGGAGAAAGACAATGAATGAACAAAACTATCAGTGAGCAGTGCAATTGTTCCCAGATTCCCACCCTCCATTACCGTACATTTCCATCTATATAGGATTATGGTGCAATAAGATACCAAATGAACATAATCCCATTTATGGTTTAGCTCTACCAACGTTGTAACATCCAGCACATGATTACACAACACATAACACAAGTATCCACCACATACTGTGGTAACAAATCAGCCTTTCTTCATCTTGATGTTTTTGGTAAACCGCTCTACTGTGAGTAAAGTGAGTAAAGGGATTGTGATATTTTGTGTGTCGTCAGTCATGTCATGACTCCAGGCCTGCTGCTCCTGCTGTTTATGTCCTCCTGCCTTGCTGTCTTAAGCGCTCCGCCAGGCACTTCGATGGGGACTTCTCCTAAGGAGGGACAACTGAAGCAAGAAACGCATGAACATCGAATCAAGGATACATTTATAGACTTTTATTCCTGGTCAAAGAAACATCGTAGGGGGATTGCAGGGGCAGTTGCTGAAAATATTGTCCGCGTACCAGGTGCTGGGCCATACCTTGCTGGAGCGATCAAAGGCCTGCTACTGCTAGCGCCAGAAACAGAGGGACTGGAAGCTGCGAACTCTGAATTTAAAGTTCTTAATTTTAAGCTTGACGACTTTAGTGCAGAAATGAAGTGGGATGCCTGGGCAGCTGGTGCCTACCGAATTACAGTGAACAACATAGAGAAAGGCTGGATCAAATACACAGAGCTTGTGCGTAGTTATCCTAAAAGTACTAACACAGAAAACGAGGCACTCAAAAATAATTATTTCACATTCTACAGCCAGTATTGTCGACAGCACTTTAGTCCTGCACCAATTCTTGACAGCTAGACCAGCATCTATAACACAAAACCTTGGAGACGTACTGGCTGATAGATTAAGATGTCATGAAAAAGATGTCAAAGCCTAGTTTTTGTATTTGAATAAACTTATGTATAAAGGCAATGTACTCAATGGAAAGTACTATGAATTCAAAGGCACAAACACCGATGCCAGTGTTAATACCGCCGTACAGATTGCGTCCCAATCTGCCTCAGCTTTGATCAAATCACACCAGAGATGCTTATCTCACAGATAAAAGGCCCATTATTGTTTCTAAGATAGTAGTGGCTCCCACTGGTTGGTCTGGGCACCTGCATGCAACAAGGTGGGATGTGACAGGCATTCTATGAATCTCCATACACAATAGCTTTCCCAATTAAGCTATCAGTTTACAGAGGTGGGCACACATCATGCATACCATAGTCTAGCACAGTGGTTCTCAACTGGTCTGGCTACGGGACGCACCATCACCCCTTAATGACAAGCCGCGACCCCAATTTTCAACTTCTCAAATTGATTTAATGAAAAGATGGTGCAGTTTGAACCTGAGCTGAAAATGTCCTCTGCAGTCGTAGTATATAGGGCGCTCTCTTGTGCAGAGAAATTGTTCCTGTAAGTCCCCGTCCCACACATGTTTCACGTAAACGAGTAAAACGGCTTCATGCTTTCTTGTGCCAGAACCTCGCTCCACAAAACAGAGGTTTTTGCCCTCTTTTGTCCTCAATGTAAGAAAATCCATATCTCATGTAGTCTGTGTCATACTTGCGTTTCACCATGCTCAATTAGCACATGAAAACAAACTTTGTGGGTGTTCTTCTATACTGTGAAATATGTGTATATTAGTATTACAAGGCATTAACGCCAAATACTGTTAATAAGTGTGAATAACGCCGCTGCATAAAAAAAAAAATCGCCTTCAAAATAAAAGCATAGGATTTTTTTTTTTTTCAGGCGAAGGTCCGCGACCCATTGAAAACGGGTCCGCGACCCACCAGTTGAGAATTTTTCATTTTCAATTACATTTTCATGGCAATCCAATCATTAGCTGTTGAGATATTTTAGTCTATTGGCCAAAGTGATGGACTGACACTACCATACCTTGAGCTGCTAGTGTGGCTTAAAAGTGATATTTGTGATTTTTAAGTCAAGTAACAACTCAGCACTTTTCATATGCAATTGGGTAATATTACAAGATAGTGCCATGATAAGCACAACAATCTCAAATGGCTCAAAGCCCGAATGTGATCTATGCTTCAGCTAAATATAATAAATTGTTAATGAAAATAATCATTGGTTGATGAGGCGGCTTGTTTAAGTCGGCCATGTACACAAAAACTACATATGTATAATGCATTACAGTATTTTCACAACAGGGGTTCAATATGCAAAACTCCTGCATTCATTTGGCACTATGGAATCCAGTGGACATGAATCCAAGCTGACCACAGCCGATGTTCTCTGCTCAGAAGCACAGGGGCAGTGTTTCAGACTGGAAAAGGTAGGGGATTGGTGGAGGATCTCTGCATCATAGTGGACAAATGACATATTTCAATTATCATTTCATTTTTAATTCTGATTATAAAAAGTTATCTTTAAATGCAACCCCCCCTTTCCTTTATTTGGCTATGAGCCAACTGATATTTCAATTCACACCATATAAAACAATGGATTTGTGCAAGGTGGCAATATTTGTCAGTTGCAAATAGATGACCAAAGTGTTCAAGCTATTTGTAAATCAGCCTCTCAAGCATCTTCAACATTTTTATTTCAAACTGAAGTTACAAGACATTAATAAATGATGGTAAGCCAGATTTAAGATTTCTTGATTTTAAGTCAAGTATGAGATAACATGCTGATCCTGCCCTATAAACTCTGCCATAACACGATATATGAAAATGATCCGTCACAGCTACAAAAGAGGAAACATTTGACATTACAGGGAACTTCTTAAGACCACTAAAAAATACATCTTCTCAAATGTATCTTCCCTTTCTTCACATTTCCCGACCCACGGCTGCTCACCTTTGATAAGATTTGTTTCCCAATTATTGTGAATGATTATTTCAGAAATATTTCACATACCAAAGAATCAGAACCATGCTTCCCAGCCCACATAAACTCTGCCAAGCACATTTGGATCCATGGCTTGGTCAAGCAGACAGTCCACCTGCTTCTCCACTGACAAGCCTGCAGCTGGAAGCTGAGCACGAATGTTGTGATCCTTACTCCCCAGGGCCACAGACTTCATCCCCGGGAAGGCAGCATCCTTCTCAAAGCCCAGCTTCAGCTCCTCACTGACCAAAATAAAGCAACATCTAATCACACACAAGTACAATTCAAAATGATGCCAATGAAGACCAGTTACAGTATTTTGGATTGAAACTGAAAGCTGAAAATTGAACAATGTGTCACATAGGTGGTTTTGATTTTAGAGCCGTCATATCAGATTGGATTATGTGACAGATTACTTAAACTTTCCAACCCTTTTATACATCAACAATTGTGTAGAACTTGATAAAAGTGTTATTAGTTTGGTATTATGGCTTTCCCAAGGCCGCCGACATTTTTGCAATTGTGTGATTTTGTAAATTACACAATTGGAGCAATATTTCCACCATAATGGATATCAACAATGCAAGTCTCGTCTTCAATTGTAAAAACCCTCAGTGTGGTCTGACATGAATGATATCCTGTTGATTGGTCTGCCATGTTATGATTTGATGATATACCTGGTGATAATCGCTGGATTTGCTCCTTCGAGTTTTCTTCTGGCAAAGTTCACCTTCTGTAGGGGATACCAGTTGATTTCTTTGGTGTTTACGCTGTCCGTCCATGTGCCTCCTTTCTTCATTTGTTTCAGCTCAAAATTCTGTTCAGAGCAATGGGAAACATTGTTTGTCATAAAGTTTATTGACAGTTTACTGTATAGCGAAGGTCTTAGCTTAAAGCTACTGCCACGTATTTCAAAAACTCTAAAGACAAATCAGATTCACACATTACATTCTGCCTGTAACACATTTAAAATGTCCATTTCTACTTACATCCCTGGAGATATTATCAAATGTCCTTACCTCTTTTATCTGTGGTTGAAAGACTGACAGTCAGAAATTTAATGTTAAATGGGATCTCTGCAGCAGGAGTGATTGGTTACCTTCCAGTCCAACGAGGGCTCCTTGACGAACACATCCATGGTGTTCAGCAAAAGGTCCGGCTCGGCACTGTAAGCTCGGAGGGAGTGGACCATGATGCTCTGGATCAAACCCGACTCCCTCAAGGGTTGCATTAGATTCACAAACTGCTGGGTCAGCCGGAAAGGCATGAGCTCAGGCACAGGGAGGAACTGTGAGGAAATACAAGATTGAACGGAGAGGGAATTATTTACACAAGAGATGGTGGTGTCTTTTTCAACCAAGTGCCGTTCACATTCATATAGCTGGACACAGTAACACCTAAGAACCTCATGGTCTTCTGTTTGTTACATTTTCACCCATGCTAGCGGTACATCTCTGTGGATGCCAACGTTGGTCTGTCCATCGGTCAGACCACTACTTTGGTCCGGACTAAAATATCTCAACATTTAGTTAAAATACGGTGTTTTCACTTGTTTTCACTGCCCTCAATGAAACAATCATGGCCAACCTGTGTGGCTGAGCCGAATGCATGACCAAAGTCGATGCCAATCATGCCTCCCGTTTCCATGTTGATCATGAAGTTGGAGAGATGGCGGTCACCAATTCCGAGAATCCATTGGCTGACACACAGCAAGGCATGGGAGCTGATGAAGTGGGAGCGCAGGGAGAGAAATGCCTCAGGACTGTTGCACATCTTCAGAAAAGCTCTCCTAGACATTGGAAAAAAAGAGAAGAAGTTGTTTTACTAAAAGTGTTAACCTTCATCAGCAGTTTTAGAATACAGAGATTCAACTTACTTCAGGAGATCACTGGGCACATGCTGCAACACTTTCGCAAAGTTGTTGACCGTCTCAGTACGTTTCGCTTTCCTGGCAAAGGATAAATAAGCTGTAGCTCACATTTTACAAAACAGTATTTCCCCCTGTGGCATTTATAACAGATTATAAATGCTGTGAATATTAAACTACAATCAACAAAATTCAGCTGAAACAGTTAAGTTAAAAGGAACTAAAATGAACATTAGGGAGACTTACTGGTAAGCCCATCCATACAGTGAAATCAGAGTTGACTTTTTATGAAATGTTTGGAGCCAGTTATTGTGGTCTTCAACACACCTTTAAGAAAGAGAAATCCACGTTTACATACACCGTTTTCAATAAATCTGAAGATGACATATCAACCTCACCACTGGACAGCGGGGTTATTAGATTGAAATATATACTGTACCTCCCTGCCCTTTGCTGTTCCTCGTCAGTCATTGTGTTATACAAGAACTCTTTCAGTGTACAGGTATTCTCCATCCATTCAATTAGACCAATTCTGTAAAGGCAGTGAAAGTGGTCAATTACGTTACGTCTATGATCCCCAATCCCTAACAACTCATTTAAAGAATAAATAATAATAAAATCATTATTATAAAACAAAATTAATCTCAAGAATCTGTGTTGTGTTTTATGTCTTATTTGCTGGATGCAAAGAAAACAGGAAACAAGTCTGTTGTAGTTCTACTTCGACGCGTGTAATCAGTACATGCATTAGGTTTAACTGGAAGGATATAATGATGGATGGACAGACCTTGTGGTTATGGGAATGACTTGATAGGTGCGCAGCTGCATGCCTCTGTGTGTGCATGCAGCGTGATGACTCAGCAAAATATTCATGACAGCAAAGAGCTGCTCAATGCGTTGGTCCTGGCGGAGGTCCTCTCCACCCTTCACCAGAAAGGGGTGGTCCCGTTCATCATCCCCGCGGATGATCAGGCGTTTGGGCCGACGGATAGACGACATCACCTTCACCTGCGGGGCATAAATCCACACTGATATACTGAGCAGCCCACAGTGGGATTTCAAACTTACATAGGGCTGCTATTAGAACAATTAAATTATTCTTTGACAGTAAACAACAATAAAAACATACCCTTTCGTCGAAGCCTGTTATTTTTGCATGATATTCTGGCAAAGGTTTGGATCTGCCATCGTATTGTCCTACGAGAGGAAGGAAAACATCTTCATTGGTGAAAAGGATAGAGTTCCATAGAACAATATTATATTTTCACAACTCATAAATGTATATATATATATATATATATATTTTTTTTTTTTAATTCAAACTAGTTGAGCTACTCTTGACGCCACAATGGGGCCTATAAAGAATTGATCAAAACCAGCAATGTGCAATATCTAAAGAGTTCCGATTGCCCTTGTTTTAACAGCACGAGTGGCCAACTGCACTGACCTGGGATCTCCAGCTCATTGCTGAATGTGTCTGCTTTAAATCCACTCAGCCAGGGCGAGTATTCCTTTAGGTTCCCTGGTTCCTTCTGAAATCCACGCATGGATGCTGCCAGATCATCCACCTGCCGCACAAAGCTTTTTTCTTTCCTCTTCTCAAACAGCTTGCTGCCTTTAGATCCCAGCAGTTTCTCCACATCTTTGGAAAATTTCTGTTAAATACAAAAGAAAAAAGAAGAAAAAATAGATTGAAATGTGCACATTTTTGTACATGACACATGCATTTGCAATACAAAAAGGATAAAAGCAAACTACAAACTTTGATAAATTTCTTGCGAAACATTCCATGACCGCCTGTGTTACAATCTCCTAGAGAAGATTGCATCTCCTTATACACGTCGCCCATCTGCCTCTTGTCAAAGTCTGGTTTATCCAATTGATTTTTCACACAATCCCACCAATCCTGTGTGGACCAAACGACAATAATCAATGACAGGCAAGTAACCAGGAAGTAGCAGCTTGGTTAATTCATGGCTGAACTTGCACTCATTACCTTAAAAAGCATTTCAGGGTTTGTCAGCTGCTGCAGTGCATCCACAAAGTTCTTCACATGTCCTCCCTTATCCAGCATGCTCCTGAGCCTGTTGAAGCACACACAATACCAATAAGCAGACGTTTATATACATCATATTGTCATTTTCCTTTCTTCCCAAAAGAGACATTAGGCAGTTTACTTGTTGACAAATCCCTGCTGCTGGTGGCCTGTAGTAGAGTCCTCAAACTGGTAACTCTCACTGCTGATCATAAGAGCGTAAACCAGAGCTTGAGGGTAGCACTCCGCTATCTGCTCAATGCAGTGCTGCATGGCCACAGCTTCCGGCTTGTCCAGTAGGGCGACCATTTGACTGATCCAGCCAATCAGCATCCAGCAGGGAACTGACACCATCTACAGGTGGCAAGAAAGTCACGACACACATTTTTGATGTAGTGTTTCACTTCCATAGGTTGTAACAAGTTTTACATTGTTGTGTGATCATTTTCAGTCACAGCAGGGGAAAATGGATGGATGGAACTGATGGAAGTGCGCTAAACTGTATTAATGTGGCCTTAGCTTCCACAGCATCCATGGTCTTCACATACTAACCTCTTTCATCATGAGGTCCAGTGTCTCAGAGGGGTACAACTCAATGATCTGCAGCAGACGAGGGAACTTGAGGCGAGCTTCCTCTGAGTTCATCTTCAGTGCTTTAAACATGCTCTCTAATACATGAACAGACACTGCCAACAGGTCTGGAAATTGGCTTTCTGTAACAAAACGCAAAATGCATCAAGTTAGATCACTGGGTTACTGGTGCAACAAAGGCACACAATCAGTCAGTATCGTTGATCACCAGTATCACTCTGCTCCTCCTCTCGCAGCAGTTTGTCACAGAAGTTAGCCAAAGTCATGTATGTCTCAATGATGCTGCTGCTTTCCACAAAGTCCCGAGTATAAGACTGAAGCTCTTCATCAGCCTTTCTGGTAGCATCACACAGCAACGTCAATGCTTTCAACTGCAGCCCCACTACCACTTTCTGCAGGGAAAAAAGATCTCTCATTTACATAGACTGTTTGGACGTACTCTAGTCATACTGTACACTACACAGTATTTTATAAATAACTTTGAAAGTAATATATTTAGAGTACCTTTGGATTTTCATCCGGCCAAGCAGCTCCAGAAAGCTTTGCAACTGTCTCTGCTTTCTCAGCTTCAATAGTTCCCAGGACAGAGGGGCTCCTGCTTACAGCTGTGGCCAGGATGTGGAAGGATGTACCCTGGAGTATCTTTTGGTCTCTGAATACTTTAGCTGTGGCACTCTGACAGTCAGCCTGAAGGTCCTCTGCAGAGCGATGAGAGCCGACATGAAACATCTCAACTGCAAACAAGAGCAGCTGAACTCACACTTATCTGTTTGTGTATGTTGTTGCGCCTTAAGTTCAGTTCTAGTTAAAAAGTGAACGTAAACAAAAATGTGCTTTGCAAATGATGTTCTTTAGACTTCACAAACACAAAAATGTGTTTTGATGAGTAATACCGAATGTAAACAGAACTTTTGTTTGTTTACAATAAAACTCCACAGGGCACCTTTAAGTTTCACATTCCTACAGTAATCACATTGAGGCTGCCTATCCTTCCCCGTCTTGTAATCCTCAAGATAATGTACATGAGTCTTTTCCCTGCTTACCCAGGAGTGGGATAGTCTTCAGGATGGCACTGATTTGTTCAACAGGACCCTGGGCCTGGCTGCGTTTCTGGTTGTAGCGGCTAAAACTGTGGACCCACCGCTGCAACCAGCCTCTGTTTGTTTTGGCTTCTTTGTGAAGTTCCTTCAGCAGCTTGGTGGCCACAGGAAAGTTATTCTGAAGACAACATTCGTGTTCCAAGGTGAGTTTGTGGTCAACATGGGACAGCACAAAATAAGTAACTTCCACAGGTTGTTTCTTCACCTGCTTCCGAGCGCTGTCGGCCATTTGTAGCTTCATGTTGAACTTGCAGTCATTTACTAATGTGTCAATGTCTCCCGCTGGGTCTTCTGAATTGTCCACCTCCATGCTGTCACTGGGAGCGTGGCCTCTTAGCTTTACTCTGATCTTGTCCAAGAAGAAACATCTGAAACATAGAGATCAAATATGACACCGCATCACAATGTGTTATCTGATCATTTAAAAGATTTGTAAGAAAAATATTATATATATTTTTTTCTGACCGAGATGTAATGATGTCATCCCATAAATTCACTGGATCCGCTTTGGCATCAGGATACCGCTCGGTCCATAGTCTTATGAGCCGCTTGAGCGAGCTCACAGACACTAGCGAATGAAACACAATGAAAGTTACTAAATGTTGAGAGTGGGACAAAAACATTGTTGTATTTATGGTATTACACAAAGACAGTTGCAGGGAAAGCATTCTGCAATTCTTGCAAGACAATGTCTCGGCTCACCGTCTCCTTTAATGAACATCAGGAAGTCTTGGATTTCAGTCAAGGACTGCACTGACTGCAAGATGGTCAGCCGACTTTGAGTCAACAACGTATCCACACTGGAGTAATTCTATGAGGCAAAAACATTAACTTTTGTTTGCTTTGAAAGTAAGAATGAGTTAATAATGATCTTTGTCGTTCTGAAACTCTGAGGCGATAGACAGAAAGGACGTTTACAGCAGACCTGCATAAAGAGCTGCATGGCATAGTTGGTGTAGTATGTCGCGCGGTCATAGTCCTCCTGCAGGATGTAGAGCAAGCTGAGCTCTTGGCTGTAATGGCTTTCCAGCAGCTTTTTGCGCTCCTCCACCTTCATGGCTTTGTCGATGAAGCTGAGAAGAGTTTGGTCCACCTCACCCAGCTGCAGCTGCTTCAGCATGCTGCGAATCATGTGCTGCAGGTACATTTCCTGGCACAAACGCAAAAGACTGGCGTGAGAAAAGCACTAGAACTTTCACATGTTCATTGTGCATTGCATCACAATAGGACTTATATCAGGCTATGATATGCTACAGAATTCTTTAACTTATTGGTCAAATTCAAGCGAAAATTAAAGGTGACTGAAGAGTCTGGGATGGTCATTTGCATGCCATGGAGGCCTGAGTTAACGTTCATTCAACAAGACATGAAGAATACCAGGGTTGGAATCAAAACCTGCAGGACGTCAGTTCTTCCTGGTGCATAGCTGAGAATTCCCCGACTGTGAAAGGTAAGATCTAGTACCTGGTAGAGCGGCTCCGACCACATCCTCTCGAGGTTGGGTGGGGAGTTTTCATCTATGTACACGGTGGAGCAGTACTGAAGAGACTTCCACTCAGTCAGCTGACTGTAGGCCTGCATGGCAGCTATTTCCCAGAAGTCCTTCTCAGATTCTGTGGGATCGCCATCACTCCATTGCTCAGTGTTCAGGGCCTGCCAGTATGGAAGAGAGTAAGCAGTTTGACCCCATTGTGCTGCACACACAAGCTAGCAAACTTATAGAACTGCACCAATCCACATGCATTGACATGCTACCTAAGCACTACGCTAGATTTATTGTAAACCTATACCTCATTGTAAAGCTTCACAGCATCTGCAAAGTCAGTGTTGGCTTCAGCTTGAAGCGCAGCGCAGGTGATCGCCTTGGTCCCAACTTTACCACCAAAGATGCCGCGCACGACATCATAATCCTCCAAAGATCTGTAAAGCCTGGAGAATACAGGGAACAAACACTGGATTGAGTAATTAGTGAGAAAATAAAGCTAACATTCAGTTCCAGCACTGATAGAACCAGTATCAATGGTCAACAAAGTTGTAACACCTTGCTAGGTGGATCCATTTATTGGTGTCCGGGGGGATTTCTTTGCGTCCTCGTGACCGCTTGGCAGAAGGCTCATCCTGGCCATCGGCATGCAACAACAAGCCCTCTTCCAGCAGCAAGATGCCCGACGGCTGCTGGAGACTCATCAGGCAAGTGGAGCTGATGGCTGCTGGATCGAGCAGATGCAGCTCCTTATGCTGGTGGCACATGTCCTAGCAACACAACCAGCAGAGTATCAACTCAACCCATCAGCTTTCAGCCTTGAAGGTTATAGTCTTGAGTTTGACTCTAATAAGCTATAAAATAGCGAGGCACCTACAGTAATATTGGAGCACTTGCATGGTAAATTGTATTTCTTGCTAATTTGTTAGCTGTTCTACAAAAAGGTGGACGGCCTGATACGTTTGGACTTAACAACTGGTCTTGCTCGTGTGTGAGACTCACAATGATGTGTTTTTCTATAAATGCACAAATCACAAATATTATGAAGAAGAAGAAGAATTATTATAATTATGTCACCCATGACAAAGGCTATCCTCCAGAGGAAACTGGAATATTATTGTTAAGATCCTAAATACTTACTGGCCATAACGTCAGTGGTATTGTGGATGTAAATGAAATTAATACAGGCGCTACCTTCATTTTGACAATATCAATGAATGCTGTCAGTTTTCACATTTAAGACTTTGCAAGCAAAATATTAAAATAGTTTCTCAAAGTTATACCTGCACACATGCTATGAATGGAGGGAAGCAGAGGGTGCTCTTGCTCAGGAATGTATTCATGCTGAGACGCAGTTCCTTTTTAATCCTCCCGCTCTCCACTCTTGTTTTGTGCGTTTCCATTTCTTGGAGGATTCCAGCAAACAGGGAGCTGAACAGCTGTTTGGCTAAAGTTGGATCTCTCTGAAGGAACATGCATAGGGGGGAAAAAAATCCATTAGCTGCTTGTTTTCTGTTCTTTAGAGTATATGTATTCATTTATATTTAGAGACGCAGTACTTTGTGAGAAGGGCACAGAGAGCAGTGGCAGTCTTACCTGGGCTAGTGCTTGAAGGGGGGCGATGAGGCTACTGTATGGGATCTGGATGTCTGGGAAGTCTCCCACTCTGTAGTTACGATAGAGAGTCACCTGAGCCTCTTTTCGCAGCCTTTGATCAGCTTTGTCCACCTGTGGGACACACAACAGAACCACAGACAGTAAGTAAGACTCACATCTTAAAAATATTTGTGCTGCCATCCAGTCATTGACAAATGAATTTCACTAAGGATAAATGTGGATCAGCATATTGCTTGTTGCGTGTTTGATACCTTTTTCTGTCTTTGCTGTTGGATCTCTTTATGCGCAAAAGTCAAGCTGACTTTCTCCTGATCCTTGAGAAATCGGCGTCTCAATCTTAGGATGTTATTGTGTTGCTCATTTGCCGCTGTTGACATAGAGACAACAAATCACATTTACAGAATTACAATCCATTTGAAACACTGTTTCTGTCTTGGAACATACTTAAGAGTCACAAAGCATTAAGTCAAGGATGGAAAGTGAAAACCAACCTCTAGTGCGACTGTCCACCTCATCGGTTGATGCAGTAAGGCGCCTGAGCCCAAAGCCTTCTCCCACTGGTCTCCTTGCTGTAGTTTGTCTCTCTTGTTTCTTATCAAACGCCAACAATGAAGACAGAGACTCAGAGCCAAGTGTGTACTCTGCTAGCGTGTCCACACTGCTGCCCGTCAGCCAGTTATATGCTGTACGTCGACCTGGGGAAAAAACAAATAAAAACAAAACGAGGTAAGTACACATATGTTCACCTACAAATTCTCTGACCTCAAAGCTACAGGGGTACAGCAAATGCTTCCATCTTTAGTGCTGACACCAGGATATTGCCTTATAGCAGTACCTGCTGTTTGGGTTTGGCTGAACTCTAATGAACTCTGAGTGGCTCGGAGCTTCCCCTTAATGCTTCCAGACTGCGAAGCCGCCACACTCTGCGTGCCTTGAGAGCTTTGGGTTTCAACAAACATGGGAGTCATCACCGTGCTCCTGAAGCGCCAGTTGGAGTCGATCACATAGTCCTGGAGAGTGGAGAAATAAAATTAACACAGCAGGCTCATCAGTAACATACAAATACAAATCTCAAGTTTGAAGTAATAGCTAGTAGTAGTTCATTTGAACTAGCTCATTTCTTAAAGACCCCCTGAGAGAAATAAATGATTTTTAACTGACCTGGAAGGTACACTCTGACAGCGGATACTCAAAAATGTTTCGTATGAAGTCAGGACTCTGGCTGGTCATTTCCAGCAGAAGATTGGTAGCCAAGCTTAAGAAACACTTTTCAATTTGACAGGAGTACAGAGAACGAAGCACCGTCAACATTCGCTCAAGGGTCGCAGTTGGAAGGCGCTTCTCCTGACTCCAGAAGTTACGAACATAAAGCCTACAAAAGAAAACGGACAGGGATGTTGTTGTTTTTCAGTCAAAACACTGAATATTGTATTGTGAATTGTTTAAATTGCACTACCCTGATTAATATGAGAAAGGATAGAATTAATAAAACAAAAGAGAAATAGTTGCTTCTTACTGAAGGCCTTGGTTTTCTTCAGACAGTCCCTGAAGTAGTGTTTCTTTAGCTGCGTTCAAAACCTCTAGTGAGGTGTTGTCCTCCATGCTCTCTGCATCACTGGAAGAATAACAAACAGTATATCATTAAAGTTCATACCAGAGACGTAACCTGTCACTGCTCATGTCCAGTGCTAACAAAAAACAATATAATAAAAGTTATACTGAAGAATTTGCAGGATTTGCTAGTCTTGCTATATGCAATTTATTTTGCCCCACATTGATTGATTGTTTGAATCATGCAGTCAAATCAGAAGAGAGTTACTAAAATCAATGCATTATGTGAGAACAGACGCCAAAATGGCTCACAGTACCTGTAGTTGTCCTGGATCCACATGAGAATGTCATACATCCTCTCTCTGCACACTGGTGAAGGATGGGAGACGAAAGCTGTCACAGCTCCCAGGAACTCCTGAAGCTGAACCGGACTCAGGCAGGCAATAATCTTGTGGATGATATCCAGACACACTCTCTGCCTGGCTTCATCCCTGACGAGTAACATGCAGAAACATGGTTGCAGCACAAATGAGCATTCAAATGTGTTATTCATTTAGATATGAGACAACACCACTTTAAACCCTCTGCAGCTACCTGCAGCAGAGTTTTGTCAATCCGGAATGACAATAAGCATGCAGATCACATAGAGTTGCCTGGTCAGGACTTACCTGTGGCCCATCATTTGAATGAAGCCTGTGGTCTTCAGATGCAGAAAGATGTCTGGGATGACATCCGCACGGCTCAGCACGCACTCCAAACAATGAGTCTTTAAGATGCCGTGCAACTTTGGCAGGAGAGAGAACACATGGTTGACAAACCTGAAGAATAAAAAAATACAGCTGCAGTTACAGTAAGACTGAGACAGGTTAGAAAATGACTTAGTTTCTAAGCCATGGATCAGGTCAAAGGAAATTGACATACAGTAAGATTCATGAAATTATTTATATCAGAGGGGAATCCCATTAAACATAAAGCAGAACTACAAACTCACCGATCCATAAATGGAGGAAAGTGCTTTGAAACTTTGTTCAAGCAAATAATGAACTTGTCATCCATGTCTTTCTTCTTCAGGTTCGTTATCTTACTTGCAGCCAGACTGAGAAGCTCTTGACGATGCTGAGACAAGAAACAAAAATTACACAAAATCTGAATAAATAACATGAATTAAATATAAGAGTATTGCAGATAACAGATAACTTCTGAAAATAAATATTCTTTTCCAATATGAGCTCTTTGCTACGGAGTTGATTTGAGCTCTCCTCTGACATAAACATAAATGAATTTTCACTGTAATTCAACCAAACTAGGGAAGGTCTCATACATCGTCCGTTTCAGTCATGTTCTTCAGTATGAGGCCGATAATCTCAGCAGCAGCTGCATAGACGTCTTTATATCTTACGAAGGACACGTTGTTGGTGAGAGACTGGATGTACCTGAAAAAAACAAAAACAAGATGGCAGTATGTGAGCAACAACACGCGTGTTTCAGAAGAAACCATCAATGTCTGAATATATTGCTCTCTATTTCTCTTCCTGGTTGTTTATTTGTTTCATTGATTGATTTCCCCCCCCTGAACTTAAACCTTGGATAAATGGCAGTTGTGTTAGCAAATTAAATGGTGGTTTCAAACAGTAAAGCTGTCAGCTGACACGTTGCATAGTATGTTGCCATTTAGCTGCTCTATATATTTTACCCGTCGTATTCAATTCCACATGAGGCATCGTAAGCAGGGAGGTTGTTGCCCAGGATGATTCCCAGCAGCTGAAGTCCAACAGAGTTGTCTTTGCTATTTGGGTCGATGCCACGAAATCGGTCGTATATCAGACTACAAGGGCAAGAAAAAGATAAAGTCAAGGACTGGTTCAATTCACAATACAATTTACAGAATTACACAATGACAACACATTTCTATTATTCATAATTAACATCTCGAGTCAATTTTTCATCTGGCTTTGAAATCGCACTTGTCCTGATCTGGCCATTCCCACTGAGCTACAGGCTTGTGTCAAAAGCATTTGTTCAGTGAGAGCATTTGAGAACTACCTGTAAGGCACATGCAGACAGTCTTTCCAGCACTCAACCAGGGTGCGAATGATCTCCAGATTGTGCCGGAAAACTGCCCTCTTGGAGTTGAAGCTATGCTTCATCAGGAACTCTAACAGCCGGTTGGCGAGCACTTCATCTCTGGGGTTTCCCTAGGACAAAAGAATCCTGTTACTAACAGTAATCCACCAGTTATTTCATGTGATAAAAAGACAACAATGGCTAAAGGAAAACTTAGGAATACTCCCGCTCATTAAAAACAGTTTAAACTCGTTTATATAGTTCTTATACCCCTTAAACTGGAAAATTCATATGCAATATATTGTTATCAAAATATTGAAAACTGCGCGGTAATGATGTAATAATGATTTATATTTGTGGCCTTTAAAAGCATTAGCCACCTTGGGGCTGACCAGGCTCGTCCAAGAGAGCACCGTGACGATGATATCCACCACCATGAAATGGATCCCCTCTCCTCCGTTGTTTCCAGAAACGACGACCTGCAGGAGCGGCCCCAGCCAGTGCTTGGCATATGGTCGGAACACCTGGAAGGATCAACAGCAGAGATTGAATCCACAGACAAATAGTGAACACAAGAGGAGCAGCTGTATGAGGCGTCGCATACGGGTAGACAGCATCACCGTATCCATTTCTTTTCAAAGACACTAACTGAATGAATTCACATTGAGCGACATTTACCTCCTCTGTGTTGATGAGCAGCTTTGAGATGAAGAGTCGAATATTCAGATGTGTAGCTGGATTTGATAGTTTGCCATGTAGAAATTTCATCCATGGAGGAAGTTCACTCGGCATGTTTCCCTGTTTCATTAACAAAGAATAGAGCAGTTCCAGAATAATATTTGCATACGATCATATTCATAAATTACAGTGATTTAATCAGTTTCCTGCTTTACTCTTCCTCGGTGCCACTGACCTGTTCAATCTTGGGGGTTATGTTGTTCCTTAGCATGTGTCCAATAAGAGCAGTCATGGTCGCCATGCATTCATGCTGATTTAGCTCATCCATTTCCAGATCCACCATTGCATCCTGGGAGGGATTTGTCTCCTCTGTCTCCTTGATGTAGAAACATACAAACACTGTTGAGACCTTCATATGACACTCAAGCATGTTACAAGCTTGGTGCAGTTTTATAAAGGATAACATAAAAGACTAATGACTAACTCTTTTTGCAACAGTGCGTCTTTGTCCTTCAGGGTTTTGGGAGCTGAAGGAAAAGCTTTGGACTCCGGTGGAGAAATCAAACTGGCTCATCTCCTCACTCAGGCTGCTGTCAGCCATGTAAGACTGGGAGGACAGATACACTGGCGCTTCTGTGGGAACCAAAACGTAGATCTCATCAACATCCTCTACTGGAGATGCACTGACCTCTATCGCCAACTATGTATCTTTGTTAGACCCATCGCATCACATTTCATTGTAAAAAGTAGGGCATTTTTAAATCAGACTGATAATTAAGCCTAGAGACATAACATGCAGTCAGGTAAAAAAAAAAAAAAAAAAAAAAACTAGTCTGTGGCAAAGATTGCTAAATTCCACCAGTTTAAAAACATTGTTGGTAGCAGAACATACCTCCGTTCTCCTCGCTCACTTCTTTCCGAATCATCACGTATTTCTTCTTTCTCTCAAGTGGGACCTACAGTGATATATAAAAATAAAAAATAAAAATATATATATATATATAAATACACCACGACTGCAACTCTGAGTATAGTATTAAACAAACAGTCATGTTAAAAAAAACATACCTCAATTTCAATTGGAAAGTTGTAGGTCCTTTCAACGTCAATGATATTCTCCAGAATGAACTGATTCTGGACAAGGAAAGAAAACCACAACCAGTGAAGTCCTCAGTCACAAAAAGACACCACCTCTCATCTCTTATCACACACAATAACCTGTAGTGCTTGGCTCCAAAATGAAAGATGGCTGCAGTGCTGAAGAGAGTTGGATATAATTATACAAGCCACTCATTACCTTCTCTGGTTTCTCACTGAAGAGGAAGCCATGGTAGAATTTGGGCTCATTGAAGCTGCAGCTGATGGCTGCGATGGCACAGTTGTACGCAGCACAGTGATAGTGTCTCCTAAGATCAAGGAGCTGAGTTTCACCGGCCATGTTCTCAGTGAATGCTTCAAAACAGGACCTAAAATAAAAATAAAATCCGCATTCATTCATTGAACAATAAGGACACTTTACATCATTGTCGTGACGCTTCTTGAATCGTGAAAGTGTCCTACTTGATCACGGTCTTGGACAACTCATTCCCCTCTGTTTTGTCTGAACGACAGTAGGCTTGATTAATGCGGGATTCCTTGGAGTAGACCTCTTCTTTGGGAAGCAGAGAATACAGGAGCTCCATCAGCTTGTAGCAGCCGTTCTTCTTCATCAGCTGGATCTCAAATTCCATTTCATTTGACTGAAATTGAGAAATAAATTAGCCTTAAAAACGATTTTCAATGTGCTCCTCTGACGTAAATAATTCAGCACTAGCTGTGGCCTATGAGGACAAAACAATACAACAGTTAAGTGTTTGATTAAAAGCTAAACATGCCATATAAATGAACATAAAAACAATACGGTGAAATAACAAAACACAGCTACAACAGCTATTAGCGTTCCCCAAAATGTTAAGAAGCAAACCTTTGTGAAGCGGCTGAGCAGCAAAACTATTATGTCAGAGACATTCGCCACAAAGAAGTCATTCAGGGCCTTGGTGCTACAGTGAGAGGCGAGAGGTAGCAGGACCCTCTCCATCATGGCCTGCAGCATGGAGCTCATCGGCACATCCCCCTGCTGGATCACCCGGTATACTGTACACAGTAGCTGCAGCTGCCGCTCACTGCTTGACCTACATGTAGTAATACATTGACAAACACAGGGAGTGGACACAAAATAAGAGACTGCCGTACGTTCCAATAATGCATATAATATAACGGACCTTGTTTAACCCACCAATTCAAAACACTGACACTTCATGTGCAACCTTACTGTCTCCCTTGAATGAGGCTTTACTAACCGTCCAGCAATTCTTTGGAAACAAGTTTGGAAGGGCTCCTCCATGATGTGCTTTCTATCGCGACACAGAATCCCTGCCATCAGTTTAAGAAGAAGTGGGCTCTGAGAAAGCTCCAGGGCATCCAGCAACTAAAAGACAGAAAGAAACGATTGGTCCAACATTAGAACCTTTCTTACATGGTGAAACCTGTAAGAGAAACACACACACACAAGAGTCTTTGGGCGACAGGTGAGTCTGCTTGTTCTTAAGAGACAAAAAATCTATCAATGACGTTCCCCCCCCCCTTAATCTGTGTTATCCTCCTTAATCTCCAAAACCCTGACTTCACCTTTCGGATACAGTCCATGTAGTTGTTGCAGTGCAGCGAGCCCTTAGGGAACTCATCGGACTGCATGGGGAAGTGGGACGCAACCAGGGAGTCCAGGGCTCTCTGCAGATCACCAAGTGGCTCCTCTGGGAGGGTTGTGAAGAAGGGCAACACCAGCAGAGCCTGACTCTGAAGAGTTGAGGGAATCCAAGAAAATTAAAACACACAGATTCCTGTTTGGTAATTTGAAGCGATCCACTACACTGACTCTCAAAATGTATTCCATTCACATTACCTTGAGATTCAGTGGCAGACTCATGTCAACCAGCAGCATGGTGAAAGTGGAAAACACCGGTCTGAACGCGTCGTGGTTGGTATCGGAGCAGACAGAGGAGTCGATCTGACGACAGAGGGGAAGAAAGAGGAGGACATTAGAGGAAATTTGAAAAAAAACAAAACAATGGGTAAGCTTGTATTGTACTGCATGGTATATATTTTTCCCCGGCCTGGGCACATAAATTACAATGATAATTATTACTTATTCACAAACCTGGCAGGTACAGTTCCGAGTTAATAACATTAGGATGATTATCTATGGGACATGCAGCAGTAACTACAGATTCATAATACCTGTAGGAGCTTGGAGAGCAGCAGAAGAGTGGCAGTCTTGCTCTCTGGAGTGGAGGAGTCTCCTTCCCACCACGACTGCAGACTATTCCATCTTCTTAGCACCTCTTCGACCAGCTGTTTTCCCTGAGTCTTCCTCACAGAGCGCTCTCTAAAGCTATGGTCCAGCATGCCATTCAGCAACACGCTCACCTGATGAACAATAATTCAACACCAGAAAAAAAAATAAAATTCACATGTAGAAAAACAATAAGGTGCAAAAACTTGTTCTGAAATTGAAAAATGTGAAAGAAAAGGAGGAGAGACAGCTACCATGCTGGGGTTCTGAGAGGATGCTTTCATGAGGCGTGGCACTGTGGTGTTCAAACTTTTCAGCAGCTCAGTGTTGATGGTCATCTGGAAGAGGCTGTAGAAGTACTCGCCGTGCGAGAAGCTTAGGAAGTTCTGGCTATGACTTCCAGAGATTGGCACAGAGAGCATGATGGTGTTCAACAACAGGTCCACCAGCTGCTCACTCTGCAGAGAAACAGCAATATACAAGAGGAAAGCTGTGAAACACTTGGTAAACGTTTTACAGGGTGTCGAAAACATCCACTGTCAATATTGCTACATTATTTTCATCCTAACTTTTTTGTCGTAGTCAGTTGTCTGCAGCATAAATAACTCACCACAAGTAGCTTACATTTCCTCTGATCAAATCTAATCCAAAGAGAGGTTGCACTGACCTGTTGATTTAGAGAAAAGGCAAGCTGAAGCAGGCCATCCGCCAGAGTCTTGGTATTTATGTCCAAGGATGGAAGTGCCTTCCGGTCCTCACCCGGCGCAATTCCTTTATACACCGTCATGAGAAGTTGGGACCCAAGGGATTTGGCATAGGTGTCATCCTTTAACGGGATGAGAAAGACAAAAAAACACAAACAAAATGTATGTTCTTTATTTGAGGATAAAAACACTGTAGTATCATTTAATGATTATGAAAACTGAATTGCATGGGATGGAAGTAAAAAACAGTGGTGCAAATAGAACGCTTATTGTGGGTTAATGGTCACACAACCCCATTTGAAAATGTCCCAGGACGAATACCTGGCTGTGCAGAATGGAGCTGAGGAAGTCGGCTTTGTGGATCTGCTTACAGGACGACAGAACCATTTTCATCTGATCATGGCGGCTCAGATTGCTCGAGTAACAGAGGTCTACAGCACACAACTCCTCCACACTAGAGAGACCATTAACGACATTAAGAGAGAAATAAACACGGGATGATTGCACTATGATCACGATCACCATGGTCTCAACGACTGCAATCAGAAGTCATTTTTGTTACAATGTAATACAACTGATATGCTATCAATGTTACTACGACTGTATATTTATTCAGGTCTCAGTGAGCTCTATTCAAGTTTGTAATTTTGTTTCCATACATAAAACAAACACAACTTTATTGATCTGCGTTCTTTCAAAATTCAAATCCGCTGCCTATTGAGCATTATTGCACATATTACACAATAACAAAAAAACATTGCACGTGGCTTGTCTTGTTCTCTACTAGTGAACTTAAAATAAGAGTACTACTCAGAGATGATTTACCTTTTACGGGAGAGTTTTGTCCGCAGACTGCTTTCAAGGCGCGTGCGGTAAGGTGAGGCCAGCAGCGCCTTTAGTAAAGGAACGCACACTTCTGGTAGGTTCCTCATTACCTCCACATCTGCCATGTTGAACCCCACAGTGGATGGCTCACACACCACCAGCGCAGTCAGCTCAAAGAAATCTGAGACAAAAACGTCTTGTTCCAGAAGCTGTGAATAAATGAAGGACAAAGTGAGCAAAAGATTTTAAAAAAGGAGACCAAGAAGACTAAGGACTTCCTTTATGTCAAGAGTGTCGGAAATTCAGCGATACCTTCCAAATCTCTTGGTCTCCTTTGACAAGAATTATGGTGGCAAAGTCCAGCAGGCGGACAATGATGGTGCACTTGCTGAAGTTGTACTGGTCCACCTCTCTTGGGCTGAAGTGAGAGGTCCTCTTGCCAAGGGGGAAGCAGCTCTCTGCTGCTGCCAGTTCGTGAGTTGCGAGTTCCGTCAAAAAGAAACAAGTAGCTTTCAGAAAGCTTGATTTCTCTTCAGGGCCTTGACAACGAAGGAGGAAAAAAAACCCCAAAACATTTCATTCATTTGGTAATGTTACCTGGACATGTTAACTAATCATCCAGTATACATGTGTGTAAGTTGAGCAGGTGAGGACTTTCTGAACAGATGATGACAGCAAGAGGGATTTTGTGATGACTTACTAAGCATGACGTGAGGCTCGATTATGTGTCGGTGGATGAAGGTGTTGTAGCAGTCCAGGGCAGCCAGCAGTACGTCCATCCACTGCAGGGTGGCTCTGACACTGAAAGGACCCGTCAGGTCCCCGAGAGTTGGCTGAGACAGGAGACCTCCACCCTCGAAACGTGAGATCAGAAAACCTTTGCCATGATCCTTCAGCATGCCGTCTACCCACTGAGGTGGAGACTCCTTTCCTAAGATCAGTCACACACATCAGAGAATGTATTCACATGTAAGTGAATGAAACATAAATGAATGCATCACTGCTGTGTTGATACTATTTGAGATGAACTCAAAATAATAGCTTGGTTTATAATTGTATTTTCTTTTTATAACTAGCATTTGTTGTTCTTACTGGTTCATCTGATCAAGGCTACCACGGCAGGATTGCTCACCTGGGATGAGAGGTACGAACTCAAAGAAGAGTTCCATGCATTTGTGGCGACACTCAGTCTGAGGTCGGCCACATTGTTCCAGAAGCCATAAAACCACATCAGAGAGGCACAGCTTTCTATCAGGTGGAAAGCCCCTTTATGAACAAATAGGAATAAAAACATAATGATTTATTTGTACATATAATCTCTAATGTCTTATCTTTTCATAAACATTACTGCAACTCGGCCTCCTGTACAAAAAAGAGTGCACACATTATGTAGTTCTGAAATCTAATGTTTAATCTACACAATGTAAAGATGACCAACCTTGGGACGCGTGTCTTAGCACTGTGCTGATTGAGACTGGCGCCCTTTTGAATGATGATTCTTTTCAGATGATCAATGGCACTGCAAGACTGCTGCACTGTACCTGAGGATGGAAGAGTGGCAAAAACAGATGAAGACCTTTTTGAAAATTAAACTATAAGTTTCCTTTAATGTGAAATGGAACCTTTTTTAACACAACATGTCAGCATTAGAATATATATATATATATATTTTTTTTTACAATTACTAGCATGTGGATTGAAAACAATAGTGCTGTAACATTGCAGGAAAATAAATACATTACTATCTGAATGTCCTGTCTGTAAAGCGAAGTGGAGGAACAGTTACCCATAGATGGTTCATCCGAGTGTGCAAGAGCCAGACTTTCCACAAATATGACGAGAACTTCAAAGATGAATTGCTCCACCAAGGACTTCTCCTCCCTGCAGAGACAAATAGGCAGCAGCATTGAGCAAATACAGTACAACTGTACAACATTTTGGTGACATAAAACCATTTCTCACAATTAACTTAGTCATTCTACATGAAAATGTATTAATTTAAATATAATGAAGACAAAACCTTATCACTATCAGCATTGGCTTTCATTTACCAAACCAGTCAAACCTTAAATATGAAAAACAAGACACAGCTTGCTATTCTGGAGGTCAGCAGAAAAGTATCGTACCTGAATTGTCTGTAGATGCTGTTGAATGCTAAGGCCGCACCGAGTCGTTTGAAGCCATTGGGGTGGAGAGCCAAGCTGTAGATACGCTTAAACAAGGACTTCATGTTGGTAGGACTCTTCTCCTGCTGCTTGGGGGTGGTTTGCTTGATTGACCATTTGACAAACTCTTCAATGCAGCGGCCACAGAAGTCTCTGAGAGTGCTATCTATCGGGTCAACCACACCGTCCTGAGGAGAAAAACAAACACAGCAATGTGTGTACTTCACATGGCAGAAAGAAAAGGAAGACTCTTCATGTATTTATGCAAAATCTCAGGTCTTGTTTAAACACTTGGCCTGTAAAGCCCTTCATAGAATACAAACACTTACCATAATGGCCTCCAGAACAGCTACTGTGTCTTGGCTCTCAAACTTCTTGTTGTTTGTGAACCAATGAATCAGCTGCATGACCAGCGGTTCAAAGAGCTGTCTGGTGACCTGGTAAAGAAATTTGAATTCATAAACATCATCATGTGAGAACCCTAATATTGTTTTTAATTTGGGGGTAAACTGTGCCTTTAAGGTCATACACAACACATATTTAAATAAACTAACTAAATAAATCAATCATTCAAAAGAAATGGTAACTTCATCCTTAAACTCCCATCAAGTGTCTGTAAAACTTCCAAATAATCTCTTTTTTCTGAGAGATAATTAACACATGTCTCTCCCTGTTTGGATAACAATCATTCCAAATTCCACGATATGACTTTTAATGGGAATTGTGCTCGGGGTGACTATGTTGTTGGGGCGCACATACCTGATCCACGTCGCAGGCTAGACGCAGTAGCACAGGAAACAGCCTCTTGTGCAGCTTGTACATGGGCGGCAAACTATTGTCTCCCTCCACCATCTGAGCACTCTTCCCAACCATGTAGACAACCAAGCTGTGGAGAAGCTCACAAGCTGCTACCTGCAGCACAAAAGAAACTGGAGTAAAATACTCATTTCTATTGGGTGGTACCATTGTCGTCACGCCTAAGTTTGCATCAAATTCATTTGGGAAATGCTTTGATGTTGGAGGACGTACTTTGGTTTGTCTGTCACTCGTGGACAGAGCCAGTTCACTGATGTGAGGCAGAAATGGGTCGAGGTAGATGACTGGCTTCATATCGGCGAATGGCACCGCAAAGCTGAGCCTTTTCTCAGAATCCCAGGCGACAAATTTCTTCATCGTTTCCTCTGATGAGACCGCTGAATGTGAAAATAGAGGCCTACGATCAACAAAACAGCGCACTTCTCGCAGTCATGTGTCAAGTGTTCTCGAACCATCACAGTGGAGCGAGGCCCAATGTGTCAGTGTAAAAAGGAATGAGACGGCGGCGGGTTTGTTATAAAAAATTCTTACCGGTTACAAGGTTCCTGTTCAGCTTTCCTCCCAGGTGACCGAGCAACTTCACCACTCTGAGCCTTACCGTGACAAGAGGAGCGTCTTCCTGCATTCACACAGAAGCAATCAGTGAGCTCAAGGACAGGACTTCTCATGAATGGGTAGCAATTCCACTCACCAATATCTGCAACGTGCAGTAACAGGTGATTCCTGAGCACTTGTTTTGAAGTAATTCATCTTCATAAGAGATTGAAATATTATTATATAAAATGAAATGACTCCTAGAAATACTCCTGTCTTTTTGGGGGTCTGTAAATTCTGGCAGACATCACACAAAGCATGTTCTCCTCCTTCTGTATTTGTATTGTTGTGCTAATGAGGCGAACACACTGCTCCGCAGACTGAAGTTAACAGTCCATTAACCTTGTTTACAATAACTGCAGCCAAATTGTGTGATGATAATAGACTAAAAATATAACTTCTTATATGAACTTTACTGACTTGTTCGGGCAGTGAGAGACTATAGAGAGTGAACTGGACATTTTATGTTATTAAGGCTGAAGCCACAGTAAGAAATAAGACAAAAAGCAAGATGTCTTCCCACTTTCCCATCCAGTACCGTGGTGAGCTGTTTCGATTTTTTCAAGAGCCTTGTCATCACTCGGCTGTACCCCTTCTCACTTCTCGAAGACACAGAAGACATCACCTCCCAGTTGCTGTCGTCTTTGTCTGAAGTAAACAACACCGAAATAGATTTTGGTAATTTCATTGATAATCTTCATTTACTGAACTGAAATCCCCCCCCCCCCGATACTATCATGGGCTTACCGTTGGTGGTGGTTTTCAGGTATCCGTCCAGAAGAGGAAGGATGCTCGTGTAGCAGTTTTGCATGGTCTCCAGAGGAATGTGGGAGGACCAGTCCTCGAGAGCATCAAGGGCCACGTTGGCCAAAGGAACATGGCTCAGACCCAACTTCAGAGCCGCCTAGACGCCCATTCACACACACACAAAACTTACGGTAAGAGTTTCTGCCTGAAGTCCCCCACAGCCCTGTCAGATCAAGTTAAGCTCCCCCTCCATCACCCCTCCGTCATGTTCCAAATGCGTTCATTTGAATTCATGTTAATATGGATTTAATAGTGGATGTTACATTTTTCCCAAACAGTCAATGTTTAGGTTAGTTTGCACTTGTAGCACTACCACTTGGAGTGGCTATTTATCCATGACTTTCAGTTATCTATTTCAACCATTCATCCATTGCTTTTGGCAATTCGTTTCTATTTCCTAGTAATTTCTTTTTTATCAAAGTACATGATTTGACTCAGGAATATTTCCCTGGTAATTGTGAATTACTGCACTAAAGCCCCGACTGTACATCTGCATACTATGTTTTAGTTTGAAGCTGTATTCATCTATCCTTATCTAGGTGACAAAAACACAATGAAACAAGTTCAAGGATCCCACCTCGAGAGCAGGACAGTAGGCCTTGATGTCCAGAGCTATGATGTTGTGGTGCAGCGAGAGGACGAATGTCAAGCAGGACGCCAGCAGCTCATCTTTGTACTGCTTCATTCTCACACACACCTGTAAGGAAACATGTCACTTACATCCCCTGCATATTAAGGTCCTCAGTAGTGCCACATTTTAGTTGACGGCATTGCCAGGAAGTATTGTAAAGAGAAGCTACCTCTTTTCCAAACTTAGAGAAGAGGGCGAAACAAGCACTCTTCACTGCGTCACTCTGGGGGGATGTCGAGCTCCTCGGGCCAACTCCCTGATCAAAAACAGAGAAAAAATAGAAATGTCGCTCACGTTGAATACACGAGTAAAATAAGTACAAGTAATACAAATCTGAGTTTGCACAACACTGCTGAGCTTACAGGACATCCATTGTTGTTGTTCACCTGATCACATACCCACAGCCTTGATACAGTATTCATGTGTATTCATGGAAATATTACCTGGTAGTACTTGATTCTCTTTGCAATTTTCATTGTGACAGAGAGCAGCTTGTAAAAGCCACTGACAAGTGGATTTCGTATGGAGTGGAGAATAAGTTCATGGCTCAAGGGATACATCCAGGACTGAAAATACTCCAGGTGTTTAGTCAGCAACAACTCCCTGCAAAAAAGGGAAAACAGTGTGAGACAGACATTGTAAATGCTTAAAATGACTGTGGTAGAATGCACAGTATGTTCAATTTAATAATAATAATAATACATTTTATTTGTACAGCGCTTTAAAAAGGTACTCAACGGTACGTTAAATGTGATAAAAATGTCTGCTTGTCCTGCTGTTAACTTTGCCACTTTTAAAGAGCCTCATGATGTCTGCTAGACCGATCTCCCATGTGTGCTGTCTCCAATACCTGCAGAAGTCAACCAGGTTGATAAAGGCAGTGAAATCTTTGATCTTATTGGGCACCAGATGAGCCGTGGGGTCGGAGGACGGCAGGACATGGGCCGCATCATCTGGAGCCTGATAGACAAGGAGGCCATGGATTAGGGTTCAAAGGCTATTAAAGGGAAACGGATATACTGTATGTTTAATCGATACTGCCAATAGCAAGTATACCAAAGCTTTTACAGTTTCATGCCATCGACATGGGACATAATCAAATTGACTGAAACAATATCAACATATCTCGTACACTAGCCAATCCAATTTCACTTGTCGACAACTTTTTATGAATGTCAGTGAAGTATGTCAAAGTGGGACCTGAGAGGGAGACCTCACCTCCTCTACCGTCGTCACTTTCCGCACAGACAAGTCCAACTTTTCCACAATTTTGAGGATTGATTTCACCAACTCGTCATAAAGCAGACGGCTCAAAGACACGAGGGCGGCATTCTGACTTTCGAAAGCTCCATCCAAAAATACTGAATCCTGCAGAGGACGACACAAACGCAACAAAGGCAAAAAATAAAATGTGCTGCTTATTGTGCGTACCCAGCAAAGTGGAAGAGACCACGCTGGTCCGTAAATGCAATCTATCTCATGACACAATGCACCGAAATATTTGCAATTCAAAACTCTGCATGCTGGATGTACTTAAAAAGGGATGCTAAGTGGCCAAATGTTATGTAATGTAAAATAAATAAAAGGCTGTGCCAAACAAATCTGCTGTAATGAATTAGAATAAAACTTAAAAAACAACTTAAAAAACAACATAGCTGTACCTTCAGCAGATCACAGTCTAGAAGGCTTTTAAACAGGGCAAGGTAGTTCTGACTTGATGGAACTTTCCATTTTCCAGTATGAACTTGGGAAGACTCGCTGTCTTTGTTCTGAGAAAGACAAGGACAAAATGCATATTTCTTCTACCAGCACAGTCAAAAATAAACGAGACATTTTGATTTAAGGAAAATAAATTAAACTGCAAATAAAACATTCAGCTGAGTAAACATATACATGTGTGTAAATTCACATCTGAAATCATGCGCCTGACCTCAGAAAGCATGATGGGTTTTGAACAGACACGGATCAAGCCCTGGTGCACTGAAAAAATTGAGCAGAAGTGAAAGTTTAAGCAGATAACAGTCACAGAAAAAGCAGCATGCAGGTTTAAACAATATATGTATTGTATTTTAGGGGCCCTTTACCACTTTGACAGTCTCTTCTCTCGTTTCTGAGAGACGACGAAGACATCATTGTAAAAGCCGTACCTGATAAAGGGCAGTTCTCTTTCTTTCAAGATATCATGATGGCCTTTAGGTGCAGTGTGCTCATGGGCGACCTACCCACAGAGCTAATGAATCCCCAGAGGACAGGTCCTTTAGAGGCCATGGCCACCAGCACCTTCAGGATGGCCCTGCAGCAAACAGTCTGCATTCTCTCGCTGTACTGGGGGAAGCTGTCGATCTGCACCACGAGCAGACGCTCCAGCAGTGGTGTGTACACCTCTGGAATCTGAGACCAGGGACAAAAAGCAGAAGCTCAAGTTAATCATGAGGGTGAATCAGTATTTCTCTCTACTGCAGGACACAGTGGTGTGTATATAGGCAGATACACATATGGATTCAAATCTGTGATTGTCAGCTTGATTCAGGGTATTGTTGCTAGTCGGCATTTGGTCCAAGTGAATGACAATGAGCGTGACTTTGTTACCTTGTCCAGGTGAATCAGGACACAGGCTATAGAGTCCAGGAAGCTGGGCAGCTGGTAGAAGCTGTCTTCCTCCCCGTCAGACTCTGTCAGATACATCTGCTTACAGCGCTGAATCAGCTCTGTGTACATCAAGTCCACATCTTGTGGGCACACTTTCTTGCATGGCTACAAAAAAAAAGCAATCCGTTTTTTTGCATTAAGAAGTCAAGATTGTACACAAACAGCAAAGGATGATCTAATGGATTACACAGGAAACCAAATGTAGAGCAATGGGAACACAGAATATTACTAAGAAGCAACTGATGGAAATGCAGATCGCAACAACTCAAGCAGCAAACATGCACGTCTAAAATGCATGTGCATACATTTATTGTCAAATAGGTTTTGGTTTCATACAGCTGTATTGAAAGCAAATAAAACGTACGGCGGCAAAGAATCCATATCCTCGTATAGCAATGGACAGCTCCTTATGTGTCGAGTTCATGGTTCTAATGATGCCGCAGAACTTCTGCATGAAGAACTTCAACTTGCTTTTGTGCTCCTCGATATTGTCTGCCACCAGCATTGCAACCTTAAAATAACAAAAAAAAACATGTGTTGGAATGTCAAGGAGTGTATCACAGGCGGTTTTATTCTCATCATGGTGCCGCTAACCCGTCCCAACTTGTTTTCTGCACCTGTGTGGAAAAGCCTTGGAGCGTTTACCTGTTTGAGGAAGGCCTCGAGTGCGTAGTAACTCGTCTTCTTCATCTCAGCGTTGATGTGTCCACAGAGCCTGGACATGACTTCAAACAGAGCTCTGTAGTTGTCCATGAGGCAGCTGCTGAACTGAGACGCATGTCTGGCAAGTAATCTGAGCCCGGCTGTTGAAGAGACAAAGAGTCAAAGACGCGTGAGTTTTCAGGGAGTTTCGTCTTCGTGTTGCTATGGAAATAACAGGCCTTACCAAATGCGACTGCGTAGCGTGTCATTGACATCTACAACAAAAGATGCGAAAACAAGCGTTTTTTTTAAAATATATCAGTCAATTTCAATCTGGATGTTATATTTCGCTGCTCGCTACGACCATTTATACCAAATAATGATTTGCGCTGTGATAGTTGGACAGCAGAGACGGGGACATTTACCTGGGGGCTGACGGCCTTCAGGGCATACTGAAAAATGTCCTTAGACGTCACTGGGTCTGCAAGTCAGAGACGCACACTAATCATGCACCATCACGCACTAATCATAGAAACGGCATGTTTGGTTGAAAATTGTGAAATAAATAGATATAGCGTCCCACCTTCCTCCATTGTTTTAGTGAAGTTGACCATAAGAGCGGTGATTCCTCTCAAACATCCAGCTACAACAAAAAGTTTTGGTTCCTTTGTTGAAGAGGTCATCTGAAACAAACAGATCGACAGACACAACTGATTACGCGAACATTTGAAAATACAATAAGTGCAGAGGATAGCAGTTCTGCCCAAACACTCGGTGCCATCTCGCCTGTTGGCACACCTGTTCTTTGAGCTCTCCCAGATAGGCTCTGTAGAGTTTGTCAGAGTTGTTGACCATCTCACTGGGGTGAACATCTGCGAGAACTCCCAGCAACTCGTAGATTTTGCCGAGGACTAAAACGAAAGATTTTTTATTTTTTTTTAAATGTACGTCATTTACATTTTCATCTCCTGCATGAATTCCTGTCATCTCCATTCCAGCGTTAAACCAAACTTTGGCTTCAGGCCGTAAAACGAAGACTCACCTGAATCTGGCAGTTTGCTCCTCTGACAGAGCTCGCCGTAATATCTGTTGAATATATCACAGATTCGAAGCTCTGCCACCACACTGGAAGCCTTTGTTGTTTGGAGAACCTGAGGAGAGTAAGAACAAGAACAAGGTCCAGCCAGCATATATATAAGATCATATAAATAAGGAATTTTGTCAACAGTGGATCTTTTCTTTCGCTCAGTTCATGTTGCACAGCTAACACACTCGGCTGATGTCAAAGAACCCAGGAGGCCAAGAGAAACCAACCTTGATAAGGAGCTCCAGCACTAGAGTCCTACACTTGGCTGCTTTTTCCTTTGTATACACAGCCATGCATGTGTCCTGCACAAAGAAATGGAGAAAAACAACACGGTTCATTTGAGGTATTACATGTACACATACAAAGGTCTGTTTTATTTGCGGTACGGTTCACTTGTCTTGTGTTATACTGAGAGGTGTATGAATACATATAGAGGCTACTTTGTGTCAGTATCAGCTTCAGTCGGACACTGAATTTACTTTGAGTGCACGGATGCAGCATTATGTGTAAAGATCGTTCCTTTTCACTGCTGTCACAGCCACACTTTCCCTGTTGTTGTCATGCACACATGTAAAAATCAGATGAAGGCATACATCACACTAGCTGTAGAATAGTTCTAAAGGGAGAACTTACTCTTATGTCAGTGGCGTAAGTCTTCTCCCAACCTTTGACTCTTGGTGAGACCCTGTCCAAGAACTTCTCCAAAAAACTCAAGGTCTCAACTCGGGTGTCCCGGAACTGGAAAACAGATGTTTTCTGTCAACACGAGAACTTTTGAGTGTAGTGACATCATTGTTCACTAGATGTTCCTAGATGCCTACCTCATCTGACACCAGGGACTTCCTGAGGAAGCTGAGCAGTCCATAGTCTTTTGAGAACAATAAGGACGTCTGTAAAGCTTCAAGACCAAAGATGCAAAGACGGAATCAGAAGGAAATGTTAATATTTGTTTTCGCAGTATGTGTGTCACCAAACACTAAACTCTGCACATTTAGGATCACCATGAACTTTGATACATGAATACATCTGTGCAATTTTTAAGCCTCTATCATCAAATTTGTTCTTCTGCCTCCAAACAACAACTAAACACCAACTGTGTTAGTAATGTGCTATAACTTTACTTCACACGTGATCAGTTTAAGGAGCTAAAACAATAATCTAGATATTATGAAGAACACTTTAGTTGAATTGAAGTTAAGTGGAGAGCAAGAGAGAACACATGTTAGATAAACAGGGAGTGACTCTGTAGCTCTAACTGAGCGGAGAAGCTGGTGCCAGGATACTGAGTCGAGCCAAGAGAGAGAGATGGCCACGGTCATAGGTCGAGCATGCAGTATGAAAATATGGTCATAATGTTATGTTTTGCATGAGGTAAGAACTAAAGGGTGAGTCCCCCCTAAAAAAAAAGAGTCATGCATGGAGTCTGTGGCGTGCAGACTTTTGAATCCGCTGTTGCAAATCCACTTAAGTATTTTAATATTGCCACACTTTATGCTTGGAGACTGTTTCACTAGTGTACTATTGCAGACTTCCAATGGAGTAGTGTTAGTAGCCTCCACGCTTGGCTTACTGTCACGTGGTATTTATATTGCATTCTGACTGAGCGTTACCGCCCACCGCAGGGAGTTTTGGCGGAAGAGCTTGATGTGATGCAGGCAAACAAAACAAAACAAAAGTAAATGCGCAATTATTGAAATAATTTATGCATTACGAATTGACAAGTAGCTTCTAAAGATCCACACACCACCTCGTCCCACAAAGTGTGTAAGGCTCATGCACAGCAGAAACATCGTCAACATTAAACTGCCAGATTCTTATTGGAGTTTGGCGCGGAGTATTTGACGGACTTTATGGTCTTACCAAGCTCGTTCTCGGTTGTTGTTAGCATGCACTCCTGTCCCAAGTCACCGATGATATCGTGACATCTCAAAGCTGCAGCTCGGGTGTCGTCGTCCGAGAGAGATTCGTGAAGTTTCAGAAGAAGCACTTGAATGCCTCCAGCAGGGTTCCTCTCGGAAGACATAACTGCAGCGCGGATCTAAGCTAACATTAGCATCACATCAGCCACGTTACTTTCTCTCATAAGTACATAAGTAAGTAGTCAGAAAGAAGACGCCGGTAAATGGAAAGAACACACTCTGGCAGACGTGCTAGGGAAGAGCCATTACATTTCAAACAGTCACGCACATGAGGAAGAGTCAGGATGGGATGCATCTGTTTCAAAATAAAAGCCCTGATGGTGAAGGTCCCGTGAACGTCTGGTGACATAAAGTATCCTCTAGTTCAGTGGTCCCCAACCACCGGGCGGCGGACCGGTACCAGGCCGCACAGAAATAATACATATTATATTATTTCCGTTTTACTGATTATCAGCGTCTGAAAGAAGTTTTATTTTGAAAGATGACCGGATTCTCTCGCAATTTCATCCGCCTGTGGCTCTTGACATGTCAAGACGCGTGTCTCGGTCACGTGACCTCAAAAATTAAGCCCGCAAACTAGCGAAAATTAGTAAATAACTTTTGGAGAGCTTCTTTGCAAAGGGGAAAGGCCACGAAGGAGACAGAAGAAGAGCCGACAACTTCTAAGAAAATGAAATCTTCATGAACATTAGTGAAAGGATTGTCCCTGCCTTTTAGGGGTTACAGTACATATAATACCACATTAATAAAATATGTAATAGAATAAAACTTTTGACAAACAACGCTGTAGTTGTATACTATGACTACTGGGGGGCAGTGTACACTAATGATCATGTTAATGCTTTGTTTCTCAGCCATCAACAATCCATGGATATATGGTATCCGCAGACACAATATCGTGCTACGTTTTCCAGTGAATATTTCAAAGTAAAACTGTCGATGTGGTAGATGAATTGCTATAGTGCGATAATGGGGCTTTTAGTTCATTGCAGGAAAGATTGCGTTTTCCTAAAACTATGCTGTTGATGTAGTAGGAAGTCAGAAAAGATCAGTTCCAGTGTGTCTCTCTAACTTTATACATAATAACGTTATCAATGACTGCATTGATATGAAGAGCATGTTTGTTGTACTAATCTATCCGTTTCTTTTTCAGCTGTTTGTCTGAGCAGAGCTACCAGGTCCACA